>NC_142887.1:49778750-50135625 GCF_051225735.1 Oryctolagus cuniculus | reverse complement strand
CCACCCCGGGAACGGCCCCTCCCTAGACAAGCCTTTCCTGTGAGGAGTCCTGGACTGCGCACGCGCGAGCCGGCGAGCCCGCCAGCCAGAGGGAGATGAGGCCTGGGGCTCCTCTTGCCTCAGAGAATGCTTGTGCGGCCTGGGGGCGCCCGCAGGTGTGCTCCGAGGCCTGCCGCGGCCTCTAGCTAGCACCTGGGGCCAGTTGGCAGTGCCGGCTGGCCAGCCTCCTAGAGCCAGGGCTGGCTGCAGCAGGCTCCGCGGGCGGGCGGGCGAAGGGCGAAGGGCGAAGGGCAGACGGAAGCCCAAGGGGGCCCGCCCACCCGCTCCGCTGTGAAGCGCGCCCGCCCTGGAGGCCAGGACCCCAGGGGGCAGAAGTGGGTCTGGCTTTGCATTGCCCGACCAGCGGGAGGGAGCCAGCCAGGGGCAGCCAGTTGCATCCTCCCGGGAACTGCCAGCGGAGGCTTTTGGGGAGCGCGCTGCCAACTCTTGGCTTGGCCGGGGGAGACCTGCCGTCTCTGTGGCTCCAGCCGGCCAGCAGGCTGCAGGGTCGGGCGCAGGGGCCGTGGGGCTCTGGAGCTTGCTGCCTTGCCCGTGGGCAGGGCCTCCACGGGCCAGCCAGGTGGCACAGGGTTCCTGGGGCTGCGCCTCCTCCCGGCCCGGCCCGGCCCAAGGGAGGTGGGGGGAACCTCGGAGGCGCCCAGGAACGCAAGAGGGCCCAGACTGCGGCCCTGCCGGCCCTCGGAGAGGGCCCACGCGTGTCTGCTCGGGCTCAGGAGGCCACGGTGGGACAGCCAGTACCCCAGCACCGAGCTCATCTCGCGTGGACCACCCAGTGCGCGTCAGGAGTAGGTGTGTCCCAGCAGGAGCCCCTAGGAACAGCCCTGCCCTACCAGCTCTTAGCACAGGGAGTCCTGGTCTGCACATGCATGAGCCAGGGAGCCAGAGAGCCAGAGGAGGACGCTGCCGTGGGCTCTAACTGTCCTCAGAGAATGTTGGTATGACCCGGGGATCCAAGGGAGGTGGGGGGAACCTCGGAGGCGCCCAGGAACGCAGGAGGGCCCAGACTGCGGCCCTGCCGGCCCTCGGAGAGGGCCCACGCGTGTCTGCTCGGGCTCAGGAGGCCACGGTGGGACAGCCAGTACCCCAGCACCGAGCTCATCTCGCGTGGACCACCCAGTGCGCGTCAGGAGTAGGTGTGTCCCAGCAGGAGCCCCTAGGAACAGCCCTGCCCTACCAGCTCTTAGCACAGGGAGTCCTGGTCTGCACATGCATGAGCCAGGGAGCCAGAGAGCCAGAGGAGGACGCTGCCGTGGGCTCTAACTGTCCTCAGAGAATGTTGGTATGACCCGGGGATCCAAGGGAGGTGGGGGGAACCTCGGAGGCGCCCAGGAACGCAGGAGGGCCCAGACTGCGGCCCTGCCGGCCCTCGGAGAGGGCCCACGCGTGTCTGCTCGGGCTCAGGAGGCCACGGTGGGACAGCCAGTACCCCAGCACCGAGCTCATCTCGCGTGGACCACCCAGTGGGCGTCAGGAGTAGGTGTGTCCCAGCAGCAGCCGCCCCCCACCCCGGGAACGGCCCCTCCCTAGACAAGCCTTTCCTGTGAGGAGTCCTGGACTGCGCACGCGCGAGCCGGCGAGCCCGCCAGCCAGAGGGAGATGAGGCCTGGGGCTCCTCTTGCCTCAGAGAATGCTTGTGCGGCCTGGGGGCGCCCGCAGGTGTGCTCCGAGGCCTGCCGCGGCCTCTAGCTAGCACCTGGGGCCAGTTGGCAGTGCCGGCTGGCCAGCCTCCTAGAGCCAGGGCTGGCTGCAGCAGGCTCCGCGGGCGGGCGGGCGAAGGGCGAAGGGCGAAGGGCAGACGGAAGCCCAAGGGGGCCCGCCCACCCGCTCCGCTGTGAAGCGCGCCCGCCCTGGAGGCCAGGACCCCAGGGGGCAGAAGTGGGTCTGGCTTTGCATTGCCCGACCAGCGGGAGGGAGCCAGCCAGGGGCAGCCAGTTGCATCCTCCCGGGAACTGCCAGCGGAGGCTTTTGGGGAGCGCGCTGCCAACTCTTGGCTTGGCCGGGGGAGACCTGCCGTCTCTGTGGCTCCAGCCGGCCAGCAGGCTGCAGGGTCGGGCGCAGGGGCCGTGGGGCTCTGGAGCTTGCTGCCTTGCCCGTGGGCAGGGCCTCCACGGGCCAGCCAGGTGGCACAGGGTTCCTGGGGCTGCGCCTCCTCCCGGCCCGGCCCGGCCCAAGGGAGGTGGGGGGAACCTCGGAGGCGCCCAGGAACGCAAGAGGGCCCAGACTGCGGCCCTGCCGGCCCTCGGAGAGGGCCCACGCGTGTCTGCTCGGGCTCAGGAGGCCACGGTGGGACAGCCAGTACCCCAGCACCGAGCTCATCTCGCGTGGACCACCCAGTGCGCGTCAGGAGTAGGTGTGTCCCAGCAGGAGCCCCTAGGAACAGCCCTGCCCTACCAGCTCTTAGCACAGGGAGTCCTGGTCTGCACATGCATGAGCCAGAGAGCCAGAGAGCCAGAGGAGGACGCTGCCGTGGGCTCTAACTGTCCTCAGAGAATGTTGGTATGACCCGGGGATCCAAGGGAGGTGGGGGGAACCTCGGAGGCGCCCAGGAACGCAGGAGGGCCCAGACTGCGGCCCTGCCGGCCCTCGGAGAGGGCCCACGCGTGTCTGCTCGGGCTCAGGAGGCCACGGTGGGACAGCCAGTACCCCAGCACCGAGCTCATCTCGCGTGGACCACCCAGTGCGCGTCAGGAGTAGGTGTGTCCCAGCAGGAGCCCCTAGGAACAGCCCTGCCCTACCAGCTCTTAGCACAGGGAGTCCTGGTCTGCACATGCATGAGCCAGGGAGCCAGAGAGCCAGAGGAGGACGCTGCCGTGGGCTCTAACTGTCCTCAGAGAATGTTGGTATGACCCGGGGATCCAAGGGAGGTGGGGGGAACCTCGGAGGCGCCCAGGAACGCAGGAGGGCCCAGACTGCGGCCCTGCCGGCCCTCGGAGAGGGCCCACGCGTGTCTGCTCGGGCTCAGGAGGCCACGGTGGGACAGCCAGTACCCCAGCACCGAGCTCATCTCGCGTGGACCACCCAGTGCGCGTCAGGAGTAGGTGTGTCCCAGCAGCAGCCGCCCCCCACCCCGGGAACGGCCCCTCCCTAGACAAGCCTTTCCTGTGAGGAGTCCTGGACTGCGCACGCGCGAGCCGGCGAGCCCGCCAGCCAGAGGGAGATGAGGCCTGGGGCTCCTCTTGCCTCAGAGAATGCTTGTGCGGCCTGGGGGCGCCCGCAGGTGTGCTCCGAGGCCTGCCGCGGCCTCTAGCTAGCACCTGGGGCCAGTTGGCAGTGCCGGCTGGCCAGCCTCCTAGAGCCAGGGCTGGCTGCAGCAGGCTCCGCGGGCGGGCGGGCGAAGGGCGAAGGGCGAAGGGCAGACGGAAGCCCAAGGGGGCCCGCCCACCCGCTCCGCTGTGAAGCGCGCCCGCCCTGGAGGCCAGGACCCCAGGGGGCAGAAGTGGGTCTGGCTTTGCATTGCCCGACCAGCGGGAGGGAGCCAGCCAGGGGCAGCCAGTTGCATCCTCCCGGGAACTGCCAGCGGAGGCTTTTGGGGAGCGCGCTGCCAACTCTTGGCTTGGCCGGGGGAGACCTGCCGTCTCTGTGGCTCCAGCCGGCCAGCAGGCTGCAGGGTCGGGCGCAGGGGCCGTGGGGCTCTGGAGCTTGCTGCCTTGCCCGTGGGCAGGGCCTCCACGGGCCAGCCAGGTGGCACAGGGTTCCTGGGGCTGCGCCTCCTCCCGGCCCGGCCCGGCCCAAGGGAGGTGGGGGGAACCTCGGAGGCGCCCAGGAACGCAAGAGGGCCCAGACTGCGGCCCTGCCGGCCCTCGGAGAGGGCCCACGCGTGTCTGCTCGGGCTCAGGAGGCCACGGTGGGACAGCCAGTACCCCAGCACCGAGCTCATCTCGCGTGGACCACCCAGTGCGCGTCAGGAGTAGGTGTGTCCCAGCAGGAGCCCCTAGGAACAGCCCTGCCCTACCAGCTCTTAGCACAGGGAGTCCTGGTCTGCACATGCATGAGCCAGAGAGCCAGAGAGCCAGAGGAGGACGCTGCCGTGGGCTCTAACTGTCCTCAGAGAATGTTGGTATGACCCGGGGATCCAAGGGAGGTGGGGGGAACCTCGGAGGCGCCCAGGAACGCAGGAGGGCCCAGACTGCGGCCCTGCCGGCCCTCGGAGAGGGCCCACGCGTGTCTGCTCGGGCTCAGGAGGCCACGGTGGGACAGCCAGTACCCCAGCACCGAGCTCATCTCGCGTGGACCACCCAGTGCGCGTCAGGAGTAGGTGTGTCCCAGCAGGAGCCCCTAGGAACAGCCCTGCCCTACCAGCTCTTAGCACAGGGAGTCCTGGTCTGCACATGCATGAGCCAGGGAGCCAGAGAGCCAGAGGAGGACGCTGCCGTGGGCTCTAACTGTCCTCAGAGAATGTTGGTATGACCCGGGGATCCAAGGGAGGTGGGGGGAACCTCGGAGGCGCCCAGGAACGCAGGAGGGCCCAGACTGCGGCCCTGCCGGCCCTCGGAGAGGGCCCACGCGTGTCTGCTCGGGCTCAGGAGGCCACGGTGGGACAGCCAGTACCCCAGCACCGAGCTCATCTCGCGTGGACCACCCAGTGGGCGTCAGGAGTAGGTGTGTCCCAGCAGCAGCCGCCCCCCACCCCGGGAACGGCCCCTCCCTAGACAAGCCTTTCCTGTGAGGAGTCCTGGACTGCGCACGCGCGAGCCGGCGAGCCCGCCAGCCAGAGGGAGATGAGGCCTGGGGCTCCTCTTGCCTCAGAGAATGCTTGTGCGGCCTGGGGGCGCCCGCAGGTGTGCTCCGAGGCCTGCCGCGGCCTCTAGCTAGCACCTGGGGCCAGTTGGCAGTGCCGGCTGGCCAGCCTCCTAGAGCCAGGGCTGGCTGCAGCAGGCTCCGCGGGCGGGCGGGCGAAGGGCGAAGGGCGAAGGGCAGACGGAAGCCCAAGGGGGCCCGCCCACCCGCTCCGCTGTGAAGCGCGCCCGCCCTGGAGGCCAGGACCCCAGGGGGCAGAAGTGGGTCTGGCTTTGCATTGCCCGACCAGCGGGAGGGAGCCAGCCAGGGGCAGCCAGTTGCATCCTCCCGGGAACTGCCAGCGGAGGCTTTTGGGGAGCGCGCTGCCAACTCTTGGCTTGGCCGGGGGAGACCTGCCGTCTCTGTGGCTCCAGCCGGCCAGCAGGCTGCAGGGTCGGGCGCAGGGGCCGTGGGGCTCTGGAGCTTGCTGCCTTGCCCGTGGGCAGGGCCTCCACGGGCCAGCCAGGTGGCACAGGGTTCCTGGGGCTGCGCCTCCTCCCGGCCCGGCCCGGCCCAAGGGAGGTGGGGGGAACCTCGGAGGCGCCCAGGAACGCAGGAGGGCCCAGACTGCGGCCCTGCCGGCCCTCGGAGAGGGCCCACGCGTGTCTGCTCGGGCTCAGGAGGCCACGGTGGGACAGCCAGTACCCCAGCACCGAGCTCATCTCGCGTGGACCACCCAGTGGGCGTCAGGAGTAGGTGTGTCCCAGCAGCAGCCGCCCCCCACCCCGGGAACGGCCCCTCCCTAGACAAGCCTTTCCTGTGAGGAGTCCTGGACTGTGCACGCGCGAGCCGGCGAGCCCGCCAGCCAGAGGGAGATGAGGCCTGGGGCTCCTCTTGCCTCAGAGAATGCTTGTGCGGCCTGGGGGCGCCCGCAGGTGTGCTCCGAGGCCTGCCGCGGCCTCTAGCTAGCACCTGGGGCCAGTTGGCAGTGCCGGCTGGCCAGCCTCCTAGAGCCAGGGCTGGCTGCAGCAGGCTCCGCGGGCGGGCGGGCGAAGGGCAGACGGAAGCCCAAGGGGGCCCGCCCGCCCGCTCCGCTGTGAAGCGCGCCCGCCCTGGAGGCCAGGACCCCAGGGGGCAGAAGTGGGTCTGGCTTTGCATTGCCCGACCAGCGGGAGGGAGCCAGCCAGGGGCAGCCAGTTGCATCCTCCCGGGAACTGCCAGCGGAGGCTTTTGGGGAGCGCGCTGCCAACTCTTGGCTTGGCCGGGGGAGACCTGCCGTCTCTGTGGCTCCAGCCGGCCAGCAGGCTGCAGGGTCGGGCGCAGCGGCCGTGGGGCTCTGGAGCTTGCTGCCCTGCCCGTGGGCGGAGCCTCCACGGGCCAGCCAGGTGGCACAGGGTTCCTGGGGCTGCGCCTCCTCCCGGCCCGGCCCGGCCCAAGGGAGGTGGGGGGAACCTCGGAGGCGCCCAGGAACGCAGGAGAGCCCAGACTGCGGCCCTGCCGGCCCTCGGAGAGGGCCCACGCGTGTCTGCTCGGGCTCAGGAGGCCACGGTGGGACAGCCAGTACCCCAGCACCGAGCTCATCTCGCGTGGACCACCCAGTGGGCGTCAGGAGTAGGTGTGTCCCAGCAGGAGCCCCTAGGAACAGCCCTGCCCTACCAGCTCTTAGCACAGGGAGTCCTGGTCTGCACATGCATGAGCCAGGGAGCCAGAGAGCCAGAGGAGGACGCTGCCGTGGGCTCTAACTGTCCTCAGAGAATGTTGGTATGACCCGGGGATCCAAGGGAGGTGGGGGGAACCTCGGAGGCGCCCAGGAACGCAGGAGGGCCCAGACTGCGGCCCTGCCGGCCCTCGGAGAGGGCCCACGCGTGTCTGCTCGGGCTCAGGAGGCCACGGTGGGACAGCCAGTACCCCAGCACCGAGCTCATCTCGCGTGGACCACCCAGTGCGCGTCAGGAGTAGGTGTGTCCCAGCAGGAGCCCCTAGGAACAGCCCTGCCCTACCAGCTCTTAGCACAGGGAGTCCTGGTCTGCACATGCATGAGCCAGGGAGCCAGAGAGCCAGAGGAGGACGCTGCCGTGGGCTCTAACTGTCCTCAGAGAATGTTGGTATGACCCGGGGATCCAAGGGAGGTGGGGGGAACCTCGGAGGCGCCCAGGAACGCAGGAGGGCCCAGACTGCGGCCCTGCCGGCCCTCGGAGAGGGCCCACGCGTGTCTGCTCGGGCTCAGGAGGCCACGGTGGGACAGCCAGTACCCCAGCACCGAGCTCATCTCGCGTGGACCACCCAGTGGGCGTCAGGAGTAGGTGTGTCCCAGCAGCAGCCGCCCCCCACCCCGGGAACGGCCCCTCCCTAGACAAGCCTTTCCTGTGAGGAGTCCTGGACTGCGCACGCGCGAGCCGGCGAGCCCGCCAGCCAGAGGGAGATGAGGCCTGGGGCTCCTCTTGCCTCAGAGAATGCTTGTGCGGCCTGGGGGCGCCCGCAGGTGTGCTCCGAGGCCTGCCGCGGCCTCTAGCTAGCACCTGGGGCCAGTTGGCAGTGCCGGCTGGCCAGCCTCCTAGAGCCAGGGCTGGCTGCAGCAGGCTCCGCGGGCGGGCGGGCGGGCGGGCGGGCGAAGGGCAGATGGAAGCCCAAGGGGGCCCGCCCGCCCGCTCCGCTGTGAAGCGCGCCCGCCCTGGAGGCCAGGACCCCAGGGGGCAGAAGTGGGTCTGGCTTTGCATTGCCCGACCAGCGGGAGGGAGCCAGCCAGGGGCAGCCAGTTGCATCCTCCCGGGAACTGCCAGCGGAGGCTTTTGGGGAGCGCGCTGCCAACTCTTGGCTTGGCCGGGGGAGACCTGCCGTCTCTGTGGCTCCAGCCGGCCAGCAGGCTGCAGGGTCGGGCGCAGGGGCCGTGGGGCTCTGGAGCTTGCTGCCTTGCCCGTGGGCAGGGCCTCCACGGGCCAGCCAGGTGGCACAGGGTTCCTGGGGCTGCGCCTCCTCCCGGCCCGGCCCGGCCCAAGGGAGGTGGGGGGAACCTCGGAGGCGCCCAGGAACGCAAGAGGGCCCAGACTGCGGCCCTGCCGGCCCTCGGAGAGGGCCCACGCGTGTCTGCTCGGGCTCAGGAGGCCACGGTGGGACAGCCAGTACCCCAGCACCGAGCTCATCTCGCGTGGACCACCCAGTGCGCGTCAGGAGTAGGTGTGTCCCAGCAGGAGCCCCTAGGAACAGCCCTGCCCTACCAGCTCTTAGCACAGGGAGTCCTGGTCTGCACATGCATGAGCCAGGGAGCCAGAGAGCCAGAGGAGGACGCTGCCGTGGGCTCTAACTGTCCTCAGAGAATGTTGGTATGACCCGGGGATCCAAGGGAGGTGGGGGGAACCTCGGAGGCGCCCAGGAACGCAGGAGGGCCCAGACTGCGGCCCTGCCGGCCCTCGGAGAGGGCCCACGCGTGTCTGCTCGGGCTCAGGAGGCCACGGTGGGACAGCCAGTACCCCAGCACCGAGCTCATCTCGCGTGGACCACCCAGTGCGCGTCAGGAGTAGGTGTGTCCCAGCAGGAGCCCCTAGGAACAGCCCTGCCCTACCAGCTCTTAGCACAGGGAGTCCTGGTCTGCACATGCATGAGCCAGGGAGCCAGAGAGCCAGAGGAGGACGCTGCCGTGGGCTCTAACTGTCCTCAGAGAATGTTGGTATGACCCGGGGATCCAAGGGAGGTGGGGGGAACCTCGGAGGCGCCCAGGAACGCAGGAGGGCCCAGACTGCGGCCCTGCCGGCCCTCGGAGAGGGCCCACGCGTGTCTGCTCGGGCTCAGGAGGCCACGGTGGGACAGCCAGTACCCCAGCACCGAGCTCATCTCGCGTGGACCACCCAGTGGGCGTCAGGAGTAGGTGTGTCCCAGCAGCAGCCGCCCCCCACCCCGGGAACGGCCCCTCCCTAGACAAGCCTTTCCTGTGAGGAGTCCTGGACTGCGCACGCGCGAGCCGGCGAGCCCGCCAGCCAGAGGGAGATGAGGCCTGGGGCTCCTCTTGCCTCAGAGAATGCTTGTGCGGCCTGGGGGCGCCCGCAGGTGTGCTCCGAGGCCTGCCGCGGCCTCTAGCTAGCACCTGGGGCCAGTTGGCAGTGCCGGCTGGCCAGCCTCCTAGAGCCAGGGCTGGCTGCAGCAGGCTCCGCGGGCGGGCGGGCGAAGGGCGAAGGGCGAAGGGCAGACGGAAGCCCAAGGGGGCCCGCCCACCCGCTCCGCTGTGAAGCGCGCCCGCCCTGGAGGCCAGGACCCCAGGGGGCAGAAGTGGGTCTGGCTTTGCATTGCCCGACCAGCGGGAGGGAGCCAGCCAGGGGCAGCCAGTTGCATCCTCCCGGGAACTGCCAGCGGAGGCTTTTGGGGAGCGCGCTGCCAACTCTTGGCTTGGCCGGGGGAGACCTGCCGTCTCTGTGGCTCCAGCCGGCCAGCAGGCTGCAGGGTCGGGCGCAGGGGCCGTGGGGCTCTGGAGCTTGCTGCCTTGCCCGTGGGCAGGGCCTCCACGGGCCAGCCAGGTGGCACAGGGTTCCTGGGGCTGCGCCTCCTCCCGGCCCGGCCCGGCCCAAGGGAGGTGGGGGGAACCTCGGAGGCGCCCAGGAACGCAGGAGGGCCCAGACTGCGGCCCTGCCGGCCCTCGGAGAGGGCCCACGCGTGTCTGCTCGGGCTCAGGAGGCCACGGTGGGACAGCCAGTACCCCAGCACCGAGCTCATCTCGCGTGGACCACCCAGTGGGCGTCAGGAGTAGGTGTGTCCCAGCAGCAGCCGCCCCCCACCCCGGGAACGGCCCCTCCCTAGACAAGCCTTTCCTGTGAGGAGTCCTGGACTGTGCACGCGCGAGCCGGCGAGCCCGCCAGCCAGAGGGAGATGAGGCCTGGGGCTCCTCTTGCCTCAGAGAATGCTTGTGCGGCCTGGGGGCGCCCGCAGGTGTGCTCCGAGGCCTGCCGCGGCCTCTAGCTAGCACCTGGGGCCAGTTGGCAGTGCCGGCTGGCCAGCCTCCTAGAGCCAGGGCTGGCTGCAGCAGGCTCCGCGGGCGGGCGGGCGAAGGGCAGACGGAAGCCCAAGGGGGCCCGCCCGCCCGCTCCGCTGTGAAGCGCGCCCGCCCTGGAGGCCAGGACCCCAGGGGGCAGAAGTGGGTCTGGCTTTGCATTGCCCGACCAGCGGGAGGGAGCCAGCCAGGGGCAGCCAGTTGCATCCTCCCGGGAACTGCCAGCGGAGGCTTTTGGGGAGCGCGCTGCCAACTCTTGGCTTGGCCGGGGGAGACCTGCCGTCTCTGTGGCTCCAGCCGGCCAGCAGGCTGCAGGGTCGGGCGCAGCGGCCGTGGGGCTCTGGAGCTTGCTGCCCTGCCCGTGGGCGGAGCCTCCACGGGCCAGCCAGGTGGCACAGGGTTCCTGGGGCTGCGCCTCCTCCCGGCCCGGCCCGGCCCAAGGGAGGTGGGGGGAACCTCGGAGGCGCCCAGGAACGCAGGAGAGCCCAGACTGCGGCCCTGCCGGCCCTCGGAGAGGGCCCACGCGTGTCTGCTCGGGCTCAGGAGGCCACGGTGGGACAGCCAGTACCCCAGCACCGAGCTCATCTCGCGTGGACCACCCAGTGGGCGTCAGGAGTAGGTGTGTCCCAGCAGGAGCCCCTAGGAACAGCCCTGCCCTACCAGCTCTTAGCACAGGGAGTCCTGGTCTGCACATGCATGAGCCAGGGAGCCAGAGAGCCAGAGGAGGACGCTGCCGTGGGCTCTAACTGTCCTCAGAGAATGTTGGTATGACCCGGGGATCCAAGGGAGGTGGGGGGAACCTCGGAGGCGCCCAGGAACGCAGGAGGGCCCAGACTGCGGCCCTGCCGGCCCTCGGAGAGGGCCCACGCGTGTCTGCTCGGGCTCAGGAGGCCACGGTGGGACAGCCAGTACCCCAGCACCGAGCTCATCTCGCGTGGACCACCCAGTGCGCGTCAGGAGTAGGTGTGTCCCAGCAGGAGCCCCTAGGAACAGCCCTGCCCTACCAGCTCTTAGCACAGGGAGTCCTGGTCTGCACATGCATGAGCCAGGGAGCCAGAGAGCCAGAGGAGGACGCTGCCGTGGGCTCTAACTGTCCTCAGAGAATGTTGGTATGACCCGGGGATCCAAGGGAGGTGGGGGGAACCTCGGAGGCGCCCAGGAACGCAGGAGGGCCCAGACTGCGGCCCTGCCGGCCCTCGGAGAGGGCCCACGCGTGTCTGCTCGGGCTCAGGAGGCCACGGTGGGACAGCCAGTACCCCAGCACCGAGCTCATCTCGCGTGGACCACCCAGTGGGCGTCAGGAGTAGGTGTGTCCCAGCAGCAGCCGCCCCCCACCCCGGGAACGGCCCCTCCCTAGACAAGCCTTTCCTGTGAGGAGTCCTGGACTGCGCACGCGCGAGCCGGCGAGCCCGCCAGCCAGAGGGAGATGAGGCCTGGGGCTCCTCTTGCCTCAGAGAATGCTTGTGCGGCCTGGGGGCGCCCGCAGGTGTGCTCCGAGGCCTGCCGCGGCCTCTAGCTAGCACCTGGGGCCAGTTGGCAGTGCCGGCTGGCCAGCCTCCTAGAGCCAGGGCTGGCTGCAGCAGGCTCCGCGGGCGGGCGGGCGGGCGGGCGGGCGAAGGGCAGATGGAAGCCCAAGGGGGCCCGCCCGCCCGCTCCGCTGTGAAGCGCGCCCGCCCTGGAGGCCAGGACCCCAGGGGGCAGAAGTGGGTCTGGCTTTGCATTGCCCGACCAGCGGGAGGGAGCCAGCCAGGGGCAGCCAGTTGCATCCTCCCGGGAACTGCCAGCGGAGGCTTTTGGGGAGCGCGCTGCCAACTCTTGGCTTGGCCGGGGGAGACCTGCCGTCTCTGTGGCTCCAGCCGGCCAGCAGGCTGCAGGGTCGGGCGCAGGGGCCGTGGGGCTCTGGAGCTTGCTGCCTTGCCCGTGGGCAGGGCCTCCACGGGCCAGCCAGGTGGCACAGGGTTCCTGGGGCTGCGCCTCCTCCCGGCCCGGCCCGGCCCAAGGGAGGTGGGGGGAACCTCGGAGGCGCCCAGGAACGCAAGAGGGCCCAGACTGCGGCCCTGCCGGCCCTCGGAGAGGGCCCACGCGTGTCTGCTCGGGCTCAGGAGGCCACGGTGGGACAGCCAGTACCCCAGCACCGAGCTCATCTCGCGTGGACCACCCAGTGCGCGTCAGGAGTAGGTGTGTCCCAGCAGGAGCCCCTAGGAACAGCCCTGCCCTACCAGCTCTTAGCACAGGGAGTCCTGGTCTGCACATGCATGAGCCAGGGAGCCAGAGAGCCAGAGGAGGACGCTGCCGTGGGCTCTAACTGTCCTCAGAGAATGTTGGTATGACCCGGGGATCCAAGGGAGGTGGGGGGAACCTCGGAGGCGCCCAGGAACGCAGGAGGGCCCAGACTGCGGCCCTGCCGGCCCTCGGAGAGGGCCCACGCGTGTCTGCTCGGGCTCAGGAGGCCACGGTGGGACAGCCAGTACCCCAGCACCGAGCTCATCTCGCGTGGACCACCCAGTGCGCGTCAGGAGTAGGTGTGTCCCAGCAGGAGCCCCTAGGAACAGCCCTGCCCTACCAGCTCTTAGCACAGGGAGTCCTGGTCTGCACATGCATGAGCCAGGGAGCCAGAGAGCCAGAGGAGGACGCTGCCGTGGGCTCTAACTGTCCTCAGAGAATGTTGGTATGACCCGGGGATCCAAGGGAGGTGGGGGGAACCTCGGAGGCGCCCAGGAACGCAGGAGGGCCCAGACTGCGGCCCTGCCGGCCCTCGGAGAGGGCCCACGCGTGTCTGCTCGGGCTCAGGAGGCCACGGTGGGACAGCCAGTACCCCAGCACCGAGCTCATCTCGCGTGGACCACCCAGTGGGCGTCAGGAGTAGGTGTGTCCCAGCAGCAGCCGCCCCCCACCCCGGGAACGGCCCCTCCCTAGACAAGCCTTTCCTGTGAGGAGTCCTGGACTGCGCACGCGCGAGCCGGCGAGCCCGCCAGCCAGAGGGAGATGAGGCCTGGGGCTCCTCTTGCCTCAGAGAATGCTTGTGCGGCCTGGGGGCGCCCGCAGGTGTGCTCCGAGGCCTGCCGCGGCCTCTAGCTAGCACCTGGGGCCAGTTGGCAGTGCCGGCTGGCCAGCCTCCTAGAGCCAGGGCTGGCTGCAGCAGGCTCCGCGGGCGGGCGGGCGAAGGGCGAAGGGCGAAGGGCAGACGGAAGCCCAAGGGGGCCCGCCCACCCGCTCCGCTGTGAAGCGCGCCCGCCCTGGAGGCCAGGACCCCAGGGGGCAGAAGTGGGTCTGGCTTTGCATTGCCCGACCAGCGGGAGGGAGCCAGCCAGGGGCAGCCAGTTGCATCCTCCCGGGAACTGCCAGCGGAGGCTTTTGGGGAGCGCGCTGCCAACTCTTGGCTTGGCCGGGGGAGACCTGCCGTCTCTGTGGCTCCAGCCGGCCAGCAGGCTGCAGGGTCGGGCGCAGGGGCCGTGGGGCTCTGGAGCTTGCTGCCTTGCCCGTGGGCAGGGCCTCCACGGGCCAGCCAGGTGGCACAGGGTTCCTGGGGCTGCGCCTCCTCCCGGCCCGGCCCGGCCCAAGGGAGGTGGGGGGAACCTCGGAGGCGCCCAGGAACGCAAGAGGGCCCAGACTGCGGCCCTGCCGGCCCTCGGAGAGGGCCCACGCGTGTCTGCTCGGGCTCAGGAGGCCACGGTGGGACAGCCAGTACCCCAGCACCGAGCTCATCTCGCGTGGACCACCCAGTGCGTGTCAGGAGTAGGTGTGTCCCAGCAGGAGCCCCTAGGAACAGCCCTGCCCTACCAGCTCTTAGCACAGGGAGTCCTGGTCTGCACATGCATGAGCCAGAGAGCCAGAGAGCCAGAGGAGGACGCTGCCGTGGGCTCTAACTGTCCTCAGAGAATGTTGGTATGACCCGGGGATCCAAGGGAGGTGGGGGGAACCTCGGAGGCGCCCAGGAACGCAGGAGGGCCCAGACTGCGGCCCTGCCGGCCCTCGGAGAGGGCCCACGCGTGTCTGCTCGGGCTCAGGAGGCCACGGTGGGACAGCCAGTACCCCAGCACCGAGCTCATCTCGCGTGGACCACCCAGTGGGCGTCAGGAGTAGGTGTGTCCCAGCAGGAGCCCCTAGGAACAGCCCTGCCCTACCAGCTCTTAGCACAGGGAGTCCTGGTCTGCACATGCATGAGCCAGGGAGCCAGAGAGCCAGAGGAGGACGCTGCCGTGGGCTCTAACTGTCCTCAGAGAATGTTGGTATGACCCGGGGATCCAAGGGAGGTGGGGGGAACCTCGGAGGCGCCCAGGAACGCAGGAGGGCCCAGACTGCGGCCCTGCCGGCCCTCGGAGAGGGCCCACGCGTGTCTGCTCGGGCTCAGGAGGCCACGGTGGGACAGCCAGTACCCCAGCACCGAGCTCATCTCGCGTGGACCACCCAGTGCGCGTCAGGAGTAGGTGTGTCCCAGCAGCAGCCGCCCCCCACCCCGGGAACGGCCCCTCCCTAGACAAGCCTTTCCTGTGAGGAGTCCTGGACTGCGCACGCGCGAGCCGGCGAGCCCGCCAGCCAGAGGGAGATGAGGCCTGGGGCTCCTCTTGCCTCAGAGAATGCTTGTGCGGCCTGGGGGCGCCCGCAGGTGTGCTCCGAGGCCTGCCGCGGCCTCTAGCTAGCACCTGGGGCCAGTTGGCAGTGCCGGCTGGCCAGCCTCCTAGAGCCAGGGCTGGCTGCAGCAGGCTCCGCGGGCGGGCGGGCGAAGGGCGAAGGGCGAAGGGCAGACGGAAGCCCAAGGGGGCCCGCCCACCCGCTCCGCTGTGAAGCGCGCCCGCCCTGGAGGCCAGGACCCCAGGGGGCAGAAGTGGGTCTGGCTTTGCATTGCCCGACCAGCGGGAGGGAGCCAGCCAGGGGCAGCCAGTTGCATCCTCCCGGGAACTGCCAGCGGAGGCTTTTGGGGAGCGCGCTGCCAACTCTTGGCTTGGCCGGGGGAGACCTGCCGTCTCTGTGGCTCCAGCCGGCCAGCAGGCTGCAGGGTCGGGCGCAGGGGCCGTGGGGCTCTGGAGCTTGCTGCCTTGCCCGTGGGCAGGGCCTCCACGGGCCAGCCAGGTGGCACAGGGTTCCTGGGGCTGCGCCTCCTCCCGGCCCGGCCCGGCCCAAGGGAGGTGGGGGGAACCTCGGAGGCGCCCAGGAACGCAAGAGGGCCCAGACTGCGGCCCTGCCGGCCCTCGGAGAGGGCCCACGCGTGTCTGCTCGGGCTCAGGAGGCCACGGTGGGACAGCCAGTACCCCAGCACCGAGCTCATCTCGCGTGGACCACCCAGTGGGCGTCAGGAGTAGGTGTGTCCCAGCAGCAGCCGCCCCCCACCCCGGGCACGGCCCCTCCCTAGACAAGCCTTCCCTGTGAGGAGTCCTGGACTGCGCACGCGCGAGCCGGCGAGCCCGCCAGCCAGAGGGAGATGATGCCTGGGGCTCCTCTTGCCTCAGAGAATGCTTGTGCGGCCTGGGGGCGCCCGCAGGTGTGCTCCGAGGCCTGCCGCTGCCTCTAGCTAGCACCTGGGGCCAGTTGGCAGTGCCGGCTGGCCAGCCTCCTAGAGCCAGGGCTGGCTGCAGCAGGCTCCGCGGGCGGGCGGGCGGGCGAAGGGCAGACGGAAGCCGAAGGGGGCCCGCCCGCCCTGGAGGCCAGGACCCCAGGGGGCAGAAGTGGGTCTGGCTTTGCATTGCCCGACCAGCGGGAGGGAGCCAGCCAGGGGCAGCCAGTTGCATCCTCCCGGGAACTGCCAGCGGAGGCTTTTGGGGAGCGCGCTGCCAACTCTTGGCTTGGCCGGGGGAGACCTGCCGTCTCTGTGGCTCCAGCCGGCCAGCAGGCTGCAGGGTCGGGCGCAGCGGCCGTGGGGCTCTGGAGCTTGCTGCCCTGCCCGTGGGCGGGGCCTCCACGGGCCAGCCAGGTGGCACAGGGTTCCTGGGGCTGCGCCTCGTCCCGGCCCGGCCCGGCCCAAGGGAGGTGGGGGGAACCTCGGAGGCGCCCAGGAACGCAAGAGGGCCCAGACTGCGGCCCTGCCGGCCCTCGGAGAGGGCCCACGCGTGTCTGCTCGGGCTCAGGAGGCCACGGTGGGACAGCCAGTACCCCAGCACCGAGCTCATCTCGCGTGGACCACCCAGTGCGCGTCAGGAGTAGGTGTGTCCCAGCAGGAGCCCCTAGGAACAGCCCTGCCCTACCAGCTCTTAGCACAGGGAGTCCTGGTCTGCACATGCATGAGCCAGGGAGCCAGAGAGCCAGAGGAGGACGCTGCCGTGGGCTCGAACTGTCCTCAGAGAATGTTGGTATGACCCGGGGATCCAAGGGAGGTGGGGGGAACCTCGGAGGCGCCCAGGAACGCAGGAGGGCCCAGACTGCGGCCCTGCCGGCCCTCGGAGAGGGCCCACGCGTGTCCGCTCGGGCTCAGGAGGCCACGGTGGGACAGCCAGTACCCCAGCACCGAGCTCATCTCGCGTGGACCACCCAGTGGGCGTCAGGAGTAGGTGTGTCCCAGCAGCAGCCGCCCCCCACCCCGGGCACGGCCCCTCCCTAGACAAGCCTTCCCTGTGAGGAGTCCTGGACTGCGCACGCGCGAGCCGGCGAGCCCGCCAGCCAGAGGGAGATGATGCCTGGGGCTCCTCTTGCCTCAGAGAATGCTTGTGCGGCCTGGGGGCGCCCGCAGGTGTGCTCCGAGGCCTGCCGCTGCCTCTAGCTAGCACCTGGGGCCAGTTGGCAGTGCCGGCTGGCCAGCCTCCTAGAGCCAGGGCTGGCTGCAGCAGGCTCCGCGGGCGGGCGGGCGGGCGAAGGGCAGACGGAAGCCGAAGGGGGCCCGCCCGCCCTGGAGGCCAGGACCCCAGGGGGCAGAAGTGGGTCTGGCTTTGCATTGCCCGACCAGCGGGAGGGAGCCAGCCAGGGGCAGCCAGTTGCATCCTCCCGGGAACTGCCAGCGGAGGCTTTTGGGGAGCGCGCTGCCAACTCTTGGCTTGGCCGGGGGAGACCTGCCGTCTCTGTGGCTCCAGCCGGCCAGCAGGCTGCAGGGTCGGGCGCAGCGGCCGTGGGGCTCTGGAGCTTGCTGCCCTGCCCGTGGGCGGGGCCTCCACGGGCCAGCCAGGTGGCACAGGGTTCCTGGGGCTGCGCCTCCTCCCGGCCCGGCCCGGCCCAAGGGAGGTGGGGGGAACCTCGGAGGCGCCCAGGAACGCAAGAGGGCCCAGACTGCGGCCCTGCCGGCCCTCGGAGAGGGCCCACGCGTGTCTGCTCGGGCTCAGGAGGCCACGGTGGGACAGCCAGTACCCCAGCACCGAGCTCATCTCGCGTGGACCACCCAGTGCGCGTCAGGAGTAGGAGTGTCCCAGCAGGAGCCCCTAGGAACAGCCCCGCCCTACCAGCTCTTAGCACAGGGAGTCCTGGTCTGCACATGCATGAGCCAGGGAGCCAGAGAGCCAGAGCAGGACGCTGCCGTGGGCTCGAACTGTCCTCAGAGAATGTTGGTATGACCTGGGGATCCAAGGGAGGTGGGGGGAACCTCGGAGGCGCCCAGGAACGCAGGAGGGCCCAGACTGCGGCCCTGCCGGCCCTCGGAGAGGGCCCACGCGTGTCCGCTCGGGCTCAGGAGGCCACGGTGGGACAGCCAGTACCCCAGCACCGAGCTCATCTCGCGTGGACCACCCAGTGGGCGTCAGGAGTAGGTGTGTCCCAGCAGCAGCCGCCCCCCACCCCGGGAACGGCCCCTCCCTAGACAAGCCTTTCCTGTGAGGAGTCCTGGACTGCGCACGCGCGAGCCGGCGAGCCCGCCAGCCAGAGGGAGATGATGCCTGGGGCTCCTCTTGCCTCAGAGAATGCTTGTGCGGCCTGGGGGCGCCCGCAGGTGTGCTCCGAGGCCTGCCGCTGCCTCTAGCTAGCACCTGGGGCCACTTGGCAGTGCCGGCTGGCCAGCCTCCTAGAGCCAGGGCTGGCTGCAGCAGGCTCCGCGGGCGGGCGGGCGGGCGAAGGGCAGACGGAAGCCGAAGGGGGCCCGCCCGCCCTGGAGGCCAGGACCCCAGGGGGCAGAAGTGGGTCTGGCTTTGCATTGCCCGACCAGCGGGAGGGAGCCAGCCAGGGGCAGCCAGTTGCATCCTCCCGGGAACTGCCAGCGGAGGCTTTTGGGGAGCGCGCTGCCAACTCTTGGCTTGGCCGGGGGAGACCTGCCGTCTCTGTGGCTCCAGCCGGCCAGCAGGCTGCAGGGTCGGGCGCAGCGGCCGTGGGGCTCTGGAGCTTGCTGCCCTGCCCGTGGGCGGGGCCTCCACGGGCCAGCCAGGTGGCACAGGGTTCCTGGGGCTGCGCCTCGTCCCGGCCCGGCCCGGCCCAAGGGAGGTGGGGGGAACCTCGGAGGCGCCCAGGAACGCAAGAGGGCCCAGACTGCGGCCCTGCCGGCCCTCGGAGAGGGCCCACGCGTGTCTGCTCGGGCTCAGGAGGCCACGGTGGGACAGCCAGTACCCCAGCACCGAGCTCATCTCGCGTGGACCACCCAGTGCGCGTCAGGAGTAGGTGTGTCCCAGCAGGAGCCCCTAGGAACAGCCCTGCCCTACCAGCTCTTAGCACAGGGAGTCCTGGTCTGCACATGCATGAGCCAGGGAGCCAGACAGCCAGAGGAGGACGCTGCCGTGGGCTCGAACTGTCCTCAGAGAATGTTGGTATGACCCGGGGATCCAAGGGAGGTGGGGGGAACCTCGGAGGCGCCCAGGAACGCAGGAGGGCCCAGACTGCGGCCCTGCCGGCCCTCGGAGAGGGCCCACGCGTGTCCGCTCGGGCTCAGGAGGCCACGGTGGGACAGCCAGTACCCCAGCACCGAGCTCATCTCGCGTGGACCACCCAGTGGGCGTCAGGAGTAGGTGTGTCCCAGCAGCAGCCGCCCCCCACCCCGGGCACGGCCCCTCCCTAGACAAGCCTTCCCTGTGAGGAGTCCTGGACTGCGCACGCGCGAGCCGGCGAGCCCGCCAGCCAGAGGGAGATGATGCCTGGGGCTCCTCTTGCCTCAGAGAATGCTTGTGCGGCCTGGGGGCGCCCGCAGGTGTGCTCCGAGGCCTGCCGCTGCCTCTAGCTAGCACCTGGGGCCAGTTGGCAGTGCCGGCTGGCCAGCCTCCTAGAGCCAGGGCTGGCTGCAGCAGGCTCCGCGGGCGGGCGGGCGGGCGAAGGGCAGACGGAAGCCGAAGGGGGCCCGCCCGCCCTGGAGGCCAGGACCCCAGGGGGCAGAAGTGGGTCTGGCTTTGCATTGCCCGACCAGCGGGAGGGAGCCAGCCAGGGGCAGCCAGTTGCATCCTCCCGGGAACTGCCAGCGGAGGCTTTTGGGGAGCGCGCTGCCAACTCTTGGCTTGGCCGGGGGAGACCTGCCGTCTCTGTGGCTCCAGCCGGCCAGCAGGCTGCAGGGTCGGGCGCAGCGGCCGTGGGGCTCTGGAGCTTGCTGCCCTGCCCGTGGGCGGGGCCTCCACGGGCCAGCCAGGTGGCACAGGGTTCCTGGGGCTGCGCCTCGTCCCGGCCCGGCCCGGCCCAAGGGAGGTGGGGGGAACCTCGGAGGCGCCCAGGAACGCAAGAGGGCCCAGACTGCGGCCCTGCCGGCCCTCGGAGAGGGCCCACGCGTGTCTGCTCGGGCTCAGGAGGCCACGGTGGGACAGCCAGTACCCCAGCACCGAGCTCATCTCGCGTGGACCACCCAGTGCGCGTCAGGAGTAGGTGTGTCCCAGCAGGAGCCCCTAGGAACAGCCCTGCCCTACCAGCTCTTAGCACAGGGAGTCCTGGTCTGCACATGCATGAGCCAGGGAGCCAGAGAGCCAGAGGAGGACGCTGCCGTGGGCTCGAACTGTCCTCAGAGAATGTTGGTATGACCCGGGGATCCAAGGGAGGTGGGGGGAACCTCGGAGGCGCCCAGGAACGCAGGAGGGCCCAGACTGCGGCCCTGCCGGCCCTCGGAGAGGGCCCACGCGTGTCCGCTCGGGCTCAGGAGGCCACGGTGGGACAGCCAGTACCCCAGCACCGAGCTCATCTCGCGTGGACCACCCAGTGGGCGTCAGGAGTAGGTGTGTCCCAGCAGCAGCCGCCCCCCACCCCGGGCACGGCCCCTCCCTAGACAAGCCTTCCCTGTGAGGAGTCCTGGACTGCGCACGCGCGAGCCGGCGAGCCCGCCAGCCAGAGGGAGATGATGCCTGGGGCTCCTCTTGCCTCAGAGAATGCTTGTGCGGCCTGGGGGCGCCCGCAGGTGTGCTCCGAGGCCTGCCGCTGCCTCTAGCTAGCACCTGGGGCCACTTGGCAGTGCCGGCTGGCCAGCCTCCTAGAGCCAGGGCTGGCTGCAGCAGGCTCCGCGGGCGGGCGGGCGGGCGAAGGGCAGACGGAAGCCGAAGGGGGCCCGCCCGCCCTGGAGGCCAGGACCCCAGGGGGCAGAAGTGGGTCTGGCTTTGCATTGCCCGACCAGCGGGAGGGAGCCAGCCAGGGGCAGCCAGTTGCATCCTCCCGGGAACTGCCAGCGGAGGCTTTTGGGGAGCGCGCTGCCAACTCTTGGCTTGGCCGGGGGAGACCTGCCGTCTCTGTGGCTCCAGCCGGCCAGCAGGCTGCAGGGTCGGGCGCAGCGGCCGTGGGGCTCTGGAGCTTGCTGCCCTGCCCGTGGGCGGGGCCTCCACGGGCCAGCCAGGTGGCACAGGGTTCCTGGGGCTGCGCCTCGTCCCGGCCCGGCCCGGCCCAAGGGAGGTGGGGGGAACCTCGGAGGCGCCCAGGAACGCAAGAGGGCCCAGACTGCGGCCCTGCCGGCCCTCGGAGAGGGCCCACGCGTGTCTGCTCGGGCTCAGGAGGCCACGGTGGGACAGCCAGTACCCCAGCACCGAGCTCATCTCGCGTGGACCACCCAGTGCGCGTCAGGAGTAGGTGTGTCCCAGCAGGAGCCCCTAGGAACAGCCCCGCCCTACCAGCTCTTAGCACAGGGAGTCCTGGTCTGCACATGCATGAGCCAGGGAGCCAGAGAGCCAGAGGAGGACGCTGCCGTGGGCTCGAACTGTCCTCAGAGAATGTTGGTATGACCCGGGGATCCAAGGGAGGTGGGGGGAACCTCGGAGGCGCCCAGGAACGCAGGAGGGCCCAGACTGCGGCCCTGCCGGCCCTCGGAGAGGGCCCACGCGTGTCCGCTCGGGCTCAGGAGGCCACGGTGGGACAGCCAGTACCCCAGCACCGAGCTCATCTCGCGTGGACCACCCAGTGGGCGTCAGGAGTAGGTGTGTCCCAGCAGCAGCCGCCCCCCACCCCGGGCACGGCCCCTCCCTAGACAAGCCTTCCCTGTGAGGAGTCCTGGACTGCGCACGCGCGAGCCGGCGAGCCCGCCAGCCAGAGGGAGATGATGCCTGGGGCTCCTCTTGCCTCAGAGAATGCTTGTGCGGCCTGGGGGCGCCCGCAGGTGTGCTCCGAGGCCTGCCGCTGCCTCTAGCTAGCACCTGGGGCCAGTTGGCAGTGCCGGCTGGCCAGCCTCCTAGAGCCAGGGCTGGCTGCAGCAGGCTCCGCGGGCGGGCGGGCGGGCGAAGGGCAGACGGAAGCCGAAGGGGGCCCGCCCGCCCTGGAGGCCAGGACCCCAGGGGGCAGAAGTGGGTCTGGCTTTGCATTGCCCGACCAGCGGGAGGGAGCCAGCCAGGGGCAGCCAGTTGCATCCTCCCGGGAACTGCCAGCGGAGGCTTTTGGGGAGCGCGCTGCCAACTCTTGGCTTGGCCGGGGGAGACCTGCCGTCTCTGTGGCTCCAGCCGGCCAGCAGGCTGCAGGGTCGGGCGCAGCGGCCGTGGGGCTCTGGAGCTTGCTGCCCTGCCCGTGGGCGGGGCCTCCACGGGCCAGCCAGGTGGCACAGGGTTCCTGGGGCTGCGCCTCGTCCCGGCCCGGCCCGGCCCAAGGGAGGTGGGGGGAACCTCGGAGGCGCCCAGGAACGCAAGAGGGCCCAGACTGCGGCCCTGCCGGCCCTCGGAGAGGGCCCACGCGTGTCTGCTCGGGCTCAGGAGGCCACGGTGGGACAGCCAGTACCCCAGCACCGAGCTCATCTCGCGTGGACCACCCAGTGCGCGTCAGGAGTAGGTGTGTCCCAGCAGGAGCCCCTAGGAACAGCCCTGCCCTACCAGCTCTTAGCACAGGGAGTCCTGGTCTGCACATGCATGAGCCAGGGAGCCAGAGAGCCAGAGGAGGACGCTGCCGTGGGCTCGAACTGTCCTCAGAGAATGTTGGTATGACCCGGGGATCCAAGGGAGGTGGGGGGAACCTCGGAGGCGCCCAGGAACGCAGGAGGGCCCAGACTGCGGCCCTGCCGGCCCTCGGAGAGGGCCCACGCGTGTCCGCTCGGGCTCAGGAGGCCACGGTGGGACAGCCAGTACCCCAGCACCGAGCTCATCTCGCGTGGACCACCCAGTGGGCGTCAGGAGTAGGTGTGTCCCAGCAGCAGCCGCCCCCCACCCCGGGCACGGCCCCTCCCTAGACAAGCCTTCCCTGTGAGGAGTCCTGGACTGCGCACGCGCGAGCCGGCGAGCCCGCCAGCCAGAGGGAGATGATGCCTGGGGCTCCTCTTGCCTCAGAGAATGCTTGTGCGGCCTGGGGGCGCCCGCAGGTGTGCTCCGAGGCCTGCCGCTGCCTCTAGCTAGCACCTGGGGCCACTTGGCAGTGCCGGCTGGCCAGCCTCCTAGAGCCAGGGCTGGCTGCAGCAGGCTCCGCGGGCGGGCGGGCGGGCGAAGGGCAGACGGAAGCCGAAGGGGGCCCGCCCGCCCTGGAGGCCAGGACCCCAGGGGGCAGAAGTGGGTCTGGCTTTGCATTGCCCGACCAGCGGGAGGGAGCCAGCCAGGGGCAGCCAGTTGCATCCTCCCGGGAACTGCCAGCGGAGGCTTTTGGGGAGCGCGCTGCCAACTCTTGGCTTGGCCGGGGGAGACCTGCCGTCTCTGTGGCTCCAGCCGGCCAGCAGGCTGCAGGGTCGGGCGCAGCGGCCGTGGGGCTCTGGAGCTTGCTGCCCTGCCCGTGGGCGGGGCCTCCACGGGCCAGCCAGGTGGCACAGGGTTCCTGGGGCTGCGCCTCGTCCCGGCCCGGCCCGGCCCAAGGGAGGTGGGGGGAACCTCGGAGGCGCCCAGGAACGCAAGAGGGCCCAGACTGCGGCCCTGCCGGCCCTCGGAGAGGGCCCACGCGTGTCTGCTCGGGCTCAGGAGGCCACGGTGGGACAGCCAGTACCCCAGCACCGAGCTCATCTCGCGTGGACCACCCAGTGCGCGTCAGGAGTAGGTGTGTCCCAGCAGGAGCCCCTAGGAACAGCCCCGCCCTACCAGCTCTTAGCACAGGGAGTCCTGGTCTGCACATGCATGAGCCAGGGAGCCAGAGAGCCAGAGGAGGACGCTGCCGTGGGCTCGAACTGTCCTCAGAGAATGTTGGTATGACCCGGGGATCCAAGGGAGGTGGGGGGAACCTCGGAGGCGCCCAGGAACGCAGGAGGGCCCAGACTGCGGCCCTGCCGGCCCTCGGAGAGGGCCCACGCGTGTCCGCTCGGGCTCAGGAGGCCACGGTGGGACAGCCAGTACCCCAGCACCGAGCTCATCTCGCGTGGACCACCCAGTGGGCGTCAGGAGTAGGTGTGTCCCAGCAGCAGCCGCCCCCCACCCCGGGCACGGCCCCTCCCTAGACAAGCCTTCCCTGTGAGGAGTCCTGGACTGCGCACGCGCGAGCCGGCGAGCCCGCCAGCCAGAGGGAGATGATGCCTGGGGCTCCTCTTGCCTCAGAGAATGCTTGTGCGGCCTGGGGGCGCCCGCAGGTGTGCTCCGAGGCCTGCCGCTGCCTCTAGCTAGCACCTGGGGCCAGTTGGCAGTGCCGGCTGGCCAGCCTCCTAGAGCCAGGGCTGGCTGCAGCAGGCTCCGCGGGCGGGCGGGCGGGCGAAGGGCAGACGGAAGCCGAAGGGGGCCCGCCCGCCCTGGAGGCCAGGACCCCAGGGGGCAGAAGTGGGTCTGGCTTTGCATTGCCCGACCAGCGGGAGGGAGCCAGCCAGGGGCAGCCAGTTGCATCCTCCCGGGAACTGCCAGCGGAGGCTTTTGGGGAGCGCGCTGCCAACTCTTGGCTTGGCCGGGGGAGACCTGCCGTCTCTGTGGCTCCAGCCGGCCAGCAGGCTGCAGGGTCGGGCGCAGCGGCCGTGGGGCTCTGGAGCTTGCTGCCCTGCCCGTGGGCGGGGCCTCCACGGGCCAGCCAGGTGGCACAGGGTTCCTGGGGCTGCGCCTCGTCCCGGCCCGGCCCGGCCCAAGGGAGGTGGGGGGAACCTCGGAGGCGCCCAGGAACGCAAGAGGGCCCAGACTGCGGCCCTGCCGGCCCTCGGAGAGGGCCCACGCGTGTCTGCTCGGGCTCAGGAGGCCACGGTGGGACAGCCAGTACCCCAGCACCGAGCTCATCTCGCGTGGACCACCCAGTGCGCGTCAGGAGTAGGTGTGTCCCAGCAGGAGCCCCTAGGAACAGCCCTGCCCTACCAGCTCTTAGCACAGGGAGTCCTGGTCTGCACATGCATGAGCCAGGGAGCCAGAGAGCCAGAGGAGGACGCTGCCGTGGGCTCGAACTGTCCTCAGAGAATGTTGGTATGACCCGGGGATCCAAGGGAGGTGGGGGGAACCTCGGAGGCGCCCAGGAACGCAGGAGGGCCCAGACTGCGGCCCTGCCGGCCCTCGGAGAGGGCCCACGCGTGTCCGCTCGGGCTCAGGAGGCCACGGTGGGACAGCCAGTACCCCAGCACCGAGCTCATCTCGCGTGGACCACCCAGTGGGCGTCAGGAGTAGGTGTGTCCCAGCAGCAGCCGCCCCCCACCCCGGGCACGGCCCCTCCCTAGACAAGCCTTCCCTGTGAGGAGTCCTGGACTGCGCACGCGCGAGCCGGCGAGCCCGCCAGCCAGAGGGAGATGATGCCTGGGGCTCCTCTTGCCTCAGAGAATGCTTGTGCGGCCTGGGGGCGCCCGCAGGTGTGCTCCGAGGCCTGCCGCTGCCTCTAGCTAGCACCTGGGGCCAGTTGGCAGTGCCGGCTGGCCAGCCTCCTAGAGCCAGGGCTGGCTGCAGCAGGCTCCGCGGGCGGGCGGGCGGGCGAAGGGCAGACGGAAGCCGAAGGGGGCCCGCCCGCCCTGGAGGCCAGGACCCCAGGGGGCAGAAGTGGGTCTGGCTTTGCATTGCCCGACCAGCGGGAGGGAGCCAGCCAGGGGCAGCCAGTTGCATCCTCCCGGGAACTGCCAGCGGAGGCTTTTGGGGAGCGCGCTGCCAACTCTTGGCTTGGCCGGGGGAGACCTGCCGTCTCTGTGGCTCCAGCCGGCCAGCAGGCTGCAGGGTCGGGCGCAGCGGCCGTGGGGCTCTGGAGCTTGCTGCCCTGCCCGTGGGCGGGGCCTCCACGGGCCAGCCAGGTGGCACAGGGTTCCTGGGGCTGCGCCTCGTCCCGGCCCGGCCCGGCCCAAGGGAGGTGGGGGGAACCTCGGAGGCGCCCAGGAACGCAAGAGGGCCCAGACTGCGGCCCTGCCGGCCCTCGGAGAGGGCCCACGCGTGTCTGCTCGGGCTCAGGAGGCCACGGTGGGACAGCCAGTACCCCAGCACCGAGCTCATCTCGCGTGGACCACCCAGTGCGCGTCAGGAGTAGGAGTGTCCCAGCAGGAGCCCCTAGGAACAGCCCCGCCCTACCAGCTCTTAGCACAGGGAGTCCTGGTCTGCACATGCATGAGCCAGGGAGCCAGAGAGCCAGAGCAGGACGCTGCCGTGGGCTCGAACTGTCCTCAGAGAATGTTGGTATGACCTGGGGATCCAAGGGAGGTGGGGGGAACCTCGGAGGCGCCCAGGAACGCAGGAGGGCCCAGACTGCGGCCCTGCCGGCCCTCGGAGAGGGCCCACGCGTGTCCGCTCGGGCTCAGGAGGCCACGGTGGGACAGCCAGTACCCCAGCACCGAGCTCATCTCGCGTGGACCACCCAGTGGGCGTCAGGAGTAGGTGTGTCCCAGCAGCAGCCGCCCCCCACCCCGGGAACGGCCCCTCCCTAGACAAGCCTTTCCTGTGAGGAGTCCTGGACTGCGCACGCGCGAGCCGGCGAGCCCGCCAGCCAGAGGGAGATGATGCCTGGGGCTCCTCTTGCCTCAGAGAATGCTTGTGCGGCCTGGGGGCGCCCGCAGGTGTGCTCCGAGGCCTGCCGCTGCCTCTAGCTAGCACCTGGGGCCACTTGGCAGTGCCGGCTGGCCAGCCTCCTAGAGCCAGGGCTGGCTGCAGCAGGCTCCGCGGGCGGGCGGGCGGGCGAAGGGCAGACGGAAGCCGAAGGGGGCCCGCCCGCCCTGGAGGCCAGGACCCCAGGGGGCAGAAGTGGGTCTGGCTTTGCATTGCCCGACCAGCGGGAGGGAGCCAGCCAGGGGCAGCCAGTTGCATCCTCCCGGGAACTGCCAGCGGAGGCTTTTGGGGAGCGCGCTGCCAACTCTTGGCTTGGCCGGGGGAGACCTGCCGTCTCTGTGGCTCCAGCCGGCCAGCAGGCTGCAGGGTCGGGCGCAGCGGCCGTGGGGCTCTGGAGCTTGCTGCCCTGCCCGTGGGCGGGGCCTCCACGGGCCAGCCAGGTGGCACAGGGTTCCTGGGGCTGCGCCTCGTCCCGGCCCGGCCCGGCCCAAGGGAGGTGGGGGGAACCTCGGAGGCGCCCAGGAACGCAAGAGGGCCCAGACTGCGGCCCTGCCGGCCCTCGGAGAGGGCCCACGCGTGTCTGCTCGGGCTCAGGAGGCCACGGTGGGACAGCCAGTACCCCAGCACCGAGCTCATCTCGCGTGGACCACCCAGTGCGCGTCAGGAGTAGGTGTGTCCCAGCAGGAGCCCCTAGGAACAGCCCTGCCCTACCAGCTCTTAGCACAGGGAGTCCTGGTCTGCACATGCATGAGCCAGGGAGCCAGACAGCCAGAGGAGGACGCTGCCGTGGGCTCGAACTGTCCTCAGAGAATGTTGGTATGACCCGGGGATCCAAGGGAGGTGGGGGGAACCTCGGAGGCGCCCAGGAACGCAGGAGGGCCCAGACTGCGGCCCTGCCGGCCCTCGGAGAGGGCCCACGCGTGTCCGCTCGGGCTCAGGAGGCCACGGTGGGACAGCCAGTACCCCAGCACCGAGCTCATCTCGCGTGGACCACCCAGTGGGCGTCAGGAGTAGGTGTGTCCCAGCAGCAGCCGCCCCCCACCCCGGGCACGGCCCCTCCCTAGACAAGCCTTCCCTGTGAGGAGTCCTGGACTGCGCACGCGCGAGCCGGCGAGCCCGCCAGCCAGAGGGAGATGATGCCTGGGGCTCCTCTTGCCTCAGAGAATGCTTGTGCGGCCTGGGGGCGCCCGCAGGTGTGCTCCGAGGCCTGCCGCTGCCTCTAGCTAGCACCTGGGGCCAGTTGGCAGTGCCGGCTGGCCAGCCTCCTAGAGCCAGGGCTGGCTGCAGCAGGCTCCGCGGGCGGGCGGGCGGGCGAAGGGCAGACGGAAGCCGAAGGGGGCCCGCCCGCCCTGGAGGCCAGGACCCCAGGGGGCAGAAGTGGGTCTGGCTTTGCATTGCCCGACCAGCGGGAGGGAGCCAGCCAGGGGCAGCCAGTTGCATCCTCCCGGGAACTGCCAGCGGAGGCTTTTGGGGAGCGCGCTGCCAACTCTTGGCTTGGCCGGGGGAGACCTGCCGTCTCTGTGGCTCCAGCCGGCCAGCAGGCTGCAGGGTCGGGCGCAGCGGCCGTGGGGCTCTGGAGCTTGCTGCCCTGCCCGTGGGCGGGGCCTCCACGGGCCAGCCAGGTGGCACAGGGTTCCTGGGGCTGCGCCTCGTCCCGGCCCGGCCCGGCCCAAGGGAGGTGGGGGGAACCTCGGAGGCGCCCAGGAACGCAAGAGGGCCCAGACTGCGGCCCTGCCGGCCCTCGGAGAGGGCCCACGCGTGTCTGCTCGGGCTCAGGAGGCCACGGTGGGACAGCCAGTACCCCAGCACCGAGCTCATCTCGCGTGGACCACCCAGTGCGCGTCAGGAGTAGGTGTGTCCCAGCAGGAGCCCCTAGGAACAGCCCTGCCCTACCAGCTCTTAGCACAGGGAGTCCTGGTCTGCACATGCATGAGCCAGGGAGCCAGAGAGCCAGAGGAGGACGCTGCCGTGGGCTCGAACTGTCCTCAGAGAATGTTGGTATGACCCGGGGATCCAAGGGAGGTGGGGGGAACCTCGGAGGCGCCCAGGAACGCAGGAGGGCCCAGACTGCGGCCCTGCCGGCCCTCGGAGAGGGCCCACGCGTGTCCGCTCGGGCTCAGGAGGCCACGGTGGGACAGCCAGTACCCCAGCACCGAGCTCATCTCGCGTGGACCACCCAGTGGGCGTCAGGAGTAGGTGTGTCCCAGCAGCAGCCGCCCCCCACCCCGGGCACGGCCCCTCCCTAGACAAGCCTTCCCTGTGAGGAGTCCTGGACTGCGCACGCGCGAGCCGGCGAGCCCGCCAGCCAGAGGGAGATGATGCCTGGGGCTCCTCTTGCCTCAGAGAATGCTTGTGCGGCCTGGGGGCGCCCGCAGGTGTGCTCCGAGGCCTGCCGCTGCCTCTAGCTAGCACCTGGGGCCACTTGGCAGTGCCGGCTGGCCAGCCTCCTAGAGCCAGGGCTGGCTGCAGCAGGCTCCGCGGGCGGGCGGGCGGGCGAAGGGCAGACGGAAGCCGAAGGGGGCCCGCCCGCCCTGGAGGCCAGGACCCCAGGGGGCAGAAGTGGGTCTGGCTTTGCATTGCCCGACCAGCGGGAGGGAGCCAGCCAGGGGCAGCCAGTTGCATCCTCCCGGGAACTGCCAGCGGAGGCTTTTGGGGAGCGCGCTGCCAACTCTTGGCTTGGCCGGGGGAGACCTGCCGTCTCTGTGGCTCCAGCCGGCCAGCAGGCTGCAGGGTCGGGCGCAGCGGCCGTGGGGCTCTGGAGCTTGCTGCCCTGCCCGTGGGCGGGGCCTCCACGGGCCAGCCAGGTGGCACAGGGTTCCTGGGGCTGCGCCTCGTCCCGGCCCGGCCCGGCCCAAGGGAGGTGGGGGGAACCTCGGAGGCGCCCAGGAACGCAAGAGGGCCCAGACTGCGGCCCTGCCGGCCCTCGGAGAGGGCCCACGCGTGTCTGCTCGGGCTCAGGAGGCCACGGTGGGACAGCCAGTACCCCAGCACCGAGCTCATCTCGCGTGGACCACCCAGTGCGCGTCAGGAGTAGGAGTGTCCCAGCAGGAGCCCCTAGGAACAGCCCCGCCCTACCAGCTCTTAGCACAGGGAGTCCTGGTCTGCACATGCATGAGCCAGGGAGCCAGAGAGCCAGAGCAGGACGCTGCCGTGGGCTCGAACTGTCCTCAGAGAATGTTGGTATGACCTGGGGATCCAAGGGAGGTGGGGGGAACCTCGGAGGCGCCCAGGAACGCAGGAGGGCCCAGACTGCGGCCCTGCCGGCCCTCGGAGAGGGCCCACGCGTGTCCGCTCGGGCTCAGGAGGCCACGGTGGGACAGCCAGTACCCCAGCACCGAGCTCATCTCGCGTGGACCACCCAGTGGGCGTCAGGAGTAGGTGTGTCCCAGCAGCAGCCGCCCCCCACCCCGGGAACGGCCCCTCCCTAGACAAGCCTTTCCTGTGAGGAGTCCTGGACTGCGCACGCGCGAGCCGGCGAGCCCGCCAGCCAGAGGGAGATGATGCCTGGGGCTCCTCTTGCCTCAGAGAATGCTTGTGCGGCCTGGGGGCGCCCGCAGGTGTGCTCCGAGGCCTGCCGCTGCCTCTAGCTAGCACCTGGGGCCACTTGGCAGTGCCGGCTGGCCAGCCTCCTAGAGCCAGGGCTGGCTGCAGCAGGCTCCGCGGGCGGGCGGGCGGGCGAAGGGCAGACGGAAGCCGAAGGGGGCCCGCCCGCCCTGGAGGCCAGGACCCCAGGGGGCAGAAGTGGGTCTGGCTTTGCATTGCCCGACCAGCGGGAGGGAGCCAGCCAGGGGCAGCCAGTTGCATCCTCCCGGGAACTGCCAGCGGAGGCTTTTGGGGAGCGCGCTGCCAACTCTTGGCTTGGCCGGGGGAGACCTGCCGTCTCTGTGGCTCCAGCCGGCCAGCAGGCTGCAGGGTCGGGCGCAGCGGCCGTGGGGCTCTGGAGCTTGCTGCCCTGCCCGTGGGCGGGGCCTCCACGGGCCAGCCAGGTGGCACAGGGTTCCTGGGGCTGCGCCTCGTCCCGGCCCGGCCCGGCCCAAGGGAGGTGGGGGGAACCTCGGAGGCGCCCAGGAACGCAAGAGGGCCCAGACTGCGGCCCTGCCGGCCCTCGGAGAGGGCCCACGCGTGTCTGCTCGGGCTCAGGAGGCCACGGTGGGACAGCCAGTACCCCAGCACCGAGCTCATCTCGCGTGGACCACCCAGTGCGCGTCAGGAGTAGGTGTGTCCCAGCAGGAGCCCCTAGGAACAGCCCTGCCCTACCAGCTCTTAGCACAGGGAGTCCTGGTCTGCACATGCATGAGCCAGGGAGCCAGACAGCCAGAGGAGGACGCTGCCGTGGGCTCGAACTGTCCTCAGAGAATGTTGGTATGACCCGGGGATCCAAGGGAGGTGGGGGGAACCTCGGAGGCGCCCAGGAACGCAGGAGGGCCCAGACTGCGGCCCTGCCGGCCCTCGGAGAGGGCCCACGCGTGTCCGCTCGGGCTCAGGAGGCCACGGTGGGACAGCCAGTACCCCAGCACCGAGCTCATCTCGCGTGGACCACCCAGTGGGCGTCAGGAGTAGGTGTGTCCCAGCAGCAGCCGCCCCCCACCCCGGGCACGGCCCCTCCCTAGACAAGCCTTCCCTGTGAGGAGTCCTGGACTGCGCACGCGCGAGCCGGCGAGCCCGCCAGCCAGAGGGAGATGATGCCTGGGGCTCCTCTTGCCTCAGAGAATGCTTGTGCGGCCTGGGGGCGCCCGCAGGTGTGCTCCGAGGCCTGCCGCTGCCTCTAGCTAGCACCTGGGGCCACTTGGCAGTGCCGGCTGGCCAGCCTCCTAGAGCCAGGGCTGGCTGCAGCAGGCTCCGCGGGCGGGCGGGCGGGCGAAGGGCAGACGGAAGCCGAAGGGGGCCCGCCCGCCCTGGAGGCCAGGACCCCAGGGGGCAGAAGTGGGTCTGGCTTTGCATTGCCCGACCAGCGGGAGGGAGCCAGCCAGGGGCAGCCAGTTGCATCCTCCCGGGAACTGCCAGCGGAGGCTTTTGGGGAGCGCGCTGCCAACTCTTGGCTTGGCCGGGGGAGACCTGCCGTCTCTGTGGCTCCAGCCGGCCAGCAGGCTGCAGGGTCGGGCGCAGGGGCCGTGGGGCTCTGGAGCTTGCTGCCTTGCCCGTGGGCAGGGCCTCCACGGGCCAGCCAGGTGGCACAGGGTTCCTGGGGCTGCGCCTCCTCCCGGCCCGGCCCGGCCCAAGGGAGGTGGGGGGAACCTCGGAGGCGCCCAGGAACGCAAGAGGGCCCAGACTGCGGCCCTGCCGGCCCTCGGAGAGGGCCCACGCGTGTCTGCTCGGGCTCAGGAGGCCACGGTGGGACAGCCAGTACCCCAGCACCGAGCTCATCTCGCGTGGACCACCCAGTGCGCGTCAGGAGTAGGTGTGTCCCAGCAGGAGCCCCTAGGAACAGCCCTGCCCTACCAGCTCTTAGCACAGGGAGTCCTGGTCTGCACATGCATGAGCCAGAGAGCCAGAGAGCCAGAGGAGGACGCTGCCGTGGGCTCTAACTGTCCTCAGAGAATGTTGGTATGACCCGGGGATCCAAGGGAGGTGGGGGGAACCTCGGAGGCGCCCAGGAACGCAGGAGGGCCCAGACTGCGGCCCTGCCGGCCCTCGGAGAGGGCCCACGCGTGTCTGCTCGGGCTCAGGAGGCCACGGTGGGACAGCCAGTACCCCAGCACCGAGCTCATCTCGCGTGGACCACCCAGTGCGCGTCAGGAGTAGGTGTGTCCCAGCAGGAGCCCCTAGGAACAGCCCTGCCCTACCAGCTCTTAGCACAGGGAGTCCTGGTCTGCACATGCATGAGCCAGGGAGCCAGAGAGCCAGAGGAGGACGCTGCCGTGGGCTCTAACTGTCCTCAGAGAATGTTGGTATGACCTGGGGATCCAAGGGAGGTGGGGGGAACCTCGGAGGCGCCCAGGAACGCAGGAGGGCCCAGACTGCGGCCCTGCCGGCCCTCGGAGAGGGCCCACGCGTGTCTGCTCGGGCTCAGGAGGCCACGGTGGGACAGCCAGTACCCCAGCACCGAGCTCATCTCGCGTGGACCACCCAGTGGGCGTCAGGAGTAGGTGTGTCCCAGCAGCAGCCGCCCCCCACCCCGGGCACGGCCCCTCCCTAGACAAGCCTTCCCTGTGAGGAGTCCTGGACTGCGCACGCGCGAGCCGGCGAGCCCGCCAGCCAGAGGGAGATGAGGCCTGGGGCTCCTCTTGCCTCAGAGAATGCTTGTGCGGCCTGGGGGCGCCCGCAGGTGTGCTCCGAGGCCTGCCGCGGCCTCTAGCTAGCACCTGGGGCCAGTTGGCAGTGCCGGCTGGCCAGCCTCCTAGAGCCAGGGCTGGCTGCAGCAGGCTCCGCGGGCGGGCGGGCGAAGGGCGAAGGGCGAAGGGCAGACGGAAGCCCAAGGGGGCCCGCCCACCCGCTCCGCTGTGAAGCGCGCCCGCCCTGGAGGCCAGGACCCCAGGGGGCAGAAGTGGGTCTGGCTTTGCATTGCCCGACCAGCGGGAGGGAGCCAGCCAGGGGCAGCCAGTTGCATCCTCCCGGGAACTGCCAGCGGAGGCTTTTGGGGAGCGCGCTGCCAACTCTTGGCTTGGCCGGGGGAGACCTGCCGTCTCTGTGGCTCCAGCCGGCCAGCAGGCTGCAGGGTCGGGCGCAGCGGCCGTGGGGCTCTGGAGCTTGCTGCCCTGCCCGTGGGCGGAGCCTCCACGGGCCAGCCAGGTGGCACAGGGTTCCTGGGGCTGCGCCTCCTCCCGGCCCGGCCCGGCCCAAGGGAGGTGGGGGGAACCTCGGAGGCGCCCAGGAACGCAGGAGAGCCCAGACTGCGGCCCTGCCGGCCCTCGGAGAGGGCCCACGCGTGTCTGCTCGGGCTCAGGAGGCCACGGTGGGACAGCCAGTACCCCAGCACCGAGCTCATCTTGCGTGGACCACCCAGTGGGCGTCAGGAGTAGGTGTGTCCCAGCAGGAGCCCCTAGGAACAGCCCTGCCCTACCAGCTCTTAGCACAGGGAGTCCTGGTCTGCACATGCATGAGCCAGGGAGCCAGAGAGCCAGAGGAGGACGCTGCCGTGGGCTCGAACTGTCCTCAGAGAATGTTGGTATGACCCGGGGATCCAAGGGAGGTGGGGGGAACCTCGGAGGCACCCAGGAACGCAGGAGGGCCCAGACTGCGGCCCTGCCGGCCCTCGGAGAGGGCCCACGCGTGTCTGCTCGGGCTCAGGAGGCCACGGTGGGACAGCCAGTACCCCAGCACCGAGCTCATCTCGCGTGGACCACCCAGTGGGCGTCAGGAGTAGGTGTGTCCCAGCAGGAGCCCCTAGGAACAGCCCTGCCCTACCAGCTCTTGGCACAGGGAGTCCTGGTCTGCACATGCATGAGCCAGGGAGCCAGAGAGCCAGAGGAGGACGCTGCCGTGGGCTCTAACTGTCCTCAGAGAATGTTGGTATGACCCGGGGATCCAAGGGAGGTGGGGGGAACCTCGGAGGCGCCCAGGAACGCAGGAGGGCCCAGACTGCGGCCCTGCCGGCCCTCGGAGAGGGCCCACGCGTGTCTGCTCGGGCTCAGGAGGCCACGGTGGGACAGCCAGTACCCCAGCACCGAGCTCATCTCGCGTGGACCACCCAGTGGGCGTCAGGAGTAGGTGTGTCCCAGCAGCAGCCGCCCCCCACCCCGGGAACGGCCCCTCCCTAGACAAGCCTTTCCTGTGAGGAGTCCTGGACTGTGCACGCGCGAGCCGGCGAGCCCGCCAGCCAGAGGGAGATGAGGCCTGGGGCTCCTCTTGCCTCAGAGAATGCTTGTGCGGCCTGGGGGCGCCCGCAGGTGTGCTCCGAGGCCTGCCGCGGCCTCTAGCTAGCACCTGGGGCCAGTTGGCAGTGCCGGCTGGCCAGCCTCCTAGAGCCAGGGCTGGCTGCAGCAGGCTCCGCGGGCGGGCGGGCGAAGGGCAGACGGAAGCCCAAGGGGGCCCGCCCGCCCGCTCCGCTGTGAAGCGCGCCCGCCCTGGAGGCCAGGACCCCAGGGGGCAGAAGTGGGTCTGGCTTTGCATTGCCCGACCAGCGGGAGGGAGCCAGCCAGGGGCAGCCAGTTGCATCCTCCCGGGAACTGCCAGCGGAGGCTTTTGGGGAGCGCGCTGCCAACTCTTGGCTTGGCCGGGGGAGACCTGCCGTCTCTGTGGCTCCAGCCGGCCAGCAGGCTGCAGGGTCGGGCGCAGCGGCCGTGGGGCTCTGGAGCTTGCTGCCCTGCCCGTGGGCGGAGCCTCCACGGGCCAGCCAGGTGGCACAGGGTTCCTGGGGCTGCGCCTCCTCCCGGCCCGGCCCGGCCCAAGGGAGGTGGGGGGAACCTCGGAGGCGCCCAGGAACGCAGGAGAGCCCAGACTGCGGCCCTGCCGGCCCTCGGAGAGGGCCCACGCGTGTCTGCTCGGGCTCAGGAGGCCACGGTGGGACAGCCAGTACCCCAGCACCGAGCTCATCTCGCGTGGACCACCCAGTGGGCGTCAGGAGTAGGTGTGTCCCAGCAGGAGCCCCTAGGAACAGCCCTGCCCTACCAGCTCTTAGCACAGGGAGTCCTGGTCTGCACATGCATGAGCCAGGGAGCCAGAGAGCCAGAGGAGGACGCTGCCGTGGGCTCTAACTGTCCTCAGAGAATGTTGGTATGACCCGGGGATCCAAGGGAGGTGGGGGGAACCTCGGAGGCGCCCAGGAACGCAGGAGGGCCCAGACTGCGGCCCTGCCGGCCCTCGGAGAGGGCCCACGCGTGTCTGCTCGGGCTCAGGAGGCCACGGTGGGACAGCCAGTACCCCAGCACCGAGCTCATCTCGCGTGGACCACCCAGTGCGCGTCAGGAGTAGGTGTGTCCCAGCAGGAGCCCCTAGGAACAGCCCTGCCCTACCAGCTCTTAGCACAGGGAGTCCTGGTCTGCACATGCATGAGCCAGGGAGCCAGAGAGCCAGAGGAGGACGCTGCCGTGGGCTCTAACTGTCCTCAGAGAATGTTGGTATGACCCGGGGATCCAAGGGAGGTGGGGGGAACCTCGGAGGCGCCCAGGAACGCAGGAGGGCCCAGACTGCGGCCCTGCCGGCCCTCGGAGAGGGCCCACGCGTGTCTGCTCGGGCTCAGGAGGCCACGGTGGGACAGCCAGTACCCCAGCACCGAGCTCATCTCGCGTGGACCACCCAGTGGGCGTCAGGAGTAGGTGTGTCCCAGCAGCAGCCGCCCCCCACCCCGGGAACGGCCCCTCCCTAGACAAGCCTTTCCTGTGAGGAGTCCTGGACTGCGCACGCGCGAGCCGGCGAGCCCGCCAGCCAGAGGGAGATGAGGCCTGGGGCTCCTCTTGCCTCAGAGAATGCTTGTGCGGCCTGGGGGCGCCCGCAGGTGTGCTCCGAGGCCTGCCGCGGCCTCTAGCTAGCACCTGGGGCCAGTTGGCAGTGCCGGCTGGCCAGCCTCCTAGAGCCAGGGCTGGCTGCAGCAGGCTCCGCGGGCGGGCGGGCGAAGGGCGAAGGGCGAAGGGCAGACGGAAGCCCAAGGGGGCCCGCCCACCCGCTCCGCTGTGAAGCGCGCCCGCCCTGGAGGCCAGGACCCCAGGGGGCAGAAGTGGGTCTGGCTTTGCATTGCCCGACCAGCGGGAGGGAGCCAGCCAGGGGCAGCCAGTTGCATCCTCCCGGGAACTGCCAGCGGAGGCTTTTGGGGAGCGCGCTGCCAACTCTTGGCTTGGCCGGGGGAGACCTGCCGTCTCTGTGGCTCCAGCCGGCCAGCAGGCTGCAGGGTCGGGCGCAGGGGCCGTGGGGCTCTGGAGCTTGCTGCCTTGCCCGTGGGCAGGGCCTCCACGGGCCAGCCAGGTGGCACAGGGTTCCTGGGGCTGCGCCTCCTCCCGGCCCGGCCCGGCCCAAGGGAGGTGGGGGGAACCTCGGAGGCGCCCAGGAACGCAAGAGGGCCCAGACTGCGGCCCTGCCGGCCCTCGGAGAGGGCCCACGCGTGTCTGCTCGGGCTCAGGAGGCCACGGTGGGACAGCCAGTACCCCAGCACCGAGCTCATCTCGCGTGGACCACCCAGTGCGCGTCAGGAGTAGGTGTGTCCCAGCAGGAGCCCCTAGGAACAGCCCTGCCCTACCAGCTCTTAGCACAGGGAGTCCTGGTCTGCACATGCATGAGCCAGAGAGCCAGAGAGCCAGAGGAGGACGCTGCCGTGGGCTCTAACTGTCCTCAGAGAATGTTGGTATGACCCGGGGATCCAAGGGAGGTGGGGGGAACCTCGGAGGCGCCCAGGAACGCAGGAGGGCCCAGACTGCGGCCCTGCCGGCCCTCGGAGAGGGCCCACGCGTGTCTGCTCGGGCTCAGGAGGCCACGGTGGGACAGCCAGTACCCCAGCACCGAGCTCATCTCGCGTGGACCACCCAGTGGGCGTCAGGAGTAGGTGTGTCCCAGCAGGAGCCCCTAGGAACAGCCCTGCCCTACCAGCTCTTAGCACAGGGAGTCCTGGTCTGCACATGCATGAGCCAGGGAGCCAGAGAGCCAGAGGAGGACGCTGCCGTGGGCTCTAACTGTCCTCAGAGAATGTTGGTATGACCCGGGGATCCAAGGGAGGTGGGGGGAACCTCGGAGGCGCCCAGGAACGCAGGAGGGCCCAGACTGCGGCCCTGCCGGCCCTCGGAGAGGGCCCACGCGTGTCTGCTCGGGCTCAGGAGGCCACGGTGGGACAGCCAGTACCCCAGCACCGAGCTCATCTCGCGTGGACCACCCAGTGCGCGTCAGGAGTAGGTGTGTCCCAGCAGCAGCCGCCCCCCACCCCGGGAACGGCCCCTCCCTAGACAAGCCTTTCCTGTGAGGAGTCCTGGACTGCGCACGCGCGAGCCGGCGAGCCCGCCAGCCAGAGGGAGATGAGGCCTGGGGCTCCTCTTGCCTCAGAGAATGCTTGTGCGGCCTGGGGGCGCCCGCAGGTGTGCTCCGAGGCCTGCCGCGGCCTCTAGCTAGCACCTGGGGCCAGTTGGCAGTGCCGGCTGGCCAGCCTCCTAGAGCCAGGGCTGGCTGCAGCAGGCTCCGCGGGCGGGCGGGCGAAGGGCGAAGGGCGAAGGGCAGACGGAAGCCCAAGGGGGCCCGCCCACCCGCTCCGCTGTGAAGCGCGCCCGCCCTGGAGGCCAGGACCCCAGGGGGCAGAAGTGGGTCTGGCTTTGCATTGCCCGACCAGCGGGAGGGAGCCAGCCAGGGGCAGCCAGTTGCATCCTCCCGGGAACTGCCAGCGGAGGCTTTTGGGGAGCGCGCTGCCAACTCTTGGCTTGGCCGGGGGAGACCTGCCGTCTCTGTGGCTCCAGCCGGCCAGCAGGCTGCAGGGTCGGGCGCAGGGGCCGTGGGGCTCTGGAGCTTGCTGCCTTGCCCGTGGGCAGGGCCTCCACGGGCCAGCCAGGTGGCACAGGGTTCCTGGGGCTGCGCCTCCTCCCGGCCCGGCCCGGCCCAAGGGAGGTGGGGGGAACCTCGGAGGCGCCCAGGAACGCAAGAGGGCCCAGACTGCGGCCCTGCCGGCCCTCGGAGAGGGCCCACGCGTGTCTGCTCGGGCTCAGGAGGCCACGGTGGGACAGCCAGTACCCCAGCACCGAGCTCATCTCGCGTGGACCACCCAGTGCGCGTCAGGAGTAGGTGTGTCCCAGCAGGAGCCCCTAGGAACAGCCCTGCCCTACCAGCTCTTAGCACAGGGAGTCCTGGTCTGCACATGCATGAGCCAGAGAGCCAGAGAGCCAGAGGAGGACGCTGCCGTGGGCTCTAACTGTCCTCAGAGAATGTTGGTATGACCCGGGGATCCAAGGGAGGTGGGGGGAACCTCGGAGGCGCCCAGGAACGCAGGAGGGCCCAGACTGCGGCCCTGCCGGCCCTCGGAGAGGGCCCACGCGTGTCTGCTCGGGCTCAGGAGGCCACGGTGGGACAGCCAGTACCCCAGCACCGAGCTCATCTCGCGTGGACCACCCAGTGCGCGTCAGGAGTAGGTGTGTCCCAGCAGGAGCCCCTAGGAACAGCCCTGCCCTACCAGCTCTTAGCACAGGGAGTCCTGGTCTGCACATGCATGAGCCAGGGAGCCAGAGAGCCAGAGGAGGACGCTGCCGTGGGCTCTAACTGTCCTCAGAGAATGTTGGTATGACCCGGGGATCCAAGGGAGGTGGGGGGAACCTCGGAGGCGCCCAGGAACGCAGGAGGGCCCAGACTGCGGCCCTGCCGGCCCTCGGAGAGGGCCCACGCGTGTCTGCTCGGGCTCAGGAGGCCACGGTGGGACAGCCAGTACCCCAGCACCGAGCTCATCTCGCGTGGACCACCCAGTGGGCGTCAGGAGTAGGTGTGTCCCAGCAGCAGCCGCCCCCCACCCCGGGAACGGCCCCTCCCTAGACAAGCCTTTCCTGTGAGGAGTCCTGGACTGCGCACGCGCGAGCCGGCGAGCCCGCCAGCCAGAGGGAGATGAGGCCTGGGGCTCCTCTTGCCTCAGAGAATGCTTGTGCGGCCTGGGGGCGCCCGCAGGTGTGCTCCGAGGCCTGCCGCGGCCTCTAGCTAGCACCTGGGGCCAGTTGGCAGTGCCGGCTGGCCAGCCTCCTAGAGCCAGGGCTGGCTGCAGCAGGCTCCGCGGGCGGGCGGGCGAAGGGCGAAGGGCGAAGGGCAGACGGAAGCCCAAGGGGGCCCGCCCACCCGCTCCGCTGTGAAGCGCGCCCGCCCTGGAGGCCAGGACCCCAGGGGGCAGAAGTGGGTCTGGCTTTGCATTGCCCGACCAGCGGGAGGGAGCCAGCCAGGGGCAGCCAGTTGCATCCTCCCGGGAACTGCCAGCGGAGGCTTTTGGGGAGCGCGCTGCCAACTCTTGGCTTGGCCGGGGGAGACCTGCCGTCTCTGTGGCTCCAGCCGGCCAGCAGGCTGCAGGGTCGGGCGCAGGGGCCGTGGGGCTCTGGAGCTTGCTGCCTTGCCCGTGGGCAGGGCCTCCACGGGCCAGCCAGGTGGCACAGGGTTCCTGGGGCTGCGCCTCCTCCCGGCCCGGCCCGGCCCAAGGGAGGTGGGGGGAACCTCGGAGGCGCCCAGGAACGCAGGAGGGCCCAGACTGCGGCCCTGCCGGCCCTCGGAGAGGGCCCACGCGTGTCTGCTCGGGCTCAGGAGGCCACGGTGGGACAGCCAGTACCCCAGCACCGAGCTCATCTCGCGTGGACCACCCAGTGGGCGTCAGGAGTAGGTGTGTCCCAGCAGCAGCCGCCCCCCACCCCGGGAACGGCCCCTCCCTAGACAAGCCTTTCCTGTGAGGAGTCCTGGACTGTGCACGCGCGAGCCGGCGAGCCCGCCAGCCAGAGGGAGATGAGGCCTGGGGCTCCTCTTGCCTCAGAGAATGCTTGTGCGGCCTGGGGGCGCCCGCAGGTGTGCTCCGAGGCCTGCCGCGGCCTCTAGCTAGCACCTGGGGCCAGTTGGCAGTGCCGGCTGGCCAGCCTCCTAGAGCCAGGGCTGGCTGCAGCAGGCTCCGCGGGCGGGCGGGCGAAGGGCAGACGGAAGCCCAAGGGGGCCCGCCCGCCCGCTCCGCTGTGAAGCGCGCCCGCCCTGGAGGCCAGGACCCCAGGGGGCAGAAGTGGGTCTGGCTTTGCATTGCCCGACCAGCGGGAGGGAGCCAGCCAGGGGCAGCCAGTTGCATCCTCCCGGGAACTGCCAGCGGAGGCTTTTGGGGAGCGCGCTGCCAACTCTTGGCTTGGCCGGGGGAGACCTGCCGTCTCTGTGGCTCCAGCCGGCCAGCAGGCTGCAGGGTCGGGCGCAGCGGCCGTGGGGCTCTGGAGCTTGCTGCCCTGCCCGTGGGCGGAGCCTCCACGGGCCAGCCAGGTGGCACAGGGTTCCTGGGGCTGCGCCTCCTCCCGGCCCGGCCCGGCCCAAGGGAGGTGGGGGGAACCTCGGAGGCGCCCAGGAACGCAGGAGAGCCCAGACTGCGGCCCTGCCGGCCCTCGGAGAGGGCCCACGCGTGTCTGCTCGGGCTCAGGAGGCCACGGTGGGACAGCCAGTACCCCAGCACCGAGCTCATCTCGCGTGGACCACCCAGTGGGCGTCAGGAGTAGGTGTGTCCCAGCAGGAGCCCCTAGGAACAGCCCTGCCCTACCAGCTCTTAGCACAGGGAGTCCTGGTCTGCACATGCATGAGCCAGGGAGCCAGAGAGCCAGAGGAGGACGCTGCCGTGGGCTCTAACTGTCCTCAGAGAATGTTGGTATGACCCGGGGATCCAAGGGAGGTGGGGGGAACCTCGGAGGCGCCCAGGAACGCAGGAGGGCCCAGACTGCGGCCCTGCCGGCCCTCGGAGAGGGCCCACGCGTGTCTGCTCGGGCTCAGGAGGCCACGGTGGGACAGCCAGTACCCCAGCACCGAGCTCATCTCGCGTGGACCACCCAGTGCGCGTCAGGAGTAGGTGTGTCCCAGCAGGAGCCCCTAGGAACAGCCCTGCCCTACCAGCTCTTAGCACAGGGAGTCCTGGTCTGCACATGCATGAGCCAGGGAGCCAGAGAGCCAGAGGAGGACGCTGCCGTGGGCTCTAACTGTCCTCAGAGAATGTTGGTATGACCCGGGGATCCAAGGGAGGTGGGGGGAACCTCGGAGGCGCCCAGGAACGCAGGAGGGCCCAGACTGCGGCCCTGCCGGCCCTCGGAGAGGGCCCACGCGTGTCTGCTCGGGCTCAGGAGGCCACGGTGGGACAGCCAGTACCCCAGCACCGAGCTCATCTCGCGTGGACCACCCAGTGGGCGTCAGGAGTAGGTGTGTCCCAGCAGCAGCCGCCCCCCACCCCGGGAACGGCCCCTCCCTAGACAAGCCTTTCCTGTGAGGAGTCCTGGACTGCGCACGCGCGAGCCGGCGAGCCCGCCAGCCAGAGGGAGATGAGGCCTGGGGCTCCTCTTGCCTCAGAGAATGCTTGTGCGGCCTGGGGGCGCCCGCAGGTGTGCTCCGAGGCCTGCCGCGGCCTCTAGCTAGCACCTGGGGCCAGTTGGCAGTGCCGGCTGGCCAGCCTCCTAGAGCCAGGGCTGGCTGCAGCAGGCTCCGCGGGCGGGCGGGCGGGCGGGCGGGCGAAGGGCAGATGGAAGCCCAAGGGGGCCCGCCCGCCCGCTCCGCTGTGAAGCGCGCCCGCCCTGGAGGCCAGGACCCCAGGGGGCAGAAGTGGGTCTGGCTTTGCATTGCCCGACCAGCGGGAGGGAGCCAGCCAGGGGCAGCCAGTTGCATCCTCCCGGGAACTGCCAGCGGAGGCTTTTGGGGAGCGCGCTGCCAACTCTTGGCTTGGCCGGGGGAGACCTGCCGTCTCTGTGGCTCCAGCCGGCCAGCAGGCTGCAGGGTCGGGCGCAGGGGCCGTGGGGCTCTGGAGCTTGCTGCCTTGCCCGTGGGCAGGGCCTCCACGGGCCAGCCAGGTGGCACAGGGTTCCTGGGGCTGCGCCTCGTCCCGGCCCGGCCCGGCCCAAGGGAGGTGGGGGGAACCTCGGAGGCGCCCAGGAACGCAAGAGGGCCCAGACTGCGGCCCTGCTGGCCCTCGGAGAGGGCCCACGCGTGTCTGCTCGGGCTCAGGAGGCCACGGTGGGACAGCCAGTACCCCAGCACCGAGCTCATCTCGCGTGGACCACCCAGTGCGCGTCAGGAGTAGGTGTGTCCCAGCAGGAGCCCCTAGGAACAGCCCTGCCCTACCAGCTCTTAGCACAGGGAGTCCTGGTCTGCACATGCATGAGCCAGGGAGCCAGAGAGCCAGAGGAGGACGCTGCCGTGGGCTCTAACTGTCCTCAGAGAATGTTGGTATGACCCGGGGATCCAAGGGAGGTGGGGGGAACCTCGGAGGCGCCCAGGAACGCAGGAGGGCCCAGACTGCGGCCCTGCCGGCCCTCGGAGAGGGCCCACGCGTGTCTGCTCGGGCTCAGGAGGCCACGGTGGGACAGCCAGTACCCCAGCACCGAGCTCATCTCGCGTGGACCACCCAGTGCGCGTCAGGAGTAGGTGTGTCCCAGCAGGAGCCCCTAGGAACAGCCCTGCCCTACCAGCTCTTAGCACAGGGAGTCCTGGTCTGCACATGCATGAGCCAGGGAGCCAGAGAGCCAGAGGAGGACGCTGCCGTGGGCTCTAACTGTCCTCAGAGAATGTTGGTATGACCCGGGGATCCAAGGGAGGTGGGGGGAACCTCGGAGGCGCCCAGGAACGCAGGAGGGCCCAGACTGCGGCCCTGCCGGCCCTCGGAGAGGGCCCACGCGTGTCTGCTCGGGCTCAGGAGGCCACGGTGGGACAGCCAGTACCCCAGCACCGAGCTCATCTCGCGTGGACCACCCAGTGGGCGTCAGGAGTAGGTGTGTCCCAGCAGCAGCCGCCCCCCACCCCGGGAACGGCCCCTCCCTAGACAAGCCTTTCCTGTGAGGAGTCCTGGACTGCGCACGCGCGAGCCGGCGAGCCCGCCAGCCAGAGGGAGATGAGGCCTGGGGCTCCTCTTGCCTCAGAGAATGCTTGTGCGGCCTGGGGGCGCCCGCAGGTGTGCTCCGAGGCCTGCCGCGGCCTCTAGCTAGCACCTGGGGCCAGTTGGCAGTGCCGGCTGGCCAGCCTCCTAGAGCCAGGGCTGGCTGCAGCAGGCTCCGCGGGCGGGCGGGCGAAGGGCGAAGGGCGAAGGGCAGACGGAAGCCCAAGGGGGCCCGCCCACCCGCTCCGCTGTGAAGCGCGCCCGCCCTGGAGGCCAGGACCCCAGGGGGCAGAAGTGGGTCTGGCTTTGCATTGCCCGACCAGCGGGAGGGAGCCAGCCAGGGGCAGCCAGTTGCATCCTCCCGGGAACTGCCAGCGGAGGCTTTTGGGGAGCGCGCTGCCAACTCTTGGCTTGGCCGGGGGAGACCTGCCGTCTCTGTGGCTCCAGCCGGCCAGCAGGCTGCAGGGTCGGGCGCAGGGGCCGTGGGGCTCTGGAGCTTGCTGCCTTGCCCGTGGGCAGGGCCTCCACGGGCCAGCCAGGTGGCACAGGGTTCCTGGGGCTGCGCCTCCTCCCGGCCCGGCCCGGCCCAAGGGAGGTGGGGGGAACCTCGGAGGCGCCCAGGAACGCAAGAGGGCCCAGACTGCGGCCCTGCCGGCCCTCGGAGAGGGCCCACGCGTGTCTGCTCGGGCTCAGGAGGCCACGGTGGGACAGCCAGTACCCCAGCACCGAGCTCATCTCGCGTGGACCACCCAGTGCGTGTCAGGAGTAGGTGTGTCCCAGCAGGAGCCCCTAGGAACAGCCCTGCCCTACCAGCTCTTAGCACAGGGAGTCCTGGTCTGCACATGCATGAGCCAGAGAGCCAGAGAGCCAGAGGAGGACGCTGCCGTGGGCTCTAACTGTCCTCAGAGAATGTTGGTATGACCCGGGGATCCAAGGGAGGTGGGGGGAACCTCGGAGGCGCCCAGGAACGCAGGAGGGCCCAGACTGCGGCCCTGCCGGCCCTCGGAGAGGGCCCACGCGTGTCTGCTCGGGCTCAGGAGGCCACGGTGGGACAGCCAGTACCCCAGCACCGAGCTCATCTCGCGTGGACCACCCAGTGGGCGTCAGGAGTAGGTGTGTCCCAGCAGGAGCCCCTAGGAACAGCCCTGCCCTACCAGCTCTTAGCACAGGGAGTCCTGGTCTGCACATGCATGAGCCAGGGAGCCAGAGAGCCAGAGGAGGACGCTGCCGTGGGCTCTAACTGTCCTCAGAGAATGTTGGTATGACCCGGGGATCCAAGGGAGGTGGGGGGAACCTCGGAGGCGCCCAGGAACGCAGGAGGGCCCAGACTGCGGCCCTGCCGGCCCTCGGAGAGGGCCCACGCGTGTCTGCTCGGGCTCAGGAGGCCACGGTGGGACAGCCAGTACCCCAGCACCGAGCTCATCTCGCGTGGACCACCCAGTGCGCGTCAGGAGTAGGTGTGTCCCAGCAGCAGCCGCCCCCCACCCCGGGAACGGCCCCTCCCTAGACAAGCCTTTCCTGTGAGGAGTCCTGGACTGCGCACGCGCGAGCCGGCGAGCCCGCCAGCCAGAGGGAGATGAGGCCTGGGGCTCCTCTTGCCTCAGAGAATGCTTGTGCGGCCTGGGGGCGCCCGCAGGTGTGCTCCGAGGCCTGCCGCGGCCTCTAGCTAGCACCTGGGGCCAGTTGGCAGTGCCGGCTGGCCAGCCTCCTAGAGCCAGGGCTGGCTGCAGCAGGCTCCGCGGGCGGGCGGGCGAAGGGCGAAGGGCGAAGGGCAGACGGAAGCCCAAGGGGGCCCGCCCACCCGCTCCGCTGTGAAGCGCGCCCGCCCTGGAGGCCAGGACCCCAGGGGGCAGAAGTGGGTCTGGCTTTGCATTGCCCGACCAGCGGGAGGGAGCCAGCCAGGGGCAGCCAGTTGCATCCTCCCGGGAACTGCCAGCGGAGGCTTTTGGGGAGCGCGCTGCCAACTCTTGGCTTGGCCGGGGGAGACCTGCCGTCTCTGTGGCTCCAGCCGGCCAGCAGGCTGCAGGGTCGGGCGCAGGGGCCGTGGGGCTCTGGAGCTTGCTGCCTTGCCCGTGGGCAGGGCCTCCACGGGCCAGCCAGGTGGCACAGGGTTCCTGGGGCTGCGCCTCCTCCCGGCCCGGCCCGGCCCAAGGGAGGTGGGGGGAACCTCGGAGGCGCCCAGGAACGCAAGAGGGCCCAGACTGCGGCCCTGCCGGCCCTCGGAGAGGGCCCACGCGTGTCTGCTCGGGCTCAGGAGGCCACGGTGGGACAGCCAGTACCCCAGCACCGAGCTCATCTCGCGTGGACCACCCAGTGCGCGTCAGGAGTAGGTGTGTCCCAGCAGGAGCCCCTAGGAACAGCCCTGCCCTACCAGCTCTTAGCACAGGGAGTCCTGGTCTGCACATGCATGAGCCAGAGAGCCAGAGAGCCAGAGGAGGACGCTGCCGTGGGCTCTAACTGTCCTCAGAGAATGTTGGTATGACCCGGGGATCCAAGGGAGGTGGGGGGAACCTCGGAGGCGCCCAGGAACGCAGGAGGGCCCAGACTGCGGCCCTGCCGGCCCTCGGAGAGGGCCCACGCGTGTCTGCTCGGGCTCAGGAGGCCACGGTGGGACAGCCAGTACCCCAGCACCGAGCTCATCTCGCGTGGACCACCCAGTGCGCGTCAGGAGTAGGTGTGTCCCAGCAGGAGCCCCTAGGAACAGCCCTGCCCTACCAGCTCTTAGCACAGGGAGTCCTGGTCTGCACATGCATGAGCCAGGGAGCCAGAGAGCCAGAGGAGGACGCTGCCGTGGGCTCTAACTGTCCTCAGAGAATGTTGGTATGACCCGGGGATCCAAGGGAGGTGGGGGGAACCTCGGAGGCGCCCAGGAACGCAGGAGGGCCCAGACTGCGGCCCTGCCGGCCCTCGGAGAGGGCCCACGCGTGTCTGCTCGGGCTCAGGAGGCCACGGTGGGACAGCCAGTACCCCAGCACCGAGCTCATCTCGCGTGGACCACCCAGTGGGCGTCAGGAGTAGGTGTGTCCCAGCAGCAGCCGCCCCCCACCCCGGGAACGGCCCCTCCCTAGACAAGCCTTTCCTGTGAGGAGTCCTGGACTGCGCACGCGCGAGCCGGCGAGCCCGCCAGCCAGAGGGAGATGAGGCCTGGGGCTCCTCTTGCCTCAGAGAATGCTTGTGCGGCCTGGGGGCGCCCGCAGGTGTGCTCCGAGGCCTGCCGCGGCCTCTAGCTAGCACCTGGGGCCAGTTGGCAGTGCCGGCTGGCCAGCCTCCTAGAGCCAGGGCTGGCTGCAGCAGGCTCCGCGGGCGGGCGGGCGAAGGGCGAAGGGCGAAGGGCAGACGGAAGCCCAAGGGGGCCCGCCCACCCGCTCCGCTGTGAAGCGCGCCCGCCCTGGAGGCCAGGACCCCAGGGGGCAGAAGTGGGTCTGGCTTTGCATTGCCCGACCAGCGGGAGGGAGCCAGCCAGGGGCAGCCAGTTGCATCCTCCCGGGAACTGCCAGCGGAGGCTTTTGGGGAGCGCGCTGCCAACTCTTGGCTTGGCCGGGGGAGACCTGCCGTCTCTGTGGCTCCAGCCGGCCAGCAGGCTGCAGGGTCGGGCGCAGGGGCCGTGGGGCTCTGGAGCTTGCTGCCTTGCCCGTGGGCAGGGCCTCCACGGGCCAGCCAGGTGGCACAGGGTTCCTGGGGCTGCGCCTCCTCCCGGCCCGGCCCGGCCCAAGGGAGGTGGGGGGAACCTCGGAGGCGCCCAGGAACGCAAGAGGGCCCAGACTGCGGCCCTGCCGGCCCTCGGAGAGGGCCCACGCGTGTCTGCTCGGGCTCAGGAGGCCACGGTGGGACAGCCAGTACCCCAGCACCGAGCTCATCTCGCGTGGACCACCCAGTGCGCGTCAGGAGTAGGTGTGTCCCAGCAGGAGCCCCTAGGAACAGCCCTGCCCTACCAGCTCTTAGCACAGGGAGTCCTGGTCTGCACATGCATGAGCCAGAGAGCCAGAGAGCCAGAGGAGGACGCTGCCGTGGGCTCTAACTGTCCTCAGAGAATGTTGGTATGACCCGGGGATCCAAGGGAGGTGGGGGGAACCTCGGAGGCGCCCAGGAACGCAGGAGGGCCCAGACTGCGGCCCTGCCGGCCCTCGGAGAGGGCCCACGCGTGTCTGCTCGGGCTCAGGAGGCCACGGTGGGACAGCCAGTACCCCAGCACCGAGCTCATCTCGCGTGGACCACCCAGTGGGCGTCAGGAGTAGGTGTGTCCCAGCAGGAGCCCCTAGGAACAGCCCTGCCCTACCAGCTCTTAGCACAGGGAGTCCTGGTCTGCACATGCATGAGCCAGGGAGCCAGAGAGCCAGAGGAGGACGCTGCCGTGGGCTCTAACTGTCCTCAGAGAATGTTGGTATGACCCGGGGATCCAAGGGAGGTGGGGGGAACCTCGGAGGCGCCCAGGAACGCAGGAGGGCCCAGACTGCGGCCCTGCCGGCCCTCGGAGAGGGCCCACGCGTGTCTGCTCGGGCTCAGGAGGCCACGGTGGGACAGCCAGTACCCCAGCACCGAGCTCATCTCGCGTGGACCACCCAGTGGGCGTCAGGAGTAGGTGTGTCCCAGCAGGAGCCCCTAGGAACAGCCCTGCCCTACCAGCTCTTAGCACAGGGAGTCCTGGTCTGCACATGCATGAGCCAGGGAGCCAGAGAGCCAGAGGAGGACGCTGCCGTGGGCTCTAACTGTCCTCAGAGAATGTTGGTATGACCCGGGGATCCAAGGGAGGTGGGGGGAACCTCGGAGGCGCCCAGGAACGCAGGAGGGCCCAGACTGCGGCCCTGCCGGCCCTCGGAGAGGGCCCACGCGTGTCTGCTCGGGCTCAGGAGGCCACGGTGGGACAGCCAGTACCCCAGCACCGAGCTCATCTCGCGTGGACCACCCAGTGGGCGTCAGGAGTAGGTGTGTCCCAGCAGCAGCCGCCCCCCACCCCGGGAACGGCCCCTCCCTAGACAAGCCTTTCCTGTGAGGAGTCCTGGACTGCGCACGCGCGAGCCGGCGAGCCCGCCAGCCAGAGGGAGATGAGGCCTGGGGCTCCTCTTGCCTCAGAGAATGCTTGTGCGGCCTGGGGGCGCCCGCAGGTGTGCTCCGAGGCCTGCCGCGGCCTCTAGCTAGCACCTGGGGCCAGTTGGCAGTGCCGGCTGGCCAGCCTCCTAGAGCCAGGGCTGGCTGCAGCAGGCTCCGCGGGCGGGCGGGCGAAGGGCGAAGGGCGAAGGGCAGACGGAAGCCCAAGGGGGCCCGCCCACCCGCTCCGCTGTGAAGCGCGCCCGCCCTGGAGGCCAGGACCCCAGGGGGCAGAAGTGGGTCTGGCTTTGCATTGCCCGACCAGCGGGAGGGAGCCAGCCAGGGGCAGCCAGTTGCATCCTCCCGGGAACTGCCAGCGGAGGCTTTTGGGGAGCGCGCTGCCAACTCTTGGCTTGGCCGGGGGAGACCTGCCGTCTCTGTGGCTCCAGCCGGCCAGCAGGCTGCAGGGTCGGGCGCAGGGGCCGTGGGGCTCTGGAGCTTGCTGCCTTGCCCGTGGGCAGGGCCTCCACGGGCCAGCCAGGTGGCACAGGGTTCCTGGGGCTGCGCCTCCTCCCGGCCCGGCCCGGCCCAAGGGAGGTGGGGGGAACCTCGGAGGCGCCCAGGAACGCAGGAGGGCCCAGACTGCGGCCCTGCCGGCCCTCGGAGAGGGCCCACGCGTGTCTGCTCGGGCTCAGGAGGCCACGGTGGGACAGCCAGTACCCCAGCACCGAGCTCATCTCGCGTGGACCACCCAGTGGGCGTCAGGAGTAGGTGTGTCCCAGCAGCAGCCGCCCCCCACCCCGGGAACGGCCCCTCCCTAGACAAGCCTTTCCTGTGAGGAGTCCTGGACTGTGCACGCGCGAGCCGGCGAGCCCGCCAGCCAGAGGGAGATGAGGCCTGGGGCTCCTCTTGCCTCAGAGAATGCTTGTGCGGCCTGGGGGCGCCCGCAGGTGTGCTCCGAGGCCTGCCGCGGCCTCTAGCTAGCACCTGGGGCCAGTTGGCAGTGCCGGCTGGCCAGCCTCCTAGAGCCAGGGCTGGCTGCAGCAGGCTCCGCGGGCGGGCGGGCGAAGGGCAGACGGAAGCCCAAGGGGGCCCGCCCGCCCGCTCCGCTGTGAAGCGCGCCCGCCCTGGAGGCCAGGACCCCAGGGGGCAGAAGTGGGTCTGGCTTTGCATTGCCCGACCAGCGGGAGGGAGCCAGCCAGGGGCAGCCAGTTGCATCCTCCCGGGAACTGCCAGCGGAGGCTTTTGGGGAGCGCGCTGCCAACTCTTGGCTTGGCCGGGGGAGACCTGCCGTCTCTGTGGCTCCAGCCGGCCAGCAGGCTGCAGGGTCGGGCGCAGCGGCCGTGGGGCTCTGGAGCTTGCTGCCCTGCCCGTGGGCGGAGCCTCCACGGGCCAGCCAGGTGGCACAGGGTTCCTGGGGCTGCGCCTCCTCCCGGCCCGGCCCGGCCCAAGGGAGGTGGGGGGAACCTCGGAGGCGCCCAGGAACGCAGGAGAGCCCAGACTGCGGCCCTGCCGGCCCTCGGAGAGGGCCCACGCGTGTCTGCTCGGGCTCAGGAGGCCACGGTGGGACAGCCAGTACCCCAGCACCGAGCTCATCTCGCGTGGACCACCCAGTGGGCGTCAGGAGTAGGTGTGTCCCAGCAGGAGCCCCTAGGAACAGCCCTGCCCTACCAGCTCTTAGCACAGGGAGTCCTGGTCTGCACATGCATGAGCCAGGGAGCCAGAGAGCCAGAGGAGGACGCTGCCGTGGGCTCTAACTGTCCTCAGAGAATGTTGGTATGACCCGGGGATCCAAGGGAGGTGGGGGGAACCTCGGAGGCGCCCAGGAACGCAGGAGGGCCCAGACTGCGGCCCTGCCGGCCCTCGGAGAGGGCCCACGCGTGTCTGCTCGGGCTCAGGAGGCCACGGTGGGACAGCCAGTACCCCAGCACCGAGCTCATCTCGCGTGGACCACCCAGTGCGCGTCAGGAGTAGGTGTGTCCCAGCAGGAGCCCCTAGGAACAGCCCTGCCCTACCAGCTCTTAGCACAGGGAGTCCTGGTCTGCACATGCATGAGCCAGGGAGCCAGAGAGCCAGAGGAGGACGCTGCCGTGGGCTCTAACTGTCCTCAGAGAATGTTGGTATGACCCGGGGATCCAAGGGAGGTGGGGGGAACCTCGGAGGCGCCCAGGAACGCAGGAGGGCCCAGACTGCGGCCCTGCCGGCCCTCGGAGAGGGCCCACGCGTGTCTGCTCGGGCTCAGGAGGCCACGGTGGGACAGCCAGTACCCCAGCACCGAGCTCATCTCGCGTGGACCACCCAGTGGGCGTCAGGAGTAGGTGTGTCCCAGCAGCAGCCGCCCCCCACCCCGGGAACGGCCCCTCCCTAGACAAGCCTTTCCTGTGAGGAGTCCTGGACTGCGCACGCGCGAGCCGGCGAGCCCGCCAGCCAGAGGGAGATGAGGCCTGGGGCTCCTCTTGCCTCAGAGAATGCTTGTGCGGCCTGGGGGCGCCCGCAGGTGTGCTCCGAGGCCTGCCGCGGCCTCTAGCTAGCACCTGGGGCCAGTTGGCAGTGCCGGCTGGCCAGCCTCCTAGAGCCAGGGCTGGCTGCAGCAGGCTCCGCGGGCGGGCGGGCGGGCGGGCGGGCGAAGGGCAGATGGAAGCCCAAGGGGGCCCGCCCGCCCGCTCCGCTGTGAAGCGCGCCCGCCCTGGAGGCCAGGACCCCAGGGGGCAGAAGTGGGTCTGGCTTTGCATTGCCCGACCAGCGGGAGGGAGCCAGCCAGGGGCAGCCAGTTGCATCCTCCCGGGAACTGCCAGCGGAGGCTTTTGGGGAGCGCGCTGCCAACTCTTGGCTTGGCCGGGGGAGACCTGCCGTCTCTGTGGCTCCAGCCGGCCAGCAGGCTGCAGGGTCGGGCGCAGGGGCCGTGGGGCTCTGGAGCTTGCTGCCTTGCCCGTGGGCAGGGCCTCCACGGGCCAGCCAGGTGGCACAGGGTTCCTGGGGCTGCGCCTCCTCCCGGCCCGGCCCGGCCCAAGGGAGGTGGGGGGAACCTCGGAGGCGCCCAGGAACGCAAGAGGGCCCAGACTGCGGCCCTGCCGGCCCTCGGAGAGGGCCCACGCGTGTCTGCTCGGGCTCAGGAGGCCACGGTGGGACAGCCAGTACCCCAGCACCGAGCTCATCTCGCGTGGACCACCCAGTGCGCGTCAGGAGTAGGTGTGTCCCAGCAGGAGCCCCTAGGAACAGCCCTGCCCTACCAGCTCTTAGCACAGGGAGTCCTGGTCTGCACATGCATGAGCCAGGGAGCCAGAGAGCCAGAGGAGGACGCTGCCGTGGGCTCTAACTGTCCTCAGAGAATGTTGGTATGACCCGGGGATCCAAGGGAGGTGGGGGGAACCTCGGAGGCGCCCAGGAACGCAGGAGGGCCCAGACTGCGGCCCTGCCGGCCCTCGGAGAGGGCCCACGCGTGTCTGCTCGGGCTCAGGAGGCCACGGTGGGACAGCCAGTACCCCAGCACCGAGCTCATCTCGCGTGGACCACCCAGTGCGCGTCAGGAGTAGGTGTGTCCCAGCAGGAGCCCCTAGGAACAGCCCTGCCCTACCAGCTCTTAGCACAGGGAGTCCTGGTCTGCACATGCATGAGCCAGGGAGCCAGAGAGCCAGAGGAGGACGCTGCCGTGGGCTCTAACTGTCCTCAGAGAATGTTGGTATGACCCGGGGATCCAAGGGAGGTGGGGGGAACCTCGGAGGCGCCCAGGAACGCAGGAGGGCCCAGACTGCGGCCCTGCCGGCCCTCGGAGAGGGCCCACGCGTGTCTGCTCGGGCTCAGGAGGCCACGGTGGGACAGCCAGTACCCCAGCACCGAGCTCATCTCGCGTGGACCACCCAGTGGGCGTCAGGAGTAGGTGTGTCCCAGCAGCAGCCGCCCCCCACCCCGGGAACGGCCCCTCCCTAGACAAGCCTTTCCTGTGAGGAGTCCTGGACTGCGCACGCGCGAGCCGGCGAGCCCGCCAGCCAGAGGGAGATGAGGCCTGGGGCTCCTCTTGCCTCAGAGAATGCTTGTGCGGCCTGGGGGCGCCCGCAGGTGTGCTCCGAGGCCTGCCGCGGCCTCTAGCTAGCACCTGGGGCCAGTTGGCAGTGCCGGCTGGCCAGCCTCCTAGAGCCAGGGCTGGCTGCAGCAGGCTCCGCGGGCGGGCGGGCGAAGGGCGAAGGGCGAAGGGCAGACGGAAGCCCAAGGGGGCCCGCCCACCCGCTCCGCTGTGAAGCGCGCCCGCCCTGGAGGCCAGGACCCCAGGGGGCAGAAGTGGGTCTGGCTTTGCATTGCCCGACCAGCGGGAGGGAGCCAGCCAGGGGCAGCCAGTTGCATCCTCCCGGGAACTGCCAGCGGAGGCTTTTGGGGAGCGCGCTGCCAACTCTTGGCTTGGCCGGGGGAGACCTGCCGTCTCTGTGGCTCCAGCCGGCCAGCAGGCTGCAGGGTCGGGCGCAGGGGCCGTGGGGCTCTGGAGCTTGCTGCCTTGCCCGTGGGCAGGGCCTCCACGGGCCAGCCAGGTGGCACAGGGTTCCTGGGGCTGCGCCTCCTCCCGGCCCGGCCCGGCCCAAGGGAGGTGGGGGGAACCTCGGAGGCGCCCAGGAACGCAAGAGGGCCCAGACTGCGGCCCTGCCGGCCCTCGGAGAGGGCCCACGCGTGTCTGCTCGGGCTCAGGAGGCCACGGTGGGACAGCCAGTACCCCAGCACCGAGCTCATCTCGCGTGGACCACCCAGTGCGTGTCAGGAGTAGGTGTGTCCCAGCAGGAGCCCCTAGGAACAGCCCTGCCCTACCAGCTCTTAGCACAGGGAGTCCTGGTCTGCACATGCATGAGCCAGAGAGCCAGAGAGCCAGAGGAGGACGCTGCCGTGGGCTCTAACTGTCCTCAGAGAATGTTGGTATGACCCGGGGATCCAAGGGAGGTGGGGGGAACCTCGGAGGCGCCCAGGAACGCAGGAGGGCCCAGACTGCGGCCCTGCCGGCCCTCGGAGAGGGCCCACGCGTGTCTGCTCGGGCTCAGGAGGCCACGGTGGGACAGCCAGTACCCCAGCACCGAGCTCATCTCGCGTGGACCACCCAGTGGGCGTCAGGAGTAGGTGTGTCCCAGCAGGAGCCCCTAGGAACAGCCCTGCCCTACCAGCTCTTAGCACAGGGAGTCCTGGTCTGCACATGCATGAGCCAGGGAGCCAGAGAGCCAGAGGAGGACGCTGCCGTGGGCTCTAACTGTCCTCAGAGAATGTTGGTATGACCCGGGGATCCAAGGGAGGTGGGGGGAACCTCGGAGGCGCCCAGGAACGCAGGAGGGCCCAGACTGCGGCCCTGCCGGCCCTCGGAGAGGGCCCACGCGTGTCTGCTCGGGCTCAGGAGGCCACGGTGGGACAGCCAGTACCCCAGCACCGAGCTCATCTCGCGTGGACCACCCAGTGCGCGTCAGGAGTAGGTGTGTCCCAGCAGCAGCCGCCCCCCACCCCGGGAACGGCCCCTCCCTAGACAAGCCTTTCCTGTGAGGAGTCCTGGACTGCGCACGCGCGAGCCGGCGAGCCCGCCAGCCAGAGGGAGATGAGGCCTGGGGCTCCTCTTGCCTCAGAGAATGCTTGTGCGGCCTGGGGGCGCCCGCAGGTGTGCTCCGAGGCCTGCCGCGGCCTCTAGCTAGCACCTGGGGCCAGTTGGCAGTGCCGGCTGGCCAGCCTCCTAGAGCCAGGGCTGGCTGCAGCAGGCTCCGCGGGCGGGCGGGCGAAGGGCGAAGGGCGAAGGGCAGACGGAAGCCCAAGGGGGCCCGCCCACCCGCTCCGCTGTGAAGCGCGCCCGCCCTGGAGGCCAGGACCCCAGGGGGCAGAAGTGGGTCTGGCTTTGCATTGCCCGACCAGCGGGAGGGAGCCAGCCAGGGGCAGCCAGTTGCATCCTCCCGGGAACTGCCAGCGGAGGCTTTTGGGGAGCGCGCTGCCAACTCTTGGCTTGGCCGGGGGAGACCTGCCGTCTCTGTGGCTCCAGCCGGCCAGCAGGCTGCAGGGTCGGGCGCAGGGGCCGTGGGGCTCTGGAGCTTGCTGCCTTGCCCGTGGGCAGGGCCTCCACGGGCCAGCCAGGTGGCACAGGGTTCCTGGGGCTGCGCCTCCTCCCGGCCCGGCCCGGCCCAAGGGAGGTGGGGGGAACCTCGGAGGCGCCCAGGAACGCAAGAGGGCCCAGACTGCGGCCCTGCCGGCCCTCGGAGAGGGCCCACGCGTGTCTGCTCGGGCTCAGGAGGCCACGGTGGGACAGCCAGTACCCCAGCACCGAGCTCATCTCGCGTGGACCACCCAGTGCGCGTCAGGAGTAGGTGTGTCCCAGCAGGAGCCCCTAGGAACAGCCCTGCCCTACCAGCTCTTAGCACAGGGAGTCCTGGTCTGCACATGCATGAGCCAGAGAGCCAGAGAGCCAGAGGAGGACGCTGCCGTGGGCTCTAACTGTCCTCAGAGAATGTTGGTATGACCCGGGGATCCAAGGGAGGTGGGGGGAACCTCGGAGGCGCCCAGGAACGCAGGAGGGCCCAGACTGCGGCCCTGCCGGCCCTCGGAGAGGGCCCACGCGTGTCTGCTCGGGCTCAGGAGGCCACGGTGGGACAGCCAGTACCCCAGCACCGAGCTCATCTCGCGTGGACCACCCAGTGCGCGTCAGGAGTAGGTGTGTCCCAGCAGGAGCCCCTAGGAACAGCCCTGCCCTACCAGCTCTTAGCACAGGGAGTCCTGGTCTGCACATGCATGAGCCAGGGAGCCAGAGAGCCAGAGGAGGACGCTGCCGTGGGCTCTAACTGTCCTCAGAGAATGTTGGTATGACCCGGGGATCCAAGGGAGGTGGGGGGAACCTCGGAGGCGCCCAGGAACGCAGGAGGGCCCAGACTGCGGCCCTGCCGGCCCTCGGAGAGGGCCCACGCGTGTCTGCTCGGGCTCAGGAGGCCACGGTGGGACAGCCAGTACCCCAGCACCGAGCTCATCTCGCGTGGACCACCCAGTGGGCGTCAGGAGTAGGTGTGTCCCAGCAGCAGCCGCCCCCCACCCCGGGAACGGCCCCTCCCTAGACAAGCCTTTCCTGTGAGGAGTCCTGGACTGCGCACGCGCGAGCCGGCGAGCCCGCCAGCCAGAGGGAGATGAGGCCTGGGGCTCCTCTTGCCTCAGAGAATGCTTGTGCGGCCTGGGGGCGCCCGCAGGTGTGCTCCGAGGCCTGCCGCGGCCTCTAGCTAGCACCTGGGGCCAGTTGGCAGTGCCGGCTGGCCAGCCTCCTAGAGCCAGGGCTGGCTGCAGCAGGCTCCGCGGGCGGGCGGGCGAAGGGCGAAGGGCGAAGGGCAGACGGAAGCCCAAGGGGGCCCGCCCACCCGCTCCGCTGTGAAGCGCGCCCGCCCTGGAGGCCAGGACCCCAGGGGGCAGAAGTGGGTCTGGCTTTGCATTGCCCGACCAGCGGGAGGGAGCCAGCCAGGGGCAGCCAGTTGCATCCTCCCGGGAACTGCCAGCGGAGGCTTTTGGGGAGCGCGCTGCCAACTCTTGGCTTGGCCGGGGGAGACCTGCCGTCTCTGTGGCTCCAGCCGGCCAGCAGGCTGCAGGGTCGGGCGCAGGGGCCGTGGGGCTCTGGAGCTTGCTGCCTTGCCCGTGGGCAGGGCCTCCACGGGCCAGCCAGGTGGCACAGGGTTCCTGGGGCTGCGCCTCCTCCCGGCCCGGCCCGGCCCAAGGGAGGTGGGGGGAACCTCGGAGGCGCCCAGGAACGCAAGAGGGCCCAGACTGCGGCCCTGCCGGCCCTCGGAGAGGGCCCACGCGTGTCTGCTCGGGCTCAGGAGGCCACGGTGGGACAGCCAGTACCCCAGCACCGAGCTCATCTCGCGTGGACCACCCAGTGCGCGTCAGGAGTAGGTGTGTCCCAGCAGGAGCCCCTAGGAACAGCCCTGCCCTACCAGCTCTTAGCACAGGGAGTCCTGGTCTGCACATGCATGAGCCAGAGAGCCAGAGAGCCAGAGGAGGACGCTGCCGTGGGCTCTAACTGTCCTCAGAGAATGTTGGTATGACCCGGGGATCCAAGGGAGGTGGGGGGAACCTCGGAGGCGCCCAGGAACGCAGGAGGGCCCAGACTGCGGCCCTGCCGGCCCTCGGAGAGGGCCCACGCGTGTCTGCTCGGGCTCAGGAGGCCACGGTGGGACAGCCAGTACCCCAGCACCGAGCTCATCTCGCGTGGACCACCCAGTGGGCGTCAGGAGTAGGTGTGTCCCAGCAGGAGCCCCTAGGAACAGCCCTGCCCTACCAGCTCTTAGCACAGGGAGTCCTGGTCTGCACATGCATGAGCCAGGGAGCCAGAGAGCCAGAGGAGGACGCTGCCGTGGGCTCTAACTGTCCTCAGAGAATGTTGGTATGACCCGGGGATCCAAGGGAGGTGGGGGGAACCTCGGAGGCGCCCAGGAACGCAGGAGGGCCCAGACTGCGGCCCTGCCGGCCCTCGGAGAGGGCCCACGCGTGTCTGCTCGGGCTCAGGAGGCCACGGTGGGACAGCCAGTACCCCAGCACCGAGCTCATCTCGCGTGGACCACCCAGTGGGCGTCAGGAGTAGGTGTGTCCCAGCAGCAGCCGCCCCCCACCCCGGGAACGGCCCCTCCCTAGACAAGCCTTTCCTGTGAGGAGTCCTGGACTGCGCACGCGCGAGCCGGCGAGCCCGCCAGCCAGAGGGAGATGAGGCCTGGGGCTCCTCTTGCCTCAGAGAATGCTTGTGCGGCCTGGGGGCGCCCGCAGGTGTGCTCCGAGGCCTGCCGCGGCCTCTAGCTAGCACCTGGGGCCAGTTGGCAGTGCCGGCTGGCCAGCCTCCTAGAGCCAGGGCTGGCTGCAGCAGGCTCCGCGGGCGGGCGGGCGAAGGGCGAAGGGCGAAGGGCAGACGGAAGCCCAAGGGGGCCCGCCCACCCGCTCCGCTGTGAAGCGCGCCCGCCCTGGAGGCCAGGACCCCAGGGGGCAGAAGTGGGTCTGGCTTTGCATTGCCCGACCAGCGGGAGGGAGCCAGCCAGGGGCAGCCAGTTGCATCCTCCCGGGAACTGCCAGCGGAGGCTTTTGGGGAGCGCGCTGCCAACTCTTGGCTTGGCCGGGGGAGACCTGCCGTCTCTGTGGCTCCAGCCGGCCAGCAGGCTGCAGGGTCGGGCGCAGGGGCCGTGGGGCTCTGGAGCTTGCTGCCTTGCCCGTGGGCAGGGCCTCCACGGGCCAGCCAGGTGGCACAGGGTTCCTGGGGCTGCGCCTCCTCCCGGCCCGGCCCGGCCCAAGGGAGGTGGGGGGAACCTCGGAGGCGCCCAGGAACGCAAGAGGGCCCAGACTGCGGCCCTGCCGGCCCTCGGAGAGGGCCCACGCGTGTCTGCTCGGGCTCAGGAGGCCACGGTGGGACAGCCAGTACCCCAGCACCGAGCTCATCTCGCGTGGACCACCCAGTGCGCGTCAGGAGTAGGTGTGTCCCAGCAGGAGCCCCTAGGAACAGCCCTGCCCTACCAGCTCTTAGCACAGGGAGTCCTGGTCTGCACATGCATGAGCCAGAGAGCCAGAGAGCCAGAGGAGGACGCTGCCGTGGGCTCTAACTGTCCTCAGAGAATGTTGGTATGACCCGGGGATCCAAGGGAGGTGGGGGGAACCTCGGAGGCGCCCAGGAACGCAGGAGGGCCCAGACTGCGGCCCTGCCGGCCCTCGGAGAGGGCCCACGCGTGTCTGCTCGGGCTCAGGAGGCCACGGTGGGACAGCCAGTACCCCAGCACCGAGCTCATCTCGCGTGGACCACCCAGTGCGCGTCAGGAGTAGGTGTGTCCCAGCAGGAGCCCCTAGGAACAGCCCTGCCCTACCAGCTCTTAGCACAGGGAGTCCTGGTCTGCACATGCATGAGCCAGGGAGCCAGAGAGCCAGAGGAGGACGCTGCCGTGGGCTCTAACTGTCCTCAGAGAATGTTGGTATGACCCGGGGATCCAAGGGAGGTGGGAGGAACCTCGGAGGCGCCCAGGAACGCAGGAGGGCCCAGACTGCGGCCCTGCCGGCCCTCGGAGAGGGCCCACGCGTGTCTGCTCGGGCTCAGGAGGCCACGGTGGGACAGCCAGTACCCCAGCACCGAGCTCATCTCGCGTGGACCACCCAGTGCGCGTCAGGAGTAGGTGTGTCCCAGCAGGAGCCCCTAGGAACAGCCCTGCCCTACCAGCTCTTAGCACAGGGAGTCCTGGTCTGCACATGCATGAGCCAGGGAGCCAGAGAGCCAGAGGAGGACGCTGCCGTGGGCTCTAACTGTCCTCAGAGAATGTTGGTATGACCCGGGGATCCAAGGGAGGTGGGGGGAACCTCGGAGGCGCCCAGGAACGCAGGAGGGCCCAGACTGCGGCCCTGCCGGCCCTCGGAGAGGGCCCACGCGTGTCTGCTCGGGCTCAGGAGGCCACGGTGGGACAGCCAGTACCCCAGCACCGAGCTCATCTCGCGTGGACCACCCAGTGGGCGTCAGGAGTAGGTGTGTCCCAGCAGCAGCCGCCCCCCACCCCGGGAACGGCCCCTCCCTAGACAAGCCTTTCCTGTGAGGAGTCCTGGACTGCGCACGCGCGAGCCGGCGAGCCCGCCAGCCAGAGGGAGATGAGGCCTGGGGCTCCTCTTGCCTCAGAGAATGCTTGTGCGGCCTGGGGGCGCCCGCAGGTGTGCTCCGAGGCCTGCCGCGGCCTCTAGCTAGCACCTGGGGCCAGTTGGCAGTGCCGGCTGGCCAGCCTCCTAGAGCCAGGGCTGGCTGCAGCAGGCTCCGCGGGCGGGCGGGCGAAGGGCGAAGGGCGAAGGGCAGACGGAAGCCCAAGGGGGCCCGCCCACCCGCTCCGCTGTGAAGCGCGCCCGCCCTGGAGGCCAGGACCCCAGGGGGCAGAAGTGGGTCTGGCTTTGCATTGCCCGACCAGCGGGAGGGAGCCAGCCAGGGGCAGCCAGTTGCATCCTCCCGGGAACTGCCAGCGGAGGCTTTTGGGGAGCGCGCTGCCAACTCTTGGCTTGGCCGGGGGAGACCTGCCGTCTCTGTGGCTCCAGCCGGCCAGCAGGCTGCAGGGTCGGGCGCAGGGGCCGTGGGGCTCTGGAGCTTGCTGCCTTGCCCGTGGGCAGGGCCTCCACGGGCCAGCCAGGTGGCACAGGGTTCCTGGGGCTGCGCCTCCTCCCGGCCCGGCCCGGCCCAAGGGAGGTGGGGGGAACCTCGGAGGCGCCCAGGAACGCAAGAGGGCCCAGACTGCGGCCCTGCCGGCCCTCGGAGAGGGCCCACGCGTGTCTGCTCGGGCTCAGGAGGCCACGGTGGGACAGCCAGTACCCCAGCACCGAGCTCATCTCGCGTGGACCACCCAGTGCGCGTCAGGAGTAGGTGTGTCCCAGCAGGAGCCCCTAGGAACAGCCCTGCCCTACCAGCTCTTAGCACAGGGAGTCCTGGTCTGCACATGCATGAGCCAGAGAGCCAGAGAGCCAGAGGAGGACGCTGCCGTGGGCTCTAACTGTCCTCAGAGAATGTTGGTATGACCCGGGGATCCAAGGGAGGTGGGGGGAACCTCGGAGGCGCCCAGGAACGCAGGAGGGCCCAGACTGCGGCCCTGCCGGCCCTCGGAGAGGGCCCACGCGTGTCTGCTCGGGCTCAGGAGGCCACGGTGGGACAGCCAGTACCCCAGCACCGAGCTCATCTCGCGTGGACCACCCAGTGCGCGTCAGGAGTAGGTGTGTCCCAGCAGGAGCCCCTAGGAACAGCCCTGCCCTACCAGCTCTTAGCACAGGGAGTCCTGGTCTGCACATGCATGAGCCAGGGAGCCAGAGAGCCAGAGGAGGACGCTGCCGTGGGCTCTAACTGTCCTCAGAGAATGTTGGTATGACCCGGGGATCCAAGGGAGGTGGGGGGAACCTCGGAGGTGCCCAGGAACGCAGGAGGGCCCAGACTGCGGCCCTGCCGGCCCTCGGAGAGGGCCCACGCGTGTCTGCTCGGGCTCAGGAGGCCACGGTGGGACAGCCAGTACCCCAGCACCGAGCTCATCTCGCGTGGACCACCCAGTGGGCGTCAGGAGTAGGTGTGTCCCAGCAGGAGCCCCTAGGAACAGCCCTGCCCTACCAGCTCTTAGCACAGGGAGTCCTGGTCTGCACATGCATGAGCCAGGGAGCCAGAGAGCCAGAGGAGGACGCTGCCGTGGGCTCTAACTGTCCTCAGAGAATGTTGGTATGACCCGGGGATCCAAGGGAGGTGGGGGGAACCTCGGAGGCGCCCAGGAACGCAGGAGGGCCCAGACTGCGGCCCTGCCGGCCCTCGGAGAGGGCCCACGCGTGTCTGCTCGGGCTCAGGAGGCCACGGTGGGACAGCCAGTACCCCAGCACCGAGCTCATCTCGCGTGGACCACCCAGTGGGCGTCAGGAGTAGGTGTGTCCCAGCAGCAGCCGCCCCCCACCCCGGGAACGGCCCCTCCCTAGACAAGCCTTTCCTGTGAGGAGTCCTGGACTGCGCACGCGCGAGCCGGCGAGCCCGCCAGCCAGAGGGAGATGAGGCCTGGGGCTCCTCTTGCCTCAGAGAATGCTTGTGCGGCCTGGGGGCGCCCGCAGGTGTGCTCCGAGGCCTGCCGCGGCCTCTAGCTAGCACCTGGGGCCAGTTGGCAGTGCCGGCTGGCCAGCCTCCTAGAGCCAGGGCTGGCTGCAGCAGGCTCCGCGGGCGGGCGGGCGAAGGGCGAAGGGCGAAGGGCAGACGGAAGCCCAAGGGGGCCCGCCCACCCGCTCCGCTGTGAAGCGCGCCCGCCCTGGAGGCCAGGACCCCAGGGGGCAGAAGTGGGTCTGGCTTTGCATTGCCCGACCAGCGGGAGGGAGCCAGCCAGGGGCAGCCAGTTGCATCCTCCCGGGAACTGCCAGCGGAGGCTTTTGGGGAGCGCGCTGCCAACTCTTGGCTTGGCCGGGGGAGACCTGCCGTCTCTGTGGCTCCAGCCGGCCAGCAGGCTGCAGGGTCGGGCGCAGGGGCCGTGGGGCTCTGGAGCTTGCTGCCTTGCCCGTGGGCAGGGCCTCCACGGGCCAGCCAGGTGGCACAGGGTTCCTGGGGCTGCGCCTCCTCCCGGCCCGGCCCGGCCCAAGGGAGGTGGGGGGAACCTCGGAGGCGCCCAGGAACGCAAGAGGGCCCAGACTGCGGCCCTGCCGGCCCTCGGAGAGGGCCCACGCGTGTCTGCTCGGGCTCAGGAGGCCACGGTGGGACAGCCAGTACCCCAGCACCGAGCTCATCTCGCGTGGACCACCCAGTGCGCGTCAGGAGTAGGTGTGTCCCAGCAGGAGCCCCTAGGAACAGCCCTGCCCTACCAGCTCTTAGCACAGGGAGTCCTGGTCTGCACATGCATGAGCCAGAGAGCCAGAGAGCCAGAGGAGGACGCTGCCGTGGGCTCTAACTGTCCTCAGAGAATGTTGGTATGACCCGGGGATCCAAGGGAGGTGGGGGGAACCTCGGAGGCGCCCAGGAACGCAGGAGGGCCCAGACTGCGGCCCTGCCGGCCCTCGGAGAGGGCCCACGCGTGTCTGCTCGGGCTCAGGAGGCCACGGTGGGACAGCCAGTACCCCAGCACCGAGCTCATCTCGCGTGGACCACCCAGTGCGCGTCAGGAGTAGGTGTGTCCCAGCAGGAGCCCCTAGGAACAGCCCTGCCCTACCAGCTCTTAGCACAGGGAGTCCTGGTCTGCACATGCATGAGCCAGGGAGCCAGAGAGCCAGAGGAGGACGCTGCCGTGGGCTCTAACTGTCCTCAGAGAATGTTGGTATGACCCGGGGATCCAAGGGAGGTGGGGGGAACCTCGGAGGCGCCCAGGAACGCAGGAGGGCCCAGACTGCGGCCCTGCCGGCCCTCGGAGAGGGCCCACGCGTGTCTGCTCGGGCTCAGGAGGCCACGGTGGGACAGCCAGTACCCCAGCACCGAGCTCATCTCGCGTGGACCACCCAGTGCGCGTCAGGAGTAGGTGTGTCCCAGCAGGAGCCCCTAGGAACAGCCCTGCCCTACCAGCTCTTAGCACAGGGAGTCCTGGTCTGCACATGCATGAGCCAGGGAGCCAGAGAGCCAGAGGAGGACGCTGCCGTGGGCTCTAACTGTCCTCAGAGAATGTTGGTATGACCCGGGGATCCAAGGGAGGTGGGGGGAACCTCGGAGGCGCCCAGGAACGCAGGAGGGCCCAGACTGCGGCCCTGCCGGCCCTCGGAGAGGGCCCACGCGTGTCTGCTCGGGCTCAGGAGGCCACGGTGGGACAGCCAGTACCCCAGCACCGAGCTCATCTCGCGTGGACCACCCAGTGGGCGTCAGGAGTAGGTGTGTCCCAGCAGCAGCCGCCCCCCACCCCGGGAACGGCCCCTCCCTAGACAAGCCTTTCCTGTGAGGAGTCCTGGACTGCGCACGCGCGAGCCGGCGAGCCCGCCAGCCAGAGGGAGATGAGGCCTGGGGCTCCTCTTGCCTCAGAGAATGCTTGTGCGGCCTGGGGGCGCCCGCAGGTGTGCTCCGAGGCCTGCCGCGGCCTCTAGCTAGCACCTGGGGCCAGTTGGCAGTGCCGGCTGGCCAGCCTCCTAGAGCCAGGGCTGGCTGCAGCAGGCTCCGCGGGCGGGCGGGCGAAGGGCGAAGGGCGAAGGGCAGACGGAAGCCCAAGGGGGCCCGCCCACCCGCTCCGCTGTGAAGCGCGCCCGCCCTGGAGGCCAGGACCCCAGGGGGCAGAAGTGGGTCTGGCTTTGCATTGCCCGACCAGCGGGAGGGAGCCAGCCAGGGGCAGCCAGTTGCATCCTCCCGGGAACTGCCAGCGGAGGCTTTTGGGGAGCGCGCTGCCAACTCTTGGCTTGGCCGGGGGAGACCTGCCGTCTCTGTGGCTCCAGCCGGCCAGCAGGCTGCAGGGTCGGGCGCAGGGGCCGTGGGGCTCTGGAGCTTGCTGCCTTGCCCGTGGGCAGGGCCTCCACGGGCCAGCCAGGTGGCACAGGGTTCCTGGGGCTGCGCCTCCTCCCGGCCCGGCCCGGCCCAAGGGAGGTGGGGGGAACCTTGGAGGCGCCCAGGAACGCAAGAGGGCCCAGACTGCGGCCCTGCCGGCCCTCGGAGAGGGCCCACGCGTGTCTGCTCGGGCTCAGGAGGCCACGGTGGGACAGCCAGTACCCCAGCACCGAGCTCATCTCGCGTGGACCACCCAGTGCGCGTCAGGAGTAGGTGTGTCCCAGCAGGAGCCCCTAGGAACAGCCCTGCCCTACCAGCTCTTAGCACAGGGAGTCCTGGTCTGCACATGCATGAGCCAGAGAGCCAGAGAGCCAGAGGAGGACGCTGCCGTGGGCTCTAACTGTCCTCAGAGAATGTTGGTATGACCCGGGGATCCAAGGGAGGTGGGGGGAACCTCGGAGGCGCCCAGGAACGCAGGAGGGCCCAGACTGCGGCCCTGCCGGCCCTCGGAGAGGGCCCACGCGTGTCTGCTCGGGCTCAGGAGGCCACGGTGGGACAGCCAGTACCCCAGCACCGAGCTCATCTCGCGTGGACCACCCAGTGCGCGTCAGGAGTAGGTGTGTCCCAGCAGGAGCCCCTAGGAACAGCCCTGCCCTACCAGCTCTTAGCACAGGGAGTCCTGGTCTGCACATGCATGAGCCAGGGAGCCAGAGAGCCAGAGGAGGACGCTGCCGTGGGCTCTAACTGTCCTCAGAGAATGTTGGTATGACCCGGGGATCCAAGGGAGGTGGGGGGAACCTCGGAGGCGCCCAGGAACGCAGGAGGGCCCAGACTGCGGCCCTGCCGGCCCTCGGAGAGGGCCCACGCGTGTCTGCTCGGGCTCAGGAGGCCACGGTGGGACAGCCAGTACCCCAGCACCGAGCTCATCTCGCGTGGACCACCCAGTGGGCGTCAGGAGTAGGTGTGTCCCAGCAGCAGCCGCCCCCCACCCCGGGAACGGCCCCTCCCTAGACAAGCCTTTCCTGTGAGGAGTCCTGGACTGCGCACGCGCGAGCCGGCGAGCCCGCCAGCCAGAGGGAGATGAGGCCTGGGGCTCCTCTTGCCTCAGAGAATGCTTGTGCGGCCTGGGGGCGCCCGCAGGTGTGCTCCGAGGCCTGCCGCGGCCTCTAGCTAGCACCTGGGGCCAGTTGGCAGTGCCGGCTGGCCAGCCTCCTAGAGCCAGGGCTGGCTGCAGCAGGCTCCGCGGGCGGGCGGGCGAAGGGCGAAGGGCGAAGGGCAGACGGAAGCCCAAGGGGGCCCGCCCACCCGCTCCGCTGTGAAGCGCGCCCGCCCTGGAGGCCAGGACCCCAGGGGGCAGAAGTGGGTCTGGCTTTGCATTGCCCGACCAGCGGGAGGGAGCCAGCCAGGGGCAGCCAGTTGCATCCTCCCGGGAACTGCCAGCGGAGGCTTTTGGGGAGCGCGCTGCCAACTCTTGGCTTGGCCGGGGGAGACCTGCCGTCTCTGTGGCTCCAGCCGGCCAGCAGGCTGCAGGGTCGGGCGCAGGGGCCGTGGGGCTCTGGAGCTTGCTGCCTTGCCCGTGGGCAGGGCCTCCACGGGCCAGCCAGGTGGCACAGGGTTCCTGGGGCTGCGCCTCCTCCCGGCCCGGCCCGGCCCAAGGGAGGTGGGGGGAACCTCGGAGGCGCCCAGGAACGCAAGAGGGCCCAGACTGCGGCCCTGCCGGCCCTCGGAGAGGGCCCACGCGTGTCTGCTCGGGCTCAGGAGGCCACGGTGGGACAGCCAGTACCCCAGCACCGAGCTCATCTCGCGTGGACCACCCAGTGCGCGTCAGGAGTAGGTGTGTCCCAGCAGGAGCCCCTAGGAACAGCCCTGCCCTACCAGCTCTTAGCACAGGGAGTCCTGGTCTGCACATGCATGAGCCAGGGAGCCAGAGAGCCAGAGGAGGACGCTGCCGTGGGCTCTAACTGTCCTCAGAGAATGTTGGTATGACCCGGGGATCCAAGGGAGGTGGGGGGAACCTCGGAGGCGCCCAGGAACGCAGGAGGGCCCAGACTGCGGCCCTGCCGGCCCTCGGAGAGGGCCCACGCGTGTCTGCTCGGGCTCAGGAGGCCACGGTGGGACAGCCAGTACCCCAGCACCGAGCTCATCTCGCGTGGACCACCCAGTGGGCGTCAGGAGTAGGTGTGTCCCAGCAGCAGCCGCCCCCCACCCCGGGAACGGCCCCTCCCTAGACAAGCCTTTCCTGTGAGGAGTCCTGGACTGCGCACGCGCGAGCCGGCGAGCCCGCCAGCCAGAGGGAGATGAGGCCTGGGGCTCCTCTTGCCTCAGAGAATGCTTGTGCGGCCTGGGGGCGCCCGCAGGTGTGCTCCGAGGCCTGCCGCGGCCTCTAGCTAGCACCTGGGGCCAGTTGGCAGTGCCGGCTGGCCAGCCTCCTAGAGCCAGGGCTGGCTGCAGCAGGCTCCGCGGGCGGGCGGGCGAAGGGCGAAGGGCGAAGGGCAGACGGAAGCCCAAGGGGGCCCGCCCACCCGCTCCGCTGTGAAGCGCGCCCGCCCTGGAGGCCAGGACCCCAGGGGGCAGAAGTGGGTCTGGCTTTGCATTGCCCGACCAGCGGGAGGGAGCCAGCCAGGGGCAGCCAGTTGCATCCTCCCGGGAACTGCCAGCGGAGGCTTTTGGGGAGCGCGCTGCCAACTCTTGGCTTGGCCGGGGGAGACCTGCCGTCTCTGTGGCTCCAGCCGGCCAGCAGGCTGCAGGGTCGGGCGCAGGGGCCGTGGGGCTCTGGAGCTTGCTGCCTTGCCCGTGGGCAGGGCCTCCACGGGCCAGCCAGGTGGCACAGGGTTCCTGGGGCTGCGCCTCCTCCCGGCCCGGCCCGGCCCAAGGGAGGTGGGGGGAACCTCGGAGGCGCCCAGGAACGCAAGAGGGCCCAGACTGCGGCCCTGCCGGCCCTCGGAGAGGGCCCACGCGTGTCTGCTCGGGCTCAGGAGGCCACGGTGGGACAGCCAGTACCCCAGCACCGAGCTCATCTCGCGTGGACCACCCAGTGCGCGTCAGGAGTAGGTGTGTCCCAGCAGGAGCCCCTAGGAACAGCCCTGCCCTACCAGCTCTTAGCACAGGGAGTCCTGGTCTGCACATGCATGAGCCAGAGAGCCAGAGAGCCAGAGGAGGACGCTGCCGTGGGCTCTAACTGTCCTCAGAGAATGTTGGTATGACCCGGGGATCCAAGGGAGGTGGGGGGAACCTCGGAGGCGCCCAGGAACGCAGGAGGGCCCAGACTGCGGCCCTGCCGGCCCTCGGAGAGGGCCCACGCGTGTCTGCTCGGGCTCAGGAGGCCACGGTGGGACAGCCAGTACCCCAGCACCGAGCTCATCTCGCGTGGACCACCCAGTGCGCGTCAGGAGTAGGTGTGTCCCAGCAGGAGCCCCTAGGAACAGCCCTGCCCTACCAGCTCTTAGCACAGGGAGTCCTGGTCTGCACATGCATGAGCCAGGGAGCCAGAGAGCCAGAGGAGGACGCTGCCGTGGGCTCTAACTGTCCTCAGAGAATGTTGGTATGACCCGGGGATCCAAGGGAGGTGGGGGGAACCTCGGAGGCGCCCAGGAACGCAGGAGGGCCCAGACTGCGGCCCTGCCGGCCCTCGGAGAGGGCCCACGCGTGTCTGCTCGGGCTCAGGAGGCCACGGTGGGACAGCCAGTACCCCAGCACCGAGCTCATCTCGCGTGGACCACCCAGTGCGCGTCAGGAGTAGGTGTGTCCCAGCAGGAGCCCCTAGGAACAGCCCTGCCCTACCAGCTCTTAGCACAGGGAGTCCTGGTCTGCACATGCATGAGCCAGGGAGCCAGAGAGCCAGAGGAGGACGCTGCCGTGGGCTCTAACTGTCCTCAGAGAATGTTGGTATGACCCGGGGATCCAAGGGAGGTGGGGGGAACCTCGGAGGCGCCCAGGAACGCAGGAGGGCCCAGACTGCGGCCCTGCCGGCCCTCGGAGAGGGCCCACGCGTGTCTGCTCGGGCTCAGGAGGCCACGGTGGGACAGCCAGTACCCCAGCACCGAGCTCATCTCGCGTGGACCACCCAGTGGGCGTCAGGAGTAGGTGTGTCCCAGCAGCAGCCGCCCCCCACCCCGGGAACGGCCCCTCCCTAGACAAGCCTTTCCTGTGAGGAGTCCTGGACTGCGCACGCGCGAGCCGGCGAGCCCGCCAGCCAGAGGGAGATGAGGCCTGGGGCTCCTCTTGCCTCAGAGAATGCTTGTGCGGCCTGGGGGCGCCCGCAGGTGTGCTCCGAGGCCTGCCGCGGCCTCTAGCTAGCACCTGGGGCCAGTTGGCAGTGCCGGCTGGCCAGCCTCCTAGAGCCAGGGCTGGCTGCAGCAGGCTCCGCGGGCGGGCGGGCGAAGGGCGAAGGGCGAAGGGCAGACGGAAGCCCAAGGGGGCCCGCCCACCCGCTCCGCTGTGAAGCGCGCCCGCCCTGGAGGCCAGGACCCCAGGGGGCAGAAGTGGGTCTGGCTTTGCATTGCCCGACCAGCGGGAGGGAGCCAGCCAGGGGCAGCCAGTTGCATCCTCCCGGGAACTGCCAGCGGAGGCTTTTGGGGAGCGCGCTGCCAACTCTTGGCTTGGCCGGGGGAGACCTGCCGTCTCTGTGGCTCCAGCCGGCCAGCAGGCTGCAGGGTCGGGCGCAGGGGCCGTGGGGCTCTGGAGCTTGCTGCCTTGCCCGTGGGCAGGGCCTCCACGGGCCAGCCAGGTGGCACAGGGTTCCTGGGGCTGCGCCTCCTCCCGGCCCGGCCCGGCCCAAGGGAGGTGGGGGGAACCTCGGAGGCGCCCAGGAACGCAAGAGGGCCCAGACTGCGGCCCTGCCGGCCCTCGGAGAGGGCCCACGCGTGTCTGCTCGGGCTCAGGAGGCCACGGTGGGACAGCCAGTACCCCAGCACCGAGCTCATCTCGCGTGGACCACCCAGTGCGCGTCAGGAGTAGGTGTGTCCCAGCAGGAGCCCCTAGGAACAGCCCTGCCCTACCAGCTCTTAGCACAGGGAGTCCTGGTCTGCACATGCATGAGCCAGAGAGCCAGAGAGCCAGAGGAGGACGCTGCCGTGGGCTCTAACTGTCCTCAGAGAATGTTGGTATGACCCGGGGATCCAAGGGAGGTGGGGGGAACCTCGGAGGCGCCCAGGAACGCAGGAGGGCCCAGACTGCGGCCCTGCCGGCCCTCGGAGAGGGCCCACGCGTGTCTGCTCGGGCTCAGGAGGCCACGGTGGGACAGCCAGTACCCCAGCACCGAGCTCATCTCGCGTGGACCACCCAGTGCGCGTCAGGAGTAGGTGTGTCCCAGCAGGAGCCCCTAGGAACAGCCCTGCCCTACCAGCTCTTAGCACAGGGAGTCCTGGTCTGCACATGCATGAGCCAGGGAGCCAGAGAGCCAGAGGAGGACGCTGCCGTGGGCTCTAACTGTCCTCAGAGAATGTTGGTATGACCCGGGGATCCAAGGGAGGTGGGGGGAACCTCGGAGGCGCCCAGGAACGCAGGAGGGCCCAGACTGCGGCCCTGCCGGCCCTCGGAGAGGGCCCACGCGTGTCTGCTCGGGCTCAGGAGGCCACGGTGGGACAGCCAGTACCCCAGCACCGAGCTCATCTCGCGTGGACCACCCAGTGGGCGTCAGGAGTAGGTGTGTCCCAGCAGCAGCCGCCCCCCACCCCGGGAACGGCCCCTCCCTAGACAAGCCTTTCCTGTGAGGAGTCCTGGACTGCGCACGCGCGAGCCGGCGAGCCCGCCAGCCAGAGGGAGATGAGGCCTGGGGCTCCTCTTGCCTCAGAGAATGCTTGTGCGGCCTGGGGGCGCCCGCAGGTGTGCTCCGAGGCCTGCCGCGGCCTCTAGCTAGCACCTGGGGCCAGTTGGCAGTGCCGGCTGGCCAGCCTCCTAGAGCCAGGGCTGGCTGCAGCAGGCTCCGCGGGCGGGCGGGCGAAGGGCGAAGGGCGAAGGGCAGACGGAAGCCCAAGGGGGCCCGCCCACCCGCTCCGCTGTGAAGCGCGCCCGCCCTGGAGGCCAGGACCCCAGGGGGCAGAAGTGGGTCTGGCTTTGCATTGCCCGACCAGCGGGAGGGAGCCAGCCAGGGGCAGCCAGTTGCATCCTCCCGGGAACTGCCAGCGGAGGCTTTTGGGGAGCGCGCTGCCAACTCTTGGCTTGGCCGGGGGAGACCTGCCGTCTCTGTGGCTCCAGCCGGCCAGCAGGCTGCAGGGTCGGGCGCAGGGGCCGTGGGGCTCTGGAGCTTGCTGCCTTGCCCGTGGGCAGGGCCTCCACGGGCCAGCCAGGTGGCACAGGGTTCCTGGGGCTGCGCCTCCTCCCGGCCCGGCCCGGCCCAAGGGAGGTGGGGGGAACCTCGGAGGCGCCCAGGAACGCAAGAGGGCCCAGACTGCGGCCCTGCCGGCCCTCGGAGAGGGCCCACGCGTGTCTGCTCGGGCTCAGGAGGCCACGGTGGGACAGCCAGTACCCCAGCACCGAGCTCATCTCGCGTGGACCACCCAGTGCGCGTCAGGAGTAGGTGTGTCCCAGCAGGAGCCCCTAGGAACAGCCCTGCCCTACCAGCTCTTAGCACAGGGAGTCCTGGTCTGCACATGCATGAGCCAGAGAGCCAGAGAGCCAGAGGAGGACGCTGCCGTGGGCTCTAACTGTCCTCAGAGAATGTTGGTATGACCCGGGGATCCAAGGGAGGTGGGGGGAACCTCGGAGGCGCCCAGGAACGCAGGAGGGCCCAGACTGCGGCCCTGCCGGCCCTCGGAGAGGGCCCACGTGTGTCTGCTCGGGCTCAGGAGGCCACGGTGGGACAGCCAGTACCCCAGCACCGAGCTCATCTCGCGTGGACCACCCAGTGCGCGTCAGGAGTAGGTGTGTCCCAGCAGGAGCCCCTAGGAACAGCCCTGCCCTACCAGCTCTTAGCACAGGGAGTCCTGGTCTGCACATGCATGAGCCAGGGAGCCAGAGAGCCAGAGGAGGACGCTGCCGTGGGCTCTAACTGTCCTCAGAGAATGTTGGTATGACCCGGGGATCCAAGGGAGGTGGGGGGAACCTCGGAGGCGCCCAGGAACGCAGGAGGGCCCAGACTGCGGCCCTGCCGGCCCTCGGAGAGGGCCCACGCGTGTCTGCTCGGGCTCAGGAGGCCACGGTGGGACAGCCAGTACCCCAGCACCGAGCTCATCTCGCGTGGACCACCCAGTGGGCGACAGGAGTAGGTGTGTCCCAGCAGGAGCCCCTAGGAACAGCCCTGCCCTACCAGCTCTTAGCACAGGGAGTCCTGGTCTGCACATGCATGAGCCAGGGAGCCAGAGAGCCAGAGGAGGACGCTGCCGTGGGCTCTAACTGTCCTCAGAGAATGTTGGTATGACCCGGGGATCCAAGGGAGGTGGGGGGAACCTCGGAGGCGCCCAGGAACGCAGGAGGGCCCAGACTGCGGCCCTGCCGGCCCTCGGAGAGGGCCCACGCGTGTCTGCTCGGGCTCAGGAGGCCACGGTGGGACAGCCAGTACCCCAGCACCGAGCTCATCTCGCGTGGACCACCCAGTGCGCGTCAGGAGTAGGTGTGTCCCAGCAGGAGCCCCTAGGAACAGCCCTGCCCTACCAGCTCTTAGCACAGGGAGTCCTGGTCTGCACATGCATGAGCCAGGGAGCCAGAGAGCCAGAGGAGGACGCTGCCGTGGGCTCTAACTGTCCTCAGAGAATGTTGGTATGACCCGGGGATCCAAGGGAGGTGGGGGGAACCTCGGAGGCGCCCAGGAACGCAGGAGGGCCCAGACTGCGGCCCTGCCGGCCCTCGGAGAGGGCCCACGCGTGTCTGCTCGGGCTCAGGAGGCCACGGTGGGACAGCCAGTACCCCAGCACCGAGCTCATCTCGCGTGGACCACCCAGTGCGCGTCAGGAGTAGGTGTGTCCCAGCAGCAGCCGCCCCCCACCCCGGGCACGGCCCCTCCCTAGACAAGCCTTTCCTGTGAGGAGTCCTGGACTGCGCACGCGCGAGCCGGCGAGCCCGCCAGCCAGAGGGAGATGAGGCCTGGGGCTCCTCTTGCCTCAGAGAATGCTTGTGCGGCCTGGGGGCGCCCGCAGGTGTGCTCCGAGGCCTGCCGCGGCCTCTAGCTAGCACCTGGGGCCAGTTGGCAGTGCCGGCTGGCCAGCCTCCTAGAGCCAGGGCTGGCTGCAGCAGGCTCCGCGGGCGGGCGGGCGAAGGGCGAAGGGCAGACGGAAGCCCAAGGGGGCCCGCCCACCCGCTCCGCTGCGAAGCGCGCCCGCCCTGGAGGCCAGGACCCCAGGGGGCAGAAGTGGGTCTGGCTTTGCATTGCCCGACCAGCGGGAGGGAGCCAGCCAGGGGCAGCCAGTTGCATCCTCCCGGGAACTGCCAGCGGAGGCTTTTGGGGAGCGCGCTGCCAACTCTTGGCTTGGCCGGGGGAGACCTGCCGTCTCTGTGGCTCCAGCCGGCCAGCAGGCTGCAGGGTCGGGCGCAGCGGCCGTGGGGCTCTGGAGCTTGCTGCCCTGCCCGTGGGCGGAGCCTCCACGGGCCAGCCAGGTGGCACAGGGTTCCTGGGGCTGCGCCTCCTCCCGGCCCGGCCCGGCCCAAGGGAGGTGGGGGGAACCTCGGAGGCGCCCAGGAACGCAGGAGAGCCCAGACTGCGGCCCTGCCGGCCCTCGGAGAGGGCCCACGCGTGTCTGCTCGGGCTCAGGAGGCCACGGTGGGACAGCCAGTACCCCAGCACCGAGCTCATCTCGCGTGGACCACCCAGTGGGCGTCAGGAGTAGGTGTGTCCCAGCAGGAGCCCCTAGGAACAGCCCTGCCCTACCAGCTCTTAGCACAGGGAGTCCTGGTCTGCACATGCATGAGCCAGGGAGCCAGAGAGCCAGAGGAGGACGCTGCCGTGGGCTCTAACTGTCCTCAGAGAATGTTGGTATGACCCGGGGATCCAAGGGAGGTGGGGGGAACCTCGGAGGCGCCCAGGAACGCAGGAGGGCCCAGACTGCGGCCCTGCCGGCCCTCGGAGAGGGCCCACGCGTGTCTGCTCGGGCTCAGGAGGCCACGGTGGGACAGCCAGTACCCCAGCACCGAGCTCATCTCGCGTGGACCACCCAGTGCGCGTCAGGAGTAGGTGTGTCCCAGCAGGAGCCCCTAGGAACAGCCCTGCCCTACCAGCTCTTAGCACAGGGAGTCCTGGTCTGCACATGCATGAGCCAGGGAGCCAGAGAGCCAGAGGAGGACGCTGCCGTGGGCTCTAACTGTCCTCAGAGAATGTTGGTATGACCCGGGGATCCAAGGGAGGTGGGGGGAACCTCGGAGGCGCCCAGGAACGCAGGAGGGCCCAGACTGCGGCCCTGCCGGCCCTCGGAGAGGGCCCACGCGTGTCTGCTCGGGCTCAGGAGGCCACGGTGGGACAGCCAGTACCCCAGCACCGAGCTCATCTCGCGTGGACCACCCAGTGGGCGTCAGGAGTAGGTGTGTCCCAGCAGCAGCCGCCCCCCACCCCGGGAACGGCCCCTCCCTAGACAAGCCTTTCCTGTGAGGAGTCCTGGACTGCGCACGCGCGAGCCGGCGAGCCCGCCAGCCAGAGGGAGATGAGGCCTGGGGCTCCTCTTGCCTCAGAGAATGCTTGTGCGGCCTGGGGGCGCCCGCAGGTGTGCTCCGAGGCCTGCCGCGGCCTCTAGCTAGCACCTGGGGCCAGTTGGCAGTGCCGGCTGGCCAGCCTCCTAGAGCCAGGGCTGGCTGCAGCAGGCTCCGCGGGCGGGCGAAGGGCAGACGGAAGCCCAAGGGGGCCCGCCCACCCGCTCCGCTGTGAAGCGCGCCCGCCCTGGAGGCCAGGACCCCAGGGGGCAGAAGTGGGTCTGGCTTTGCATTGCCCGACCAGCGGGAGGGAGCCAGCCAGGGGCAGCCAGTTGCATCCTCCCGGGAACTGCCAGCGGAGGCTTTTGGGGAGCGCGCTGCCAACTCTTGGCTTGGCCGGGGGAGACCTGCCGTCTCTGTGGCTCCAGCCGGCCAGCAGGCTGCAGGGTCGGGCGCAGGGGCCGTGGGGCTCTGGAGCTTGCTGCCTTGCCCGTGGGCAGGGCCTCCACGGGCCAGCCAGGTGGCACAGGGTTCCTGGGGCTGCGCCTCCTCCCGGCCCGGCCCGGCCCAAGGGAGGTGGGGGGAACCTCGGAGGCGCCCAGGAACGCAAGAGGGCCCAGACTGCGGCCCTGCCGGCCCTCGGAGAGGGCCCACGCGTGTCTGCTCGGGCTCAGGAGGCCACGGTGGGACAGCCAGTACCCCAGCACCGAGCTCATCTCGCGTGGACCACCCAGTGCGCGTCAGGAGTAGGTGTGTCCCAGCAGGAGCCCCTAGGAACAGCCCTGCCCTACCAGCTCTTAGCACAGGGAGTCCTGGTCTGCACATGCATGAGCCAGGGAGCCAGAGAGCCAGAGGAGGACGCTGCCGTGGGCTCTAACTGTCCTCAGAGAATGTTGGTATGACCCGGGGATCCAAGGGAGGTGGGGGGAACCTCGGAGGCGCCCAGGAACGCAGGAGGGCCCAGACTGCGGCCCTGCCGGCCCTCGGAGAGGGCCCACGCGTGTCTGCTCGGGCTCAGGAGGCCACGGTGGGACAGCCAGTACCCCAGCACCGAGCTCATCTCGCGTGGACCACCCAGTGGGCGTCAGGAGTAGGTGTGTCCCAGCAGCAGCCGCCCCCCACCCCGGGAACGGCCCCTCCCTAGACAAGCCTTTCCTGTGAGGAGTCCTGGACTGCGCACGCGCGAGCCGGCGAGCCCGCCAGCCAGAGGGAGATGAGGCCTGGGGCTCCTCTTGCCTCAGAGAATGCTTGTGCGGCCTGGGGGCGCCCGCAGGTGTGCTCCGAGGCCTGCCGCGGCCTCTAGCTAGCACCTGGGGCCAGTTGGCAGTGCCGGCTGGCCAGCCTCCTAGAGCCAGGGCTGGCTGCAGCAGGCTCCGCGGGCGGGCGGGCGAAGGGCGAAGGGCGAAGGGCAGACGGAAGCCCAAGGGGGCCCGCCCACCCGCTCCGCTGTGAAGCGCGCCCGCCCTGGAGGCCAGGACCCCAGGGGGCAGAAGTGGGTCTGGCTTTGCATTGCCCGACCAGCGGGAGGGAGCCAGCCAGGGGCAGCCAGTTGCATCCTCCCGGGAACTGCCAGCGGAGGCTTTTGGGGAGCGCGCTGCCAACTCTTGGCTTGGCCGGGGGAGACCTGCCGTCTCTGTGGCTCCAGCCGGCCAGCAGGCTGCAGGGTCGGGCGCAGGGGCCGTGGGGCTCTGGAGCTTGCTGCCTTGCCCGTGGGCAGGGCCTCCACGGGCCAGCCAGGTGGCACAGGGTTCCTGGGGCTGCGCCTCCTCCCGGCCCGGCCCGGCCCAAGGGAGGTGGGGGGAACCTCGGAGGCGCCCAGGAACGCAAGAGGGCCCAGACTGCGGCCCTGCCGGCCCTCGGAGAGGGCCCACGCGTGTCTGCTCGGGCTCAGGAGGCCACGGTGGGACAGCCAGTACCCCAGCACCGAGCTCATCTCGCGTGGACCACCCAGTGCGCGTCAGGAGTAGGTGTGTCCCAGCAGGAGCCCCTAGGAACAGCCCTGCCCTACCAGCTCTTAGCACAGGGAGTCCTGGTCTGCACATGCATGAGCCAGAGAGCCAGAGAGCCAGAGGAGGACGCTGCCGTGGGCTCTAACTGTCCTCAGAGAATGTTGGTATGACCCGGGGATCCAAGGGAGGTGGGGGGAACCTCGGAGGCGCCCAGGAACGCAGGAGGGCCCAGACTGCGGCCCTGCCGGCCCTCGGAGAGGGCCCACGCGTGTCTGCTCGGGCTCAGGAGGCCACGGTGGGACAGCCAGTACCCCAGCACCGAGCTCATCTCGCGTGGACCACCCAGTGCGCGTCAGGAGTAGGTGTGTCCCAGCAGGAGCCCCTAGGAACAGCCCTGCCCTACCAGCTCTTAGCACAGGGAGTCCTGGTCTGCACATGCATGAGCCAGGGAGCCAGAGAGCCAGAGGAGGACGCTGCCGTGGGCTCTAACTGTCCTCAGAGAATGTTGGTATGACCTGGGGATCCAAGGGAGGTGGGGGGAACCTCGGAGGCGCCCAGGAACGCAGGAGGGCCCAGACTGCGGCCCTGCCGGCCCTCGGAGAGGGCCCACGCGTGTCTGCTCGGGCTCAGGAGGCCACGGTGGGACAGCCAGTACCCCAGCACCGAGCTCATCTCGCGTGGACCACCCAGTGGGCGTCAGGAGTAGGTGTGTCCCAGCAGGAGCCCCTAGGAACAGCCCTGCCCTACCAGCTCTTAGCACAGGGAGTCCTGGTCTGCACATGCATGAGCCAGGGAGCCAGAGAGCCAGAGGAGGACGCTGCCGTGGGCTCGAACTGTCCTCAGAGAATGTTGGTATGACCCGGGGATCCAAGGGAGGTGGGGGGAACCTCGGAGGCGCCCAGGAACGCAGGAGGGCCCAGACTGCGGCCCTGCCGGCCCTCGGAGAGGGCCCACGCGTGTCTGCTCGGGCTCAGGAGGCCACGGTGGGACAGCCAGTACCCCAGCACCGAGCTCATCTCGCGTGGACCACCCAGTGGGCGTCAGGAGTAGGTGTGTCCCAGCAGCAGCCGCCCCCCACCCCGGGAACGGCCCCTCCCTAGACAAGCCTTTCCTGTGAGGAGTCCTGGACTGCGCACGCGCGAGCCGGCGAGCCCGCCAGCCAGAGGGAGATGAGGCCTGGGGCTCCTCTTGCCTCAGAGAATGCTTGTGCGGCCTGGGGGCGCCCGCAGGTGTGCTCCGAGGCCTGCCGCGGCCTCTAGCTAGCACCTGGGGCCAGTTGGCAGTGCCGGCTGGCCAGCCTCCTAGAGCCAGGGCTGGCTGCAGCAGGCTCCGCGGGCGGGCGGGCGAAGGGCGAAGGGCGAAGGGCAGACGGAAGCCCAAGGGGGCCCGCCCACCCGCTCCGCTGTGAAGCGCGCCCGCCCTGGAGGCCAGGACCCCAGGGGGCAGAAGTGGGTCTGGCTTTGCATTGCCCGACCAGCGGGAGGGAGCCAGCCAGGGGCAGCCAGTTGCATCCTCCCGGGAACTGCCAGCGGAGGCTTTTGGGGAGCGCGCTGCCAACTCTTGGCTTGGCCGGGGGAGACCTGCCGTCTCTGTGGCTCCAGCCGGCCAGCAGGCTGCAGGGTCGGGCGCAGGGGCCGTGGGGCTCTGGAGCTTGCTGCCTTGCCCGTGGGCAGGGCCTCCACGGGCCAGCCAGGTGGCACAGGGTTCCTGGGGCTGCGCCTCCTCCCGGCCCGGCCCGGCCCAAGGGAGGTGGGGGGAACCTCGGAGGCGCCCAGGAACGCAAGAGGGCCCAGACTGCGGCCCTGCCGGCCCTCGGAGAGGGCCCACGCGTGTCTGCTCGGGCTCAGGAGGCCACGGTGGGACAGCCAGTACCCCAGCACCGAGCTCATCTCGCGTGGACCACCCAGTGCGCGTCAGGAGTAGGTGTGTCCCAGCAGGAGCCCCTAGGAACAGCCCTGCCCTACCAGCTCTTAGCACAGGGAGTCCTGGTCTGCACATGCATGAGCCAGAGAGCCAGAGAGCCAGAGGAGGACGCTGCCGTGGGCTCTAACTGTCCTCAGAGAATGTTGGTATGACCCGGGGATCCAAGGGAGGTGGGGGGAACCTCGGAGGCGCCCAGGAACGCAGGAGGGCCCAGACTGCGGCCCTGCCGGCCCTCGGAGAGGGCCCACGCGTGTCTGCTCGGGCTCAGGAGGCCACGGTGGGACAGCCAGTACCCCAGCACCGAGCTCATCTCGCGTGGACCACCCAGTGCGCGTCAGGAGTAGGTGTGTCCCAGCAGGAGCCCCTAGGAACAGCCCTGCCCTACCAGCTCTTAGCACAGGGAGTCCTGGTCTGCACATGCATGAGCCAGGGAGCCAGAGAGCCAGAGGAGGACGCTGCCGTGGGCTCTAACTGTCCTCAGAGAATGTTGGTATGACCCGGGGATCCAAGGGAGGTGGGGGGAACCTCGGAGGCGCCCAGGAACGCAGGAGGGCCCAGACTGCGGCCCTGCCGGCCCTCGGAGAGGGCCCACGCGTGTCTGCTCGGGCTCAGGAGGCCACGGTGGGACAGCCAGTACCCCAGCACCGAGCTCATCTCGCGTGGACCACCCAGTGGGCGTCAGGAGTAGGTGTGTCCCAGCAGCAGCCGCCCCCCACCCCGGGAACGGCCCCTCCCTAGACAAGCCTTTCCTGTGAGGAGTCCTGGACTGCGCACGCGCGAGCCGGCGAGCCCGCCAGCCAGAGGGAGATGAGGCCTGGGGCTCCTCTTGCCTCAGAGAATGCTTGTGCGGCCTGGGGGCGCCCGCAGGTGTGCTCCGAGGCCTGCCGCGGCCTCTAGCTAGCACCTGGGGCCAGTTGGCAGTGCCGGCTGGCCAGCCTCCTAGAGCCAGGGCTGGCTGCAGCAGGCTCCGCGGGCGGGCGGTCGGGCGGGCGAAGGGCGAAGGGCAGACGGAAGCCCAAGGGGGCCCGCCCGCCCGCTCCGCTGCGAAGCGCGCCCGCCCTGGAGGCCAGGACCCCAGGGGGCAGAAGTGGGTCTGGCTTTGCATTGCCCGACCAGCGGGAGGGAGCCAGCCAGGGGCAGCCAGTTGCATCCTCCCGGGAACTGCCAGCGGAGGCTTTTGGGGAGCGCGCTGCCAACTCTTGGCTTGGCCGGGGGAGACCTGCCGTCTCTGTGGCTCCAGCCGGCCAGCAGGCTGCAGGGTCGGGCGCAGGGGCCGTGGGGCTCTGGAGCTTGCTGCCTTGCCCGTGGGCAGGGCCTCCACGGGCCAGCCAGGTGGCACAGGGTTCCTGGGGCTGCGCCTCCTCCCGGCCCGGCCCGGCCCAAGGGAGGTGGGGGGAACCTCGGAGGCGCCCAGGAACGCAAGAGGGCCCAGACTGCGGCCCTGCCGGCCCTCGGAGAGGGCCCACGCGTGTCTGCTCGGGCTCAGGAGGCCACGGTGGGACAGCCAGTACCCCAGCACCGAGCTCATCTCGCGTGGACCACCCAGTGCGCGTCAGGAGTAGGTGTGTCCCAGCAGGAGCCCCTAGGAACAGCCCTGCCCTACCAGCTCTTAGCACAGGGAGTCCTGGTCTGCACATGCATGAGCCAGAGAGCCAGAGAGCCAGAGGAGGACGCTGCCGTGGGCTCTAACTGTCCTCAGAGAATGTTGGTATGACCCGGGGATCCAAGGGAGGTGGGGGGAACCTCGGAGGCGCCCAGGAACGCAGGAGGGCCCAGACTGCGGCCCTGCCGGCCCTCGGAGAGGGCCCACGCGTGTCTGCTCGGGCTCAGGAGGCCACGGTGGGACAGCCAGTACCCCAGCACCGAGCTCATCTCGCGTGGACCACCCAGTGGGCGTCAGGAGTAGGTGTGTCCCAGCAGGAGCCCCTAGGAACAGCCCTGCCCTACCAGCTCTTAGCACAGGGAGTCCTGGTCTGCACATGCATGAGCCAGGGAGCCAGAGAGCCAGAGGAGGACGCTGCCGTGGGCTCTAACTGTCCTCAGAGAATGTTGGTATGACCCGGGGATCCAAGGGAGGTGGGGGGAACCTCGGAGGCGCCCAGGAACGCAGGAGGGCCCAGACTGCGGCCCTGCCGGCCCTCGGAGAGGGCCCACGCGTGTCTGCTCGGGCTCAGGAGGCCACGGTGGGACAGCCAGTACCCCAGCACCGAGCTCATCTCGCGTGGACCACCCAGTGGGCGTCAGGAGTAGGTGTGTCCCAGCAGCAGCCGCCCCCCACCCCGGGAACGGCCCCTCCCTAGACAAGCCTTTCCTGTGAGGAGTCCTGGACTGCGCACGCGCGAGCCGGCGAGCCCGCCAGCCAGAGGGAGATGAGGCCTGGGGCTCCTCTTGCCTCAGAGAATGCTTGTGCGGCCTGGGGGCGCCCGCAGGTGTGCTCCGAGGCCTGCCGCGGCCTCTAGCTAGCACCTGGGGCCAGTTGGCAGTGCCGGCTGGCCAGCCTCCTAGAGCCAGGGCTGGCTGCAGCAGGCTCCGCGGGCGGGCGGGCGAAGGGCGAAGGGCGAAGGGCAGACGGAAGCCCAAGGGGGCCCGCCCGCCCGCTCCGCTGTGAAGCGCGCCCGCCCTGGAGGCCAGGACCCCAGGGGGCAGAAGTGGGTCTGGCTTTGCATTGCCCGACCAGCGGGAGGGAGCCAGCCAGGGGCAGCCAGTTGCATCCTCCCGGGAACTGCCAGCGGAGGCTTTTGGGGAGCGCGCTGCCAACTCTTGGCTTGGCCGGGGGAGACCTGCCATCTCTGTGGCTCCAGCCGGCCAGCAGGCTGCAGGGTCGGGCGCAGGGGCCGTGGGGCTCTGGAGCTTGCTGCCTTGCCCGTGGGCAGGGCCTCCACGGGCCAGCCAGGTGGCACAGGGTTCCTGGGGCTGCGCCTCCTCCCGGCCCGGCCCGGCCCAAGGGAGGTGGGGGGAACCTCGGAGGCGCCCAGGAACGCAAGAGGGCCCAGACTGCGGCCCTGCCGGCCCTCGGAGAGGGCCCACGCGTGTCTGCTTGGGCTCAGGAGGCCACGGTGGGACAGCCAGTACCCCAGCACCGAGCTCATCTCGCGTGGACCACCCAGTGCGCGTCAGGAGTAGGTGTGTCCCAGCAGGAGCCCCTAGGAACAGCCCTGCCCTACCAGCTCTTAGCACAGGGAGTCCTGGTCTGCACATGCATGAGCCAGAGAGCCAGAGAGCCAGAGGAGGATGCTGCCGTGGGCTCTAACTGTCCTCAGAGAATGTTGGTATGACCCGGGGATCCAAGGGAGGTGGGGGGAACCTCGGAGGCGCCCAGGAACGCAGGAGGGCCCAGACTGCGGCCCTGCCGGCCCTCGGAGAGGGCCCACGCGTGTCTGCTCGGGCTCAGGAGGCCACGGTGGGACAGCCAGTACCCCAGCACCGAGCTCATCTCGCGTGGACCACCCAGTGCGCGTCAGGAGTAGGTGTGTCCCAGCAGGAGCCCCTAGGAACAGCCCTGCCCTACCAGCTCTTAGCACAGGGAGTCCTGGTCTGCACATGCATGAGCCAGGGAGCCAGAGAGCCAGAGGAGGACGCTGCCGTGGGCTCTAACTGTCCTCAGAGAATGTTGGTATGACCCGGGGATCCAAGGGAGGTGGGGGGAACCTCGGAGGCGCCCAGGAACGCAGGAGGGCCCAGACTGCGGCCCTGCCGGCCCTCGGAGAGGGCCCACGCGTGTCTGCTCGGGCTCAGGAGGCCACGGTGGGACAGCCAGTACCCCAGCACCGAGCTCATCTCGCGTGGACCACCCAGTGGGCGTCAGGAGTAGGTGTGTCCCAGCAGCAGCCGCCCCCCACCCCGGGAACGGCCCCTCCCTAGACAAGCCTTTCCTGTGAGGAGTCCTGGACTGCGCACGCGCGAGCCGGCGAGCCCGCCAGCCAGAGGGAGATGAGGCCTGGGGCTCCTCTTGCCTCAGAGAATGCTTGTGCGGCCTGGGGGCGCCCGCAGGTGTGCTCCGAGGCCTGCCGCGGCCTCTAGCTAGCACCTGGGGCCAGTTGGCAGTGCCGGCTGGCCAGCCTCCTAGAGCCAGGGCTGGCTGCAGCAGGCTCCGCGGGCGGGCGGGCGAAGGGCGAAGGGCGAAGGGCAGACGGAAGCCCAAGGGGGCCCGCCCGCCCGCTCCGCTGTGAAGCGCGCCCGCCCTGGAGGCCAGGACCCCAGGGGGCAGAAGTGGGTCTGGCTTTGCATTGCCCGACCAGCGGGAGGGAGCCAGCCAGGGGCAGCCAGTTGCATCCTCCCGGGAACTGCCAGCGGAGGCTTTTGGGGAGCGCGCTGCCAACTCTTGGCTTGGCCGGGGGAGACCTGCCATCTCTGTGGCTCCAGCCGGCCAGCAGGCTGCAGGGTCGGGCGCAGGGGCCGTGGGGCTCTGGAGCTTGCTGCCTTGCCCGTGGGCAGGGCCTCCACGGGCCAGCCAGGTGGCACAGGGTTCCTGGGGCTGCGCCTCCTCCCGGCCCGGCCCGGCCCAAGGGAGGTGGGGGGAACCTCGGAGGCGCCCAGGAACGCAAGAGGGCCCAGACTGCGGCCCTGCCGGCCCTCGGAGAGGGCCCACGCGTGTCTGCTTGGGCTCAGGAGGCCACGGTGGGACAGCCAGTACCCCAGCACCGAGCTCATCTCGCGTGGACCACCCAGTGCGCGTCAGGAGTAGGTGTGTCCCAGCAGGAGCCCCTAGGAACAGCCCTGCCCTACCAGCTCTTAGCACAGGGAGTCCTGGTCTGCACATGCATGAGCCAGAGAGCCAGAGAGCCAGAGGAGGATGCTGCCGTGGGCTCTAACTGTCCTCAGAGAATGTTGGTATGACCCGGGGATCCAAGGGAGGTGGGGGGAACCTCGGAGGCGCCCAGGAACGCAGGAGGGCCCAGACTGCGGCCCTGCCGGCCCTCGGAGAGGGCCCACGCGTGTCTGCTCGGGCTCAGGAGGCCACGGTGGGACAGCCAGTACCCCAGCACCGAGCTCATCTCGCGTGGACCACCCAGTGCGCGTCAGGAGTAGGTGTGTCCCAGCAGGAGCCCCTAGGAACAGCCCTGCCCTACCAGCTCTTAGCACAGGGAGTCCTGGTCTGCACATGCATGAGCCAGGGAGCCAGAGAGCCAGAGGAGGACGCTGCCGTGGGCTCTAACTGTCCTCAGAGAATGTTGGTATGACCCGGGGATCCAAGGGAGGTGGGGGGAACCTCGGAGGCGCCCAGGAACGCAGGAGGGCCCAGACTGCGGCCCTGCCGGCCCTCGGAGAGGGCCCACGCGTGTCTGCTCGGGCTCAGGAGGCCACGGTGGGACAGCCAGTACCCCAGCACCGAGCTCATCTCGCGTGGACCACCCAGTGGGCGTCAGGAGTAGGTGTGTCCCAGCAGCAGCCGCCCCCCACCCCGGGAACGGCCCCTCCCTAGACAAGCCTTTCCTGTGAGGAGTCCTGGACTGCGCACGCGCGAGCCGGCGAGCCCGCCAGCCAGAGGGAGATGAGGCCTGGGGCTCCTCTTGCCTCAGAGAATGCTTGTGCGGCCTGGGGGCGCCCGCAGGTGTGCTCCGAGGCCTGCCGCGGCCTCTAGCTAGCACCTGGGGCCAGTTGGCAGTGCCGGCTGGCCAGCCTCCTAGAGCCAGGGCTGGCTGCAGCAGGCTCCGCGGGCGGGCGGGCGGGCGGGCGAAGGGCGAAGGGCAGACGGAAGCCCAAGGGGGCCCGCCCGCCCGCTCCGCTGCGAAGCGCGCCCGCCCTGGAGGCCAGGACCCCAGGGGGCAGAAGTGGGTCTGGCTTTGCATTGCCCGACCAGCGGGAGGGAGCCAGCCAGGGGCAGCCAGTTGCATCCTCCCGGGAACTGCCAGCGGAGGCTTTTGGGGAGCGCGCTGCCAACTCTTGGCTTGGCCGGGGGAGACCTGCCGTCTCTGTGGCTCCAGCCGGCCAGCAGGCTGCAGGGTCGGGCGCAGGGGCCGTGGGGCTCTGGAGCTTGCTGCCTTGCCCGTGGGCAGGGCCTCCACGGGCCAGCCAGGTGGCACAGGGTTCCTGGGGCTGCGCCTCCTCCCGGCCCGGCCCGGCCCAAGGGAGGTGGGGGGAACCTCGGAGGCGCCCAGGAACGCAAGAGGGCCCAGACTGCGGCCCTGCCGGCCCTCGGAGAGGGCCCACGCGTGTCTGCTCGGGCTCAGGAGGCCACGGTGGGACAGCCAGTACCCCAGCACCGAGCTCATCTCGCGTGGACCACCCAGTGCGCGTCAGGAGTAGGTGTGTCCCAGCAGGAGCCCCTAGGAACAGCCCTGCCCTACCAGCTCTTAGCACAGGGAGTCCTGGTCTGCACATGCATGAGCCAGAGAGCCAGAGAGCCAGAGGAGGACGCTGCCGTGGGCTCTAACTGTCCTCAGAGAATGTTGGTATGACCCGGGGATCCAAGGGAGGTGGGGGGAACCTCGGAGGCGCCCAGGAACGCAGGAGGGCCCAGACTGCGGCCCTGCCGGCCCTCGGAGAGGGCCCACGCGTGTCTGCTCGGGCTCAGGAGGCCACGGTGGGACAGCCAGTACCCCAGCACCGAGCTCATCTCGCGTGGACCACCCAGTGCGCGTCAGGAGTAGGTGTGTCCCAGCAGGAGCCCCTAGGAACAGCCCTGCCCTACCAGCTCTTAGCACAGGGAGTCCTGGTCTGCACATGCATGAGCCAGGGAGCCAGAGAGCCAGAGGAGGACGCTGCCGTGGGCTCTAACTGTCCTCAGAGAATGTTGGTATGACCTGGGGATCCAAGGGAGGTGGGGGGAACCTCGGAGGCGCCCAGGAACGCAGGAGGGCCCAGACTGCGGCCCTGCCGGCCCTCGGAGAGGGCCCACGCGTGTCTGCTCGGGCTCAGGAGGCCACGGTGGGACAGCCAGTACCCCAGCACCGAGCTCATCTCGCGTGGACCACCCAGTGGGCGTCAGGAGTAGGTGTGTCCCAGCAGGAGCCCCTAGGAACAGCCCTGCCCTACCAGCTCTTAGCACAGGGAGTCCTGGTCTGCACATGCATGAGCCAGGGAGCCAGAGAGCCAGAGGAGGACGCTGCCGTGGGCTCTAACTGTCCTCAGAGAATGTTGGTATGACCCGGGGATCCAAGGGAGGTGGGGGGAACCTCGGAGGCGCCCAGGAACGCAGGAGGGCCCAGACTGCGGCCCTGCCGGCCCTCGGAGAGGGCCCACGCGTGTCTGCTCGGGCTCAGGAGGCCACGGTGGGACAGCCAGTACCCCAGCACCGAGCTCATCTCGCGTGGACCACCCAGTGGGCGTCAGGAGTAGGTGTGTCCCAGCAGCAGCCGCCCCCCACCCCGGGAACGGCCCCTCCCTAGACAAGCCTTTCCTGTGAGGAGTCCTGGACTGCGCACGCGCGAGCCGGCGAGCCCGCCAGCCAGAGGGAGATGAGGCCTGGGGCTCCTCTTGCCTCAGAGAATGCTTGTGCGGCCTGGGGGCGCCCGCAGGTGTGCTCCGAGGCCTGCCGCGGCCTCTAGCTAGCACCTGGGGCCAGTTGGCAGTGCCGGCTGGCCAGCCTCCTAGAGCCAGGGCTGGCTGCAGCAGGCTCCGCGGGCGGGCGGGCGAAGGGCGAAGGGCGAAGGGCAGACGGAAGCCCAAGGGGGCCCGCCCACCCGCTCCGCTGTGAAGCGCGCCCGCCCTGGAGGCCAGGACCCCAGGGGGCAGAAGTGGGTCTGGCTTTGCATTGCCCGACCAGCGGGAGGGAGCCAGCCAGGGGCAGCCAGTTGCATCCTCCCGGGAACTGCCAGCGGAGGCTTTTGGGGAGCGCGCTGCCAACTCTTGGCTTGGCCGGGGGAGACCTGCCGTCTCTGTGGCTCCAGCCGGCCAGCAGGCTGCAGGGTCGGGCGCAGGGGCCGTGGGGCTCTGGAGCTTGCTGCCTTGCCCGTGGGCAGGGCCTCCACGGGCCAGCCAGGTGGCACAGGGTTCCTGGGGCTGCGCCTCCTCCCGGCCCGGCCCGGCCCAAGGGAGGTGGGGGGAACCTCGGAGGCGCCCAGGAACGCAAGAGGGCCCAGACTGCGGCCCTGCCGGCCCTCGGAGAGGGCCCACGCGTGTCTGCTCGGGCTCAGGAGGCCACGGTGGGACAGCCAGTACCCCAGCACCGAGCTCATCTCGCGTGGACCACCCAGTGCGCGTCAGGAGTAGGTGTGTCCCAGCAGGAGCCCCTAGGAACAGCCCTGCCCTACCAGCTCTTAGCACAGGGAGTCCTGGTCTGCACATGCATGAGCCAGAGAGCCAGAGAGCCAGAGGAGGACGCTGCCGTGGGCTCTAACTGTCCTCAGAGAATGTTGGTATGACCCGGGGATCCAAGGGAGGTGGGGGGAACCTCGGAGGCGCCCAGGAACGCAGGAGGGCCCAGACTGCGGCCCTGCCGGCCCTCGGAGAGGGCCCACGCGTGTCTGCTCGGGCTCAGGAGGCCACGGTGGGACAGCCAGTACCCCAGCACCGAGCTCATCTCGCGTGGACCACCCAGTGCGCGTCAGGAGTAGGTGTGTCCCAGCAGGAGCCCCTAGGAACAGCCCTGCCCTACCAGCTCTTAGCACAGGGAGTCCTGGTCTGCACATGCATGAGCCAGGGAGCCAGAGAGCCAGAGGAGGACGCTGCCGTGGGCTCTAACTGTCCTCAGAGAATGTTGGTATGACCTGGGGATCCAAGGGAGGTGGGGGGAACCTCGGAGGCGCCCAGGAACGCAGGAGGGCCCAGACTGCGGCCCTGCCGGCCCTCGGAGAGGGCCCACGCGTGTCTGCTCGGGCTCAGGAGGCCACGGTGGGACAGCCAGTACCCCAGCACCGAGCTCATCTCGCGTGGACCACCCAGTGGGCGTCAGGAGTAGGTGTGTCCCAGCAGGAGCCCCTAGGAACAGCCCTGCCCTACCAGCTCTTAGCACAGGGAGTCCTGGTCTGCACATGCATGAGCCAGGGAGCCAGAGAGCCAGAGGAGGACGCTGCCGTGGGCTCTAACTGTCCTCAGAGAATGTTGGTATGACCCGGGGATCCAAGGGAGGTGGGGGGAACCTCGGAGGCGCCCAGGAACGCAGGAGGGCCCAGACTGCGGCCCTGCCGGCCCTCGGAGAGGGCCCACGCGTGTCTGCTCGGGCTCAGGAGGCCACGGTGGGACAGCCAGTACCCCAGCACCGAGCTCATCTCGCGTGGACCACCCAGTGGGCGTCAGGAGTAGGTGTGTCCCAGCAGCAGCCGCCCCCCACCCCGGGAACGGCCCCTCCCTAGACAAGCCTTTCCTGTGAGGAGTCCTGGACTGCGCACGCGCGAGCCGGCGAGCCCGCCAGCCAGAGGGAGATGAGGCCTGGGGCTCCTCTTGCCTCAGAGAATGCTTGTGCGGCCTGGGGGCGCCCGCAGGTGTGCTCCGAGGCCTGCCGCGGCCTCTAGCTAGCACCTGGGGCCAGTTGGCAGTGCCGGCTGGCCAGCCTCCTAGAGCCAGGGCTGGCTGCAGCAGGCTCCGCGGGCGGGCGGGCGAAGGGCGAAGGGCGAAGGGCAGACGGAAGCCCAAGGGGGCCCGCCCACCCGCTCCGCTGTGAAGCGCGCCCGCCCTGGAGGCCAGGACCCCAGGGGGCAGAAGTGGGTCTGGCTTTGCATTGCCCGACCAGCGGGAGGGAGCCAGCCAGGGGCAGCCAGTTGCATCCTCCCGGGAACTGCCAGCGGAGGCTTTTGGGGAGCGCGCTGCCAACTCTTGGCTTGGCCGGGGGAGACCTGCCGTCTCTGTGGCTCCAGCCGGCCAGCAGGCTGCAGGGTCGGGCGCAGGGGCCGTGGGGCTCTGGAGCTTGCTGCCTTGCCCGTGGGCAGGGCCTCCACGGGCCAGCCAGGTGGCACAGGGTTCCTGGGGCTGCGCCTCCTCCCGGCCCGGCCCGGCCCAAGGGAGGTGGGGGGAACCTCGGAGGCGCCCAGGAACGCAAGAGGGCCCAGACTGCGGCCCTGCCGGCCCTCGGAGAGGGCCCACGCGTGTCTGCTCGGGCTCAGGAGGCCACGGTGGGACAGCCAGTACCCCAGCACCGAGCTCATCTCGCGTGGACCACCCAGTGCGCGTCAGGAGTAGGTGTGTCCCAGCAGGAGCCCCTAGGAACAGCCCTGCCCTACCAGCTCTTAGCACAGGGAGTCCTGGTCTGCACATGCATGAGTCAGAGAGCCAGAGAGCCAGAGGAGGACGCTGCCGTGGGCTCTAACTGTCCTCAGAGAATGTTGGTATGACCCGGGGATCCAAGGGAGGTGGGGGGAACCTCGGAGGCGCCCAGGAACGCAGGAGGGCCCAGACTGCGGCCCTGCCGGCCCTCGGAGAGGGCCCACGCGTGTCTGCTCGGGCTCAGGAGGCCACGGTGGGACAGCCAGTACCCCAGCACCGAGCTCATCTCGCGTGGACCACCCAGTGCGCGTCAGGAGTAGGTGTGTCCCAGCAGGAGCCCCTAGGAACAGCCCTGCCCTACCAGCTCTTAGCACAGGGAGTCCTGGTCTGCACATGCATGAGCCAGGGAGCCAGAGAGCCAGAGGAGGACGCTGCCGTGGGCTCTAACTGTCCTCAGAGAATGTTGGTATGACCCGGGGATCCAAGGGAGGTGGGGGGAACCTCGGAGGCGCCCAGGAACGCAGGAGGGCCCAGACTGCGGCCCTGCCGGCCCTCGGAGAGGGCCCACGCGTGTCTGCTCGGGCTCAGGAGGCCACGGTGGGACAGCCAGTACCCCAGCACCGAGCTCATCTCGCGTGGACCACCCAGTGCGCGTCAGGAGTAGGTGTGTCCCAGCAGGAGCCCCTAGGAACAGCCCTGCCCTACCAGCTCTTAGCACAGGGAGTCCTGGTCTGCACATGCATGAGCCAGGGAGCCAGAGAGCCAGAGGAGGACGCTGCCGTGGGCTCTAACTGTCCTCAGAGAATGTTGGTATGACCCGGGGATCCAAGGGAGGTGGGGGGAACCTCGGAGGCGCCCAGGAACGCAGGAGGGCCCAGACTGCGGCCCTGCCGGCCCTCGGAGAGGGCCCACGCGTGTCTGCTCGGGCTCAGGAGGCCACGGTGGGACAGCCAGTACCCCAGCACCGAGCTCATCTCGCGTGGACCACCCAGTGGGCGTCAGGAGTAGGTGTGTCCCAGCAGCAGCCGCCCCCCACCCCGGGAACGGCCCCTCCCTAGACAAGCCTTTCCTGTGAGGAGTCCTGGACTGCGCACGCGCGAGCCGGCGAGCCCGCCAGCCAGAGGGAGATGAGGCCTGGGGCTCCTCTTGCCTCAGAGAATGCTTGTGCGGCCTGGGGGCGCCCGCAGGTGTGCTCCGAGGCCTGCCGCGGCCTCTAGCTAGCACCTGGGGCCAGTTGGCAGTGCCGGCTGGCCAGCCTCCTAGAGCCAGGGCTGGCTGCAGCAGGCTCCGCGGGCGGGCGGGCGAAGGGCGAAGGGCGAAGGGCAGACGGAAGCCCAAGGGGGCCCGCCCACCCGCTCCGCTGTGAAGCGCGCCCGCCCTGGAGGCCAGGACCCCAGGGGGCAGAAGTGGGTCTGGCTTTGCATTGCCCGACCAGCGGGAGGGAGCCAGCCAGGGGCAGCCAGTTGCATCCTCCCGGGAACTGCCAGCGGAGGCTTTTGGGGAGCGCGCTGCCAACTCTTGGCTTGGCCGGGGGAGACCTGCCGTCTCTGTGGCTCCAGCCGGCCAGCAGGCTGCAGGGTCGGGCGCAGGGGCCGTGGGGCTCTGGAGCTTGCTGCCTTGCCCGTGGGCAGGGCCTCCACGGGCCAGCCAGGTGGCACAGGGTTCCTGGGGCTGCGCCTCCTCCCGGCCCGGCCCGGCCCAAGGGAGGTGGGGGGAACCTCGGAGGCGCCCAGGAACGCAAGAGGGCCCAGACTGCGGCCCTGCCGGCCCTCGGAGAGGGCCCACGCGTGTCTGCTCGGGCTCAGGAGGCCACGGTGGGACAGCCAGTACCCCAGCACCGAGCTCATCTCGCGTGGACCACCCAGTGCGCGTCAGGAGTAGGTGTGTCCCAGCAGGAGCCCCTAGGAACAGCCCTGCCCTACCAGCTCTTAGCACAGGGAGTCCTGGTCTGCACATGCATGAGCCAGGGAGCCAGAGAGCCAGAGGAGGACGCTGCCGTGGGCTCTAACTGTCCTCAGAGAATGTTGGTATGACCCGGGGATCCAAGGGAGGTGGGGGGAACCTCGGAGGCGCCCAGGAACGCAGGAGGGCCCAGACTGCGGCCCTGCCGGCCCTCGGAGAGGGCCCACGCGTGTCTGCTCGGGCTCAGGAGGCCACGGTGGGACAGCCAGTACCCCAGCACCGAGCTCATCTCGCGTGGACCACCCAGTGGGCGTCAGGAGTAGGTGTGTCCCAGCAGCAGCCGCCCCCCACCCCGGGAACGGCCCCTCCCTAGACAAGCCTTTCCTGTGAGGAGTCCTGGACTGCGCACGCGCGAGCCGGCGAGCCCGCCAGCCAGAGGGAGATGAGGCCTGGGGCTCCTCTTGCCTCAGAGAATGCTTGTGCGGCCTGGGGGCGCCCGCAGGTGTGCTCCGAGGCCTGCCGCGGCCTCTAGCTAGCACCTGGGGCCAGTTGGCAGTGCCGGCTGGCCAGCCTCCTAGAGCCAGGGCTGGCTGCAGCAGGCTCCGCGGGCGGGCGGGCGAAGGGCGAAGGGCGAAGGGCAGACGGAAGCCCAAGGGGGCCCGCCCACCCGCTCCGCTGTGAAGCGCGCCCGCCCTGGAGGCCAGGACCCCAGGGGGCAGAAGTGGGTCTGGCTTTGCATTGCCCGACCAGCGGGAGGGAGCCAGCCAGGGGCAGCCAGTTGCATCCTCCCGGGAACTGCCAGCGGAGGCTTTTGGGGAGCGCGCTGCCAACTCTTGGCTTGGCCGGGGGAGACCTGCCGTCTCTGTGGCTCCAGCCGGCCAGCAGGCTGCAGGGTCGGGCGCAGGGGCCGTGGGGCTCTGGAGCTTGCTGCCTTGCCCGTGGGCAGGGCCTCCACGGGCCAGCCAGGTGGCACAGGGTTCCTGGGGCTGCGCCTCCTCCCGGCCCGGCCCGGCCCAAGGGAGGTGGGGGGAACCTCGGAGGCGCCCAGGAACGCAAGAGGGCCCAGACTGCGGCCCTGCCGGCCCTCGGAGAGGGCCCACGCGTGTCTGCTCGGGCTCAGGAGGCCACGGTGGGACAGCCAGTACCCCAGCACCGAGCTCATCTCGCGTGGACCACCCAGTGCGCGTCAGGAGTAGGTGTGTCCCAGCAGGAGCCCCTAGGAACAGCCCTGCCCTACCAGCTCTTAGCACAGGGAGTCCTGGTCTGCACATGCATGAGCCAGAGAGCCAGAGAGCCAGAGGAGGACGCTGCCGTGGGCTCTAACTGTCCTCAGAGAATGTTGGTATGACCCGGGGATCCAAGGGAGGTGGGGGGAACCTCGGAGGCGCCCAGGAACGCAGGAGGGCCCAGACTGCGGCCCTGCCGGCCCTCGGAGAGGGCCCACGCGTGTCTGCTCGGGCTCAGGAGGCCACGGTGGGACAGCCAGTACCCCAGCACCGAGCTCATCTCGCGTGGACCACCCAGTGCGCGTCAGGAGTAGGTGTGTCCCAGCAGGAGCCCCTAGGAACAGCCCTGCCCTACCAGCTCTTAGCACAGGGAGTCCTGGTCTGCACATGCATGAGCCAGGGAGCCAGAGAGCCAGAGGAGGACGCTGCCGTGGGCTCTAACTGTCCTCAGAGAATGTTGGTATGACCTGGGGATCCAAGGGAGGTGGGGGGAACCTCGGAGGCGCCCAGGAACGCAGGAGGGCCCAGACTGCGGCCCTGCCGGCCCTCGGAGAGGGCCCACGCGTGTCTGCTCGGGCTCAGGAGGCCACGGTGGGACAGCCAGTACCCCAGCACCGAGCTCATCTCGCGTGGACCACCCAGTGGGCGTCAGGAGTAGGTGTGTCCCAGCAGGAGCCCCTAGGAACAGCCCTGCCCTACCAGCTCTTAGCACAGGGAGTCCTGGTCTGCACATGCATGAGCCAGGGAGCCAGAGAGCCAGAGGAGGACGCTGCCGTGGGCTCTAACTGTCCTCAGAGAATGTTGGTATGACCCGGGGATCCAAGGGAGGTGGGGGGAACCTCGGAGGCGCCCAGGAACGCAGGAGGGCCCAGACTGCGGCCCTGCCGGCCCTCGGAGAGGGCCCACGCGTGTCTGCTCGGGCTCAGGAGGCCACGGTGGGACAGCCAGTACCCCAGCACCGAGCTCATCTCGCGTGGACCACCCAGTGGGCGTCAGGAGTAGGTGTGTCCCAGCAGCAGCCGCCCCCCACCCCGGGAACGGCCCCTCCCTAGACAAGCCTTTCCTGTGAGGAGTCCTGGACTGCGCACGCGCGAGCCGGCGAGCCCGCCAGCCAGAGGGAGATGAGGCCTGGGGCTCCTCTTGCCTCAGAGAATGCTTGTGCGGCCTGGGGGCGCCCGCAGGTGTGCTCCGAGGCCTGCCGCGGCCTCTAGCTAGCACCTGGGGCCAGTTGGCAGTGCCGGCTGGCCAGCCTCCTAGAGCCAGGGCTGGCTGCAGCAGGCTCCGCGGGCGGGCGGGCGAAGGGCGAAGGGCGAAGGGCAGACGGAAGCCCAAGGGGGCCCGCCCACCCGCTCCGCTGTGAAGCGCGCCCGCCCTGGAGGCCAGGACCCCAGGGGGCAGAAGTGGGTCTGGCTTTGCATTGCCCGACCAGCGGGAGGGAGCCAGCCAGGGGCAGCCAGTTGCATCCTCCCGGGAACTGCCAGCGGAGGCTTTTGGGGAGCGCGCTGCCAACTCTTGGCTTGGCCGGGGGAGACCTGCCGTCTCTGTGGCTCCAGCCGGCCAGCAGGCTGCAGGGTCGGGCGCAGGGGCCGTGGGGCTCTGGAGCTTGCTGCCTTGCCCGTGGGCAGGGCCTCCACGGGCCAGCCAGGTGGCACAGGGTTCCTGGGGCTGCGCCTCCTCCCGGCCCGGCCCGGCCCAAGGGAGGTGGGGGGAACCTCGGAGGCGCCCAGGAACGCAAGAGGGCCCAGACTGCGGCCCTGCCGGCCCTCGGAGAGGGCCCACGCGTGTCTGCTCGGGCTCAGGAGGCCACGGTGGGACAGCCAGTACCCCAGCACCGAGCTCATCTCGCGTGGACCACCCAGTGCGCGTCAGGAGTAGGTGTGTCCCAGCAGGAGCCCCTAGGAACAGCCCTGCCCTACCAGCTCTTAGCACAGGGAGTCCTGGTCTGCACATGCATGAGTCAGAGAGCCAGAGAGCCAGAGGAGGACGCTGCCGTGGGCTCTAACTGTCCTCAGAGAATGTTGGTATGACCCGGGGATCCAAGGGAGGTGGGGGGAACCTCGGAGGCGCCCAGGAACGCAGGAGGGCCCAGACTGCGGCCCTGCCGGCCCTCGGAGAGGGCCCACGCGTGTCTGCTCGGGCTCAGGAGGCCACGGTGGGACAGCCAGTACCCCAGCACCGAGCTCATCTCGCGTGGACCACCCAGTGCGCGTCAGGAGTAGGTGTGTCCCAGCAGGAGCCCCTAGGAACAGCCCTGCCCTACCAGCTCTTAGCACAGGGAGTCCTGGTCTGCACATGCATGAGCCAGGGAGCCAGAGAGCCAGAGGAGGACGCTGCCGTGGGCTCTAACTGTCCTCAGAGAATGTTGGTATGACCCGGGGATCCAAGGGAGGTGGGGGGAACCTCGGAGGCGCCCAGGAACGCAGGAGGGCCCAGACTGCGGCCCTGCCGGCCCTCGGAGAGGGCCCACGCGTGTCTGCTCGGGCTCAGGAGGCCACGGTGGGACAGCCAGTACCCCAGCACCGAGCTCATCTCGCGTGGACCACCCAGTGCGCGTCAGGAGTAGGTGTGTCCCAGCAGGAGCCCCTAGGAACAGCCCTGCCCTACCAGCTCTTAGCACAGGGAGTCCTGGTCTGCACATGCATGAGCCAGGGAGCCAGAGAGCCAGAGGAGGACGCTGCCGTGGGCTCTAACTGTCCTCAGAGAATGTTGGTATGACCCGGGGATCCAAGGGAGGTGGGGGGAACCTCGGAGGCGCCCAGGAACGCAGGAGGGCCCAGACTGCGGCCCTGCCGGCCCTCGGAGAGGGCCCACGCGTGTCTGCTCGGGCTCAGGAGGCCACGGTGGGACAGCCAGTACCCCAGCACCGAGCTCATCTCGCGTGGACCACCCAGTGGGCGTCAGGAGTAGGTGTGTCCCAGCAGCAGCCGCCCCCCACCCCGGGAACGGCCCCTCCCTAGACAAGCCTTTCCTGTGAGGAGTCCTGGACTGCGCACGCGCGAGCCGGCGAGCCCGCCAGCCAGAGGGAGATGAGGCCTGGGGCTCCTCTTGCCTCAGAGAATGCTTGTGCGGCCTGGGGGCGCCCGCAGGTGTGCTCCGAGGCCTGCCGCGGCCTCTAGCTAGCACCTGGGGCCAGTTGGCAGTGCCGGCTGGCCAGCCTCCTAGAGCCAGGGCTGGCTGCAGCAGGCTCCGCGGGCGGGCGGGCGAAGGGCGAAGGGCAGACGGAAGCCCAAGGGGGCCCGCCCACCCGCTCCGCTGCGAAGCGCGCCCGCCCTGGAGGCCAGGACCCCAGGGGGCAGAAGTGGGTCTGGCTTTGCATTGCCCGACCAGCGGGAGGGAGCCAGCCAGGGGCAGCCAGTTGCATCCTCCCGGGAACTGCCAGCGGAGGCTTTTGGGGAGCGCGCTGCCAACTCTTGGCTTGGCCGGGGGAGACCTGCCGTCTCTGTGGCTCCAGCCGGCCAGCAGGCTGCAGGGTCGGGCGCAGCGGCCGTGGGGCTCTGGAGCTTGCTGCCCTGCCCGTGGGCGGAGCCTCCACGGGCCAGCCAGGTGGCACAGGGTTCCTGGGGCTGCGCCTCCTCCCGGCCCGGCCCGGCCCAAGGGAGGTGGGGGGAACCTCGGAGGCGCCCAGGAACGCAGGAGAGCCCAGACTGCGGCCCTGCCGGCCCTCGGAGAGGGCCCACGCGTGTCTGCTCGGGCTCAGGAGGCCACGGTGGGACAGCCAGTACCCCAGCACCGAGCTCATCTCGCGTGGACCACCCAGTGCGCGTCAGGAGTAGGTGTGTCCCAGCAGGAGCCCCTAGGAACAGCCCTGCCCTACCAGCTCTTAGCACAGGGAGTCCTGGTCTGCACATGCATGAGCCAGGGAGCCAGAGAGCCAGAGGAGGACGCTGCCGTGGGCTCTAACTGTCCTCAGAGAATGTTGGTATGACCCGGGGATCCAAGGGAGGTGGGGGGAACCTCGGAGGCGCCCAGGAACGCAGGAGGGCCCAGACTGCGGCCCTGCCGGCCCTCGGAGAGGGCCCACGCGTGTCTGCTCGGGCTCAGGAGGCCACGGTGGGACAGCCAGTACCCCAGCACCGAGCTCATCTCGCGTGGACCACCCAGTGCGCGTCAGGAGTAGGTGTGTCCCAGCAGGAGCCCCTAGGAACAGCCCTGCCCTACCAGCTCTTAGCACAGGGAGTCCTGGTCTGCACATGCATGAGCCAGGGAGCCAGAGAGCCAGAGGAGGACGCTGCCGTGGGCTCTAACTGTCCTCAGAGAATGTTGGTATGACCCGGGGATCCAAGGGAGGTGGGGGGAACCTCGGAGGCGCCCAGGAACGCAGGAGGGCCCAGACTGCGGCCCTGCCGGCCCTCGGAGAGGGCCCACGCGTGTCTGCTCGGGCTCAGGAGGCCACGGTGGGACAGCCAGTACCCCAGCACCGAGCTCATCTCGCGTGGACCACCCAGTGCGCGTCAGGAGTAGGTGTGTCCCAGCAGCAGCCGCCCCCCACCCCGGGAACGGCCCCTCCCTAGACAAGCCTTTCCTGTGAGGAGTCCTGGACTGCGCACGCGCGAGCCGGCGAGCCCGCCAGCCAGAGGGAGATGAGGCCTGGGGCTCCTCTTGCCTCAGAGAATGCTTGTGCGGCCTGGGGGCGCCCGCAGGTGTGCTCCGAGGCCTGCCGCGGCCTCTAGCTAGCACCTGGGGCCAGTTGGCAGTGCCGGCTGGCCAGCCTCCTAGAGCCAGGGCTGGCTGCAGCAGGCTCCGCGGGCGGGCGGGCGGGCGGGCGAAGGGCAGACGGAAGCCCAAGGGGGCCCGCCCACCCGCTCCGCTGCGAAGCGCGCCCGCCCTGGAGGCCAGGACCCCAGGGGGCAGAAGTGGGTCTGGCTTTGCATTGCCCGACCAGCGGGAGGGAGCCAGCCAGGGGCAGCCAGTTGCATCCTCCCGGGAACTGCCAGCGGAGGCTTTTGGGGAGCGCGCTGCCAACTCTTGGCTTGGCCGGGGGAGACCTGCCGTCTCTGTGGCTCCAGCCGGCCAGCAGGCTGCAGGGTCGGGCGCAGGGGCCGTGGGGCTCTGGAGCTTGCTGCCCTGCCCGTGGGCGGAGCCTCCACGGGCCAGCCAGGTGGCACAGGGTTCCTGGGGCTGCGCCTCCTCCCGGCCCGGCCCGGCCCAAGGGAGGTGGGGGGAACCTCGGAGGCGCCCAGGAACGCAGGAGAGCCCAGACTGCGGCCCTGCCGGCCCTCGGAGAGGGCCCACGCGTGTCTGCTCGGGCTCAGGAGGCCACGGTGGGACAGCCAGTACCCCAGCACCGAGCTCATCTCGCGTGGACCACCCAGTGGGCGTCAGGAGTAGGTGTGTCCCAGCAGGAGCCCCTAGGAACAGCCCTGCCCTACCAGCTCTTAGCACAGGGAGTCCTGGTCTGCACATGCATGAGCCAGGGAGCCAGAGAGCCAGAGGAGGACGCTGCCGTGGGCTCTAACTGTCCTCAGAGAATGTTGGTATGACCCGGGGATCCAAGGGAGGTGGGGGGAACCTCGGAGGCGCCCAGGAACGCAGGAGGGCCCAGACTGCGGCCCTGCCGGCCCTCGGAGAGGGCCCACGCGTGTCTGCTCGGGCTCAGGAGGCCACGGTGGGACAGCCAGTACCCCAGCACCGAGCTCATCTCGCGTGGACCACCCAGTGCGCGTCAGGAGTAGGTGTGTCCCAGCAGGAGCCCCTAGGAACAGCCCTGCCCTACCAGCTCTTAGCACAGGGAGTCCTGGTCTGCACATGCATGAGCCAGGGAGCCAGAGAGCCAGAGGAGGACGCTGCCGTGGGCTCTAACTGTCCTCAGAGAATGTTGGTATGACCCGGGGATCCAAGGGAGGTGGGGGGAACCTCGGAGGCGCCCAGGAACGCAGGAGGGCCCAGACTGCGGCCCTGCCGGCCCTCGGAGAGGGCCCACGCGTGTCTGCTCGGGCTCAGGAGGCCACGGTGGGACAGCCAGTACCCCAGCACCGAGCTCATCTCGCGTGGACCACCCAGTGGGCGTCAGGAGTAGGTGTGTCCCAGCAGCAGCCGCCCCCCACCCCGGGAACGGCCCCTCCCTAGACAAGCCTTTCCTGTGAGGAGTCCTGGACTGCGCACGCGCGAGCCGGCGAGCCCGCCAGCCAGAGGGAGATGAGGCCTGGGGCTCCTCTTGCCTCAGAGAATGCTTGTGCGGCCTGGGGGCGCCCGCAGGTGTGCTCCGAGGCCTGCCGCGGCCTCTAGCTAGCACCTGGGGCCAGTTGGCAGTGCCGGCTGGCCAGCCTCCTAGAGCCAGGGCTGGCTGCAGCAGGCTCCGCGGGCGGGCGAAGGGCAGACGGAAGCCCAAGGGGGCCCGCCCACCCGCTCCGCTGTGAAGCGCGCCCGCCCTGGAGGCCAGGACCCCAGGGGGCAGAAGTGGGTCTGGCTTTGCATTGCCCGACCAGCGGGAGGGAGCCAGCCAGGGGCAGCCAGTTGCATCCTCCCGGGAACTGCCAGCGGAGGCTTTTGGGGAGCGCGCTGCCAACTCTTGGCTTGGCCGGGGGAGACCTGCCGTCTCTGTGGCTCCAGCCGGCCAGCAGGCTGCAGGGTCGGGCGCAGGGGCCGTGGGGCTCTGGAGCTTGCTGCCTTGCCCGTGGGCAGGGCCTCCACGGGCCAGCCAGGTGGCACAGGGTTCCTGGGGCTGCGCCTCCTCCCGGCCCGGCCCGGCCCAAGGGAGGTGGGGGGAACCTCGGAGGCGCCCAGGAACGCAAGAGGGCCCAGACTGCGGCCCTGCCGGCCCTCGGAGAGGGCCCACGCGTGTCTGCTCGGGCTCAGGAGGCCACGGTGGGACAGCCAGTACCCCAGCACCGAGCTCATCTCGCGTGGACCACCCAGTGCGCGTCAGGAGTAGGTGTGTCCCAGCAGGAGCCCCTAGGAACAGCCCTGCCCTACCAGCTCTTAGCACAGGGAGTCCTGGTCTGCACATGCATGAGCCAGGGAGCCAGAGAGCCAGAGGAGGACGCTGCCGTGGGCTCTAACTGTCCTCAGAGAATGTTGGTATGACCCGGGGATCCAAGGGAGGTGGGGGGAACCTCGGAGGCGCCCAGGAACGCAGGAGGGCCCAGACTGCGGCCCTGCCGGCCCTCGGAGAGGGCCCACGCGTGTCTGCTCGGGCTCAGGAGGCCACGGTGGGACAGCCAGTACCCCAGCACCGAGCTCATCTCGCGTGGACCACCCAGTGGGCGTCAGGAGTAGGTGTGTCCCAGCAGCAGCCGCCCCCCACCCCGGGAACGGCCCCTCCCTAGACAAGCCTTTCCTGTGAGGAGTCCTGGACTGCGCACGCGCGAGCCGGCGAGCCCGCCAGCCAGAGGGAGATGAGGCCTGGGGCTCCTCTTGCCTCAGAGAATGCTTGTGCGGCCTGGGGGCGCCCGCAGGTGTGCTCCGAGGCCTGCCGCGGCCTCTAGCTAGCACCTGGGGCCAGTTGGCAGTGCCGGCTGGCCAGCCTCCTAGAGCCAGGGCTGGCTGCAGCAGGCTCCGCGGGCGGGCGGGCGAAGGGCGAAGGGCGAAGGGCAGACGGAAGCCCAAGGGGGCCCGCCCGCCCGCTCCGCTGTGAAGCGCGCCCGCCCTGGAGGCCAGGACCCCAGGGGGCAGAAGTGGGTCTGGCTTTGCATTGCCCGACCAGCGGGAGGGAGCCAGCCAGGGGCAGCCAGTTGCATCCTCCCGGGAACTGCCAGCGGAGGCTTTTGGGGAGCGCGCTGCCAACTCTTGGCTTGGCCGGGGGAGACCTGCCGTCTCTGTGGCTCCAGCCGGCCAGCAGGCTGCAGGGTCGGGCGCAGGGGCCGTGGGGCTCTGGAGCTTGCTGCCTTGCCCGTGGGCAGGGCCTCCACGGGCCAGCCAGGTGGCACAGGGTTCCTGGGGCTGCGCCTCCTCCCGGCCCGGCCCGGCCCAAGGGAGGTGGGGGGAACCTCGGAGGCGCCCAGGAACGCAAGAGGGCCCAGACTGCGGCCCTGCCGGCCCTCGGAGAGGGCCCACGCGTGTCTGCTCGGGCTCAGGAGGCCACGGTGGGACAGCCAGTACCCCAGCACCGAGCTCATCTCGCGTGGACCACCCAGTGCGCGTCAGGAGTAGGTGTGTCCCAGCAGGAGCCCCTAGGAACAGCCCTGCCCTACCAGCTCTTAGCACAGGGAGTCCTGGTCTGCACATGCATGAGTCAGAGAGCCAGAGAGCCAGAGGAGGACGCTGCCGTGGGCTCTAACTGTCCTCAGAGAATGTTGGTATGACCCGGGGATCCAAGGGAGGTGGGGGGAACCTCGGAGGCGCCCAGGAACGCAGGAGGGCCCAGACTGCGGCCCTGCCGGCCCTCGGAGAGGGCCCACGCGTGTCTGCTCGGGCTCAGGAGGCCACGGTGGGACAGCCAGTACCCCAGCACCGAGCTCATCTCGCGTGGACCACCCAGTGCGCGTCAGGAGTAGGTGTGTCCCAGCAGGAGCCCCTAGGAACAGCCCTGCCCTACCAGCTCTTAGCACAGGGAGTCCTGGTCTGCACATGCATGAGTCAGAGAGCCAGAGAGCCAGAGGAGGACGCTGCCGTGGGCTCTAACTGTCCTCAGAGAATGTTGGTATGACCCGGGGATCCAAGGGAGGTGGGGGGAACCTCGGAGGCGCCCAGGAACGCAGGAGGGCCCAGACTGCGGCCCTGCCGGCCCTCGGAGAGGGCCCACGCGTGTCTGCTCGGGCTCAGGAGGCCACGGTGGGACAGCCAGTACCCCAGCACCGAGCTCATCTCGCGTGGACCACCCAGTGCGCGTCAGGAGTAGGTGTGTCCCAGCAGGAGCCCCTAGGAACAGCCCTGCCCTACCAGCTCTTAGCACAGGGAGTCCTGGTCTGCACATGCATGAGCCAGGGAGCCAGAGAGCCAGAGGAGGACGCTGCCGTGGGCTCTAACTGTCCTCAGAGAATGTTGGTATGACCCGGGGATCCAAGGGAGGTGGGGGGAACCTCGGAGGCGCCCAGGAACGCAGGAGGGCCCAGACTGCGGCCCTGCCGGCCCTCGGAGAGGGCCCACGCGTGTCTGCTCGGGCTCAGGAGGCCACGGTGGGACAGCCAGTACCCCAGCACCGAGCTCATCTCGCGTGGACCACCCAGTGCGCGTCAGGAGTAGGTGTGTCCCAGCAGGAGCCCCTAGGAACAGCCCTGCCCTACCAGCTCTTAGCACAGGGAGTCCTGGTCTGCACATGCATGAGCCAGGGAGCCAGAGAGCCAGAGGAGGACGCTGCCGTGGGCTCTAACTGTCCTCAGAGAATGTTGGTATGACCCGGGGATCCAAGGGAGGTGGGGGGAACCTCGGAGGCGCCCAGGAACGCAGGAGGGCCCAGACTGCGGCCCTGCCGGCCCTCGGAGAGGGCCCACGCGTGTCTGCTCGGGCTCAGGAGGCCACGGTGGGACAGCCAGTACCCCAGCACCGAGCTCATCTCGCGTGGACCACCCAGTGGGCGTCAGGAGTAGGTGTGTCCCAGCAGCAGCCGCCCCCCACCCCGGGAACGGCCCCTCCCTAGACAAGCCTTTCCTGTGAGGAGTCCTGGACTGCGCACGCGCGAGCCGGCGAGCCCGCCAGCCAGAGGGAGATGAGGCCTGGGGCTCCTCTTGCCTCAGAGAATGCTTGTGCGGCCTGGGGGCGCCCGCAGGTGTGCTCCGAGGCCTGCCGCGGCCTCTAGCTAGCACCTGGGGCCAGTTGGCAGTGCCGGCTGGCCAGCCTCCTAGAGCCAGGGCTGGCTGCAGCAGGCTCCGCGGGCGGGCGGGCGAAGGGCGAAGGGCGAAGGGCAGACGGAAGCCCAAGGGGGCCCGCCCACCCGCTCCGCTGTGAAGCGCGCCCGCCCTGGAGGCCAGGACCCCAGGGGGCAGAAGTGGGTCTGGCTTTGCATTGCCCGACCAGCGGGAGGGAGCCAGCCAGGGGCAGCCAGTTGCATCCTCCCGGGAACTGCCAGCGGAGGCTTTTGGGGAGCGCGCTGCCAACTCTTGGCTTGGCCGGGGGAGACCTGCCGTCTCTGTGGCTCCAGCCGGCCAGCAGGCTGCAGGGTCGGGCGCAGGGGCCGTGGGGCTCTGGAGCTTGCTGCCTTGCCCGTGGGCAGGGCCTCCACGGGCCAGCCAGGTGGCACAGGGTTCCTGGGGCTGCGCCTCCTCCCGGCCCGGCCCGGCCCAAGGGAGGTGGGGGGAACCTCGGAGGCGCCCAGGAACGCAAGAGGGCCCAGACTGCGGCCCTGCCGGCCCTCGGAGAGGGCCCACGCGTGTCTGCTCGGGCTCAGGAGGCCACGGTGGGACAGCCAGTACCCCAGCACCGAGCTCATCTCGCGTGGACCACCCAGTGCGCGTCAGGAGTAGGTGTGTCCCAGCAGGAGCCCCTAGGAACAGCCCTGCCCTACCAGCTCTTAGCACAGGGAGTCCTGGTCTGCACATGCATGAGCCAGGGAGCCAGAGAGCCAGAGGAGGACGCTGCCGTGGGCTCTAACTGTCCTCAGAGAATGTTGGTATGACCCGGGGATCCAAGGGAGGTGGGGGGAACCTCGGAGGCGCCCAGGAACGCAGGAGGGCCCAGACTGCGGCCCTGCCGGCCCTCGGAGAGGGCCCACGCGTGTCTGCTCGGGCTCAGGAGGCCACGGTGGGACAGCCAGTACCCCAGCACCGAGCTCATCTCGCGTGGACCACCCAGTGGGCGTCAGGAGTAGGTGTGTCCCAGCAGCAGCCGCCCCCCACCCCGGGAACGGCCCCTCCCTAGACAAGCCTTTCCTGTGAGGAGTCCTGGACTGCGCACGCGCGAGCCGGCGAGCCCGCCAGCCAGAGGGAGATGAGGCCTGGGGCTCCTCTTGCCTCAGAGAATGCTTGTGCGGCCTGGGGGCGCCCGCAGGTGTGCTCCGAGGCCTGCCGCGGCCTCTAGCTAGCACCTGGGGCCAGTTGGCAGTGCCGGCTGGCCAGCCTCCTAGAGCCAGGGCTGGCTGCAGCAGGCTCCGCGGGCGGGCGGGCGGGCGGGCGAAGGGCGAAGGGCAGACGGAAGCCCAAGGGGGCCCGCCCGCCCGCTCCGCTGTGAAGCGCGCCCGCCCTGGAGGCCAGGACCCCAGGGGGCAGAAGTGGGTCTGGCTTTGCATTGCCCGACCAGCGGGAGGGAGCCAGCCAGGGGCAGCCAGTTGCATCCTCCCGGGAACTGCCAGCGGAGGCTTTTGGGGAGCGCGCTGCCAACTCTTGGCTTGGCCGGGGGAGACCTGCCGTCTCTGTGGCTCCAGCCGGCCAGCAGGCTGCAGGGTCGGGCGCAGGGGCCGTGGGGCTCTGGAGCTTGCTGCCTTGCCCGTGGGCAGGGCCTCCACGGGCCAGCCAGGTGGCACAGGGTTCCTGGGGCTGCGCCTCCTCCCGGCCCGGCCCGGCCCAAGGGAGGTGGGGGGAACCTCGGAGGCGCCCAGGAACGCAAGAGGGCCCAGACTGCGGCCCTGCCGGCCCTCGGAGAGGGCCCACGCGTGTCTGCTCGGGCTCAGGAGGCCACGGTGGGACAGCCAGTACCCCAGCACCGAGCTCATCTCGCGTGGACCACCCAGTGCGCGTCAGGAGTAGGTGTGTCCCAGCAGGAGCCCCTAGGAACAGCCCTGCCCTACCAGCTCTTAGCACAGGGAGTCCTGGTCTGCACATGCATGAGTCAGAGAGCCAGAGAGCCAGAGGAGGACGCTGCCGTGGGCTCTAACTGTCCTCAGAGAATGTTGGTATGACCCGGGGATCCAAGGGAGGTGGGGGGAACCTCGGAGGCGCCCAGGAACGCAGGAGGGCCCAGACTGCGGCCCTGCCGGCCCTCGGAGAGGGCCCACGCGTGTCTGCTCGGGCTCAGGAGGCCACGGTGGGACAGCCAGTACCCCAGCACCGAGCTCATCTCGCGTGGACCACCCAGTGCGCGTCAGGAGTAGGTGTGTCCCAGCAGGAGCCCCTAGGAACAGCCCTGCCCTACCAGCTCTTAGCACAGGGAGTCCTGGTCTGCACATGCATGAGTCAGAGAGCCAGAGAGCCAGAGGAGGACGCTGCCGTGGGCTCTAACTGTCCTCAGAGAATGTTGGTATGACCCGGGGATCCAAGGGAGGTGGGGGGAACCTCGGAGGCGCCCAGGAACGCAGGAGGGCCCAGACTGCGGCCCTGCCGGCCCTCGGAGAGGGCCCACGCGTGTCTGCTCGGGCTCAGGAGGCCACGGTGGGACAGCCAGTACCCCAGCACCGAGCTCATCTCGCGTGGACCACCCAGTGCGCGTCAGGAGTAGGTGTGTCCCAGCAGGAGCCCCTAGGAACAGCCCTGCCCTACCAGCTCTTAGCACAGGGAGTCCTGGTCTGCACATGCATGAGCCAGGGAGCCAGAGAGCCAGAGGAGGACGCTGCCGTGGGCTCTAACTGTCCTCAGAGAATGTTGGTATGACCCGGGGATCCAAGGGAGGTGGGGGGAACCTCGGAGGCGCCCAGGAACGCAGGAGGGCCCAGACTGCGGCCCTGCCGGCCCTCGGAGAGGGCCCACGCGTGTCTGCTCGGGCTCAGGAGGCCACGGTGGGACAGCCAGTACCCCAGCACCGAGCTCATCTCGCGTGGACCACCCAGTGCGCGTCAGGAGTAGGTGTGTCCCAGCAGGAGCCCCTAGGAACAGCCCTGCCCTACCAGCTCTTAGCACAGGGAGTCCTGGTCTGCACATGCATGAGCCAGGGAGCCAGAGAGCCAGAGGAGGACGCTGCCGTGGGCTCTAACTGTCCTCAGAGAATGTTGGTATGACCCGGGGATCCAAGGGAGGTGGGGGGAACCTCGGAGGCGCCCAGGAACGCAGGAGGGCCCAGACTGCGGCCCTGCCGGCCCTCGGAGAGGGCCCACGCGTGTCTGCTCGGGCTCAGGAGGCCACGGTGGGACAGCCAGTACCCCAGCACCGAGCTCATCTCGCGTGGACCACCCAGTGGGCGTCAGGAGTAGGTGTGTCCCAGCAGCAGCCGCCCCCCACCCCGGGAACGGCCCCTCCCTAGACAAGCCTTTCCTGTGAGGAGTCCTGGACTGCGCACGCGCGAGCCGGCGAGCCCGCCAGCCAGAGGGAGATGAGGCCTGGGGCTCCTCTTGCCTCAGAGAATGCTTGTGCGGCCTGGGGGCGCCCGCAGGTGTGCTCCGAGGCCTGCCGCGGCCTCTAGCTAGCACCTGGGGCCAGTTGGCAGTGCCGGCTGGCCAGCCTCCTAGAGCCAGGGCTGGCTGCAGCAGGCTCCGCGGGCGGGCGGGCGAAGGGCGAAGGGCGAAGGGCAGACGGAAGCCCAAGGGGGCCCGCCCACCCGCTCCGCTGTGAAGCGCGCCCGCCCTGGAGGCCAGGACCCCAGGGGGCAGAAGTGGGTCTGGCTTTGCATTGCCCGACCAGCGGGAGGGAGCCAGCCAGGGGCAGCCAGTTGCATCCTCCCGGGAACTGCCAGCGGAGGCTTTTGGGGAGCGCGCTGCCAACTCTTGGCTTGGCCGGGGGAGACCTGCCGTCTCTGTGGCTCCAGCCGGCCAGCAGGCTGCAGGGTCGGGCGCAGGGGCCGTGGGGCTCTGGAGCTTGCTGCCTTGCCCGTGGGCAGGGCCTCCACGGGCCAGCCAGGTGGCACAGGGTTCCTGGGGCTGCGCCTCCTCCCGGCCCGGCCCGGCCCAAGGGAGGTGGGGGGAACCTCGGAGGCGCCCAGGAACGCAAGAGGGCCCAGACTGCGGCCCTGCCGGCCCTCGGAGAGGGCCCACGCGTGTCTGCTCGGGCTCAGGAGGCCACGGTGGGACAGCCAGTACCCCAGCACCGAGCTCATCTCGCGTGGACCACCCAGTGCGCGTCAGGAGTAGGTGTGTCCCAGCAGGAGCCCCTAGGAACAGCCCTGCCCTACCAGCTCTTAGCACAGGGAGTCCTGGTCTGCACATGCATGAGCCAGGGAGCCAGAGAGCCAGAGGAGGACGCTGCCGTGGGCTCTAACTGTCCTCAGAGAATGTTGGTATGACCCGGGGATCCAAGGGAGGTGGGGGGAACCTCGGAGGCGCCCAGGAACGCAGGAGGGCCCAGACTGCGGCCCTGCCGGCCCTCGGAGAGGGCCCACGCGTGTCTGCTCGGGCTCAGGAGGCCACGGTGGGACAGCCAGTACCCCAGCACCGAGCTCATCTCGCGTGGACCACCCAGTGGGCGTCAGGAGTAGGTGTGTCCCAGCAGCAGCCGCCCCCCACCCCGGGAACGGCCCCTCCCTAGACAAGCCTTTCCTGTGAGGAGTCCTGGACTGCGCACGCGCGAGCCGGCGAGCCCGCCAGCCAGAGGGAGATGAGGCCTGGGGCTCCTCTTGCCTCAGAGAATGCTTGTGCGGCCTGGGGGCGCCCGCAGGTGTGCTCCGAGGCCTGCCGCGGCCTCTAGCTAGCACCTGGGGCCAGTTGGCAGTGCCGGCTGGCCAGCCTCCTAGAGCCAGGGCTGGCTGCAGCAGGCTCCGCGGGCGGGCGGGCGAAGGGCGAAGGGCGAAGGGCAGACGGAAGCCCAAGGGGGCCCGCCCACCCGCTCCGCTGTGAAGCGCGCCCGCCCTGGAGGCCAGGACCCCAGGGGGCAGAAGTGGGTCTGGCTTTGCATTGCCCGACCAGCGGGAGGGAGCCAGCCAGGGGCAGCCAGTTGCATCCTCCCGGGAACTGCCAGCGGAGGCTTTTGGGGAGCGCGCTGCCAACTCTTGGCTTGGCCGGGGGAGACCTGCCGTCTCTGTGGCTCCAGCCGGCCAGCAGGCTGCAGGGTCGGGCGCAGGGGCCGTGGGGCTCTGGAGCTTGCTGCCTTGCCCGTGGGCAGGGCCTCCACGGGCCAGCCAGGTGGCACAGGGTTCCTGGGGCTGCGCCTCCTCCCGGCCCGGCCCGGCCCAAGGGAGGTGGGGGGAACCTCGGAGGCGCCCAGGAACGCAAGAGGGCCCAGACTGCGGCCCTGCCGGCCCTCGGAGAGGGCCCACGCGTGTCTGCTCGGGCTCAGGAGGCCACGGTGGGACAGCCAGTACCCCAGCACCGAGCTCATCTCGCGTGGACCACCCAGTGCGCGTCAGGAGTAGGTGTGTCCCAGCAGGAGCCCCTAGGAACAGCCCTGCCCTACCAGCTCTTAGCACAGGGAGTCCTGGTCTGCACATGCATGAGCCAGAGAGCCAGAGAGCCAGAGGAGGACGCTGCCGTGGGCTCTAACTGTCCTCAGAGAATGTTGGTATGACCCGGGGATCCAAGGGAGGTGGGGGGAACCTCGGAGGCGCCCAGGAACGCAGGAGGGCCCAGACTGCGGCCCTGCCGGCCCTCGGAGAGGGCCCACGCGTGTCTGCTCGGGCTCAGGAGGCCACGGTGGGACAGCCAGTACCCCAGCACCGAGCTCATCTCGCGTGGACCACCCAGTGCGCGTCAGGAGTAGGTGTGTCCCAGCAGGAGCCCCTAGGAACAGCCCTGCCCTACCAGCTCTTAGCACAGGGAGTCCTGGTCTGCACATGCATGAGCCAGGGAGCCAGAGAGCCAGAGGAGGACGCTGCCGTGGGCTCTAACTGTCCTCAGAGAATGTTGGTATGACCTGGGGATCCAAGGGAGGTGGGGGGAACCTCGGAGGCGCCCAGGAACGCAGGAGGGCCCAGACTGCGGCCCTGCCGGCCCTCGGAGAGGGCCCACGCGTGTCTGCTCGGGCTCAGGAGGCCACGGTGGGACAGCCAGTACCCCAGCACCGAGCTCATCTCGCGTGGACCACCCAGTGGGCGTCAGGAGTAGGTGTGTCCCAGCAGGAGCCCCTAGGAACAGCCCTGCCCTACCAGCTCTTAGCACAGGGAGTCCTGGTCTGCACATGCATGAGCCAGGGAGCCAGAGAGCCAGAGGAGGACGCTGCCGTGGGCTCTAACTGTCCTCAGAGAATGTTGGTATGACCCGGGGATCCAAGGGAGGTGGGGGGAACCTCGGAGGCGCCCAGGAACGCAGGAGGGCCCAGACTGCGGCCCTGCCGGCCCTCGGAGAGGGCCCACGCGTGTCTGCTCGGGCTCAGGAGGCCACGGTGGGACAGCCAGTACCCCAGCACCGAGCTCATCTCGCGTGGACCACCCAGTGGGCGTCAGGAGTAGGTGTGTCCCAGCAGCAGCCGCCCCCCACCCCGGGAACGGCCCCTCCCTAGACAAGCCTTTCCTGTGAGGAGTCCTGGACTGCGCACGCGCGAGCCGGCGAGCCCGCCAGCCAGAGGGAGATGAGGCCTGGGGCTCCTCTTGCCTCAGAGAATGCTTGTGCGGCCTGGGGGCGCCCGCAGGTGTGCTCCGAGGCCTGCCGCGGCCTCTAGCTAGCACCTGGGGCCAGTTGGCAGTGCCGGCTGGCCAGCCTCCTAGAGCCAGGGCTGGCTGCAGCAGGCTCCGCGGGCGGGCGGGCGAAGGGCGAAGGGCGAAGGGCAGACGGAAGCCCAAGGGGGCCCGCCCACCCGCTCCGCTGTGAAGCGCGCCCGCCCTGGAGGCCAGGACCCCAGGGGGCAGAAGTGGGTCTGGCTTTGCATTGCCCGACCAGCGGGAGGGAGCCAGCCAGGGGCAGCCAGTTGCATCCTCCCGGGAACTGCCAGCGGAGGCTTTTGGGGAGCGCGCTGCCAACTCTTGGCTTGGCCGGGGGAGACCTGCCGTCTCTGTGGCTCCAGCCGGCCAGCAGGCTGCAGGGTCGGGCGCAGGGGCCGTGGGGCTCTGGAGCTTGCTGCCTTGCCCGTGGGCAGGGCCTCCACGGGCCAGCCAGGTGGCACAGGGTTCCTGGGGCTGCGCCTCCTCCCGGCCCGGCCCGGCCCAAGGGAGGTGGGGGGAACCTCGGAGGCGCCCAGGAACGCAAGAGGGCCCAGACTGCGGCCCTGCCGGCCCTCGGAGAGGGCCCACGCGTGTCTGCTCGGGCTCAGGAGGCCACGGTGGGACAGCCAGTACCCCAGCACCGAGCTCATCTCGCGTGGACCACCCAGTGCGCGTCAGGAGTAGGTGTGTCCCAGCAGGAGCCCCTAGGAACAGCCCTGCCCTACCAGCTCTTAGCACAGGGAGTCCTGGTCTGCACATGCATGAGTCAGAGAGCCAGAGAGCCAGAGGAGGACGCTGCCGTGGGCTCTAACTGTCCTCAGAGAATGTTGGTATGACCCGGGGATCCAAGGGAGGTGGGGGGAACCTCGGAGGCGCCCAGGAACGCAGGAGGGCCCAGACTGCGGCCCTGCCGGCCCTCGGAGAGGGCCCACGCGTGTCTGCTCGGGCTCAGGAGGCCACGGTGGGACAGCCAGTACCCCAGCACCGAGCTCATCTCGCGTGGACCACCCAGTGCGCGTCAGGAGTAGGTGTGTCCCAGCAGGAGCCCCTAGGAACAGCCCTGCCCTACCAGCTCTTAGCACAGGGAGTCCTGGTCTGCACATGCATGAGCCAGGGAGCCAGAGAGCCAGAGGAGGACGCTGCCGTGGGCTCTAACTGTCCTCAGAGAATGTTGGTATGACCCGGGGATCCAAGGGAGGTGGGGGGAACCTCGGAGGCGCCCAGGAACGCAGGAGGGCCCAGACTGCGGCCCTGCCGGCCCTCGGAGAGGGCCCACGCGTGTCTGCTCGGGCTCAGGAGGCCACGGTGGGACAGCCAGTACCCCAGCACCGAGCTCATCTCGCGTGGACCACCCAGTGCGCGTCAGGAGTAGGTGTGTCCCAGCAGGAGCCCCTAGGAACAGCCCTGCCCTACCAGCTCTTAGCACAGGGAGTCCTGGTCTGCACATGCATGAGCCAGGGAGCCAGAGAGCCAGAGGAGGACGCTGCCGTGGGCTCTAACTGTCCTCAGAGAATGTTGGTATGACCCGGGGATCCAAGGGAGGTGGGGGGAACCTCGGAGGCGCCCAGGAACGCAGGAGGGCCCAGACTGCGGCCCTGCCGGCCCTCGGAGAGGGCCCACGCGTGTCTGCTCGGGCTCAGGAGGCCACGGTGGGACAGCCAGTACCCCAGCACCGAGCTCATCTCGCGTGGACCACCCAGTGGGCGTCAGGAGTAGGTGTGTCCCAGCAGCAGCCGCCCCCCACCCCGGGAACGGCCCCTCCCTAGACAAGCCTTTCCTGTGAGGAGTCCTGGACTGCGCACGCGCGAGCCGGCGAGCCCGCCAGCCAGAGGGAGATGAGGCCTGGGGCTCCTCTTGCCTCAGAGAATGCTTGTGCGGCCTGGGGGCGCCCGCAGGTGTGCTCCGAGGCCTGCCGCGGCCTCTAGCTAGCACCTGGGGCCAGTTGGCAGTGCCGGCTGGCCAGCCTCCTAGAGCCAGGGCTGGCTGCAGCAGGCTCCGCGGGCGGGCGGGCGGGCGGGCGAAGGGCAGACGGAAGCCCAAGGGGGCCCGCCCACCCGCTCCGCTGCGAAGCGCGCCCGCCCTGGAGGCCAGGACCCCAGGGGGCAGAAGTGGGTCTGGCTTTGCATTGCCCGACCAGCGGGAGGGAGCCAGCCAGGGGCAGCCAGTTGCATCCTCCCGGGAACTGCCAGCGGAGGCTTTTGGGGAGCGCGCTGCCAACTCTTGGCTTGGCCGGGGGAGACCTGCCGTCTCTGTGGCTCCAGCCGGCCAGCAGGCTGCAGGGTCGGGCGCAGCGGCCGTGGGGCTCTGGAGCTTGCTGCCCTGCCCGTGGGCGGAGCCTCCACGGGCCAGCCAGGTGGCACAGGGTTCCTGGGGCTGCGCCTCCTCCCGGCCCGGCCCGGCCCAAGGGAGGTGGGGGGAACCTCGGAGGCGCCCAGGAACGCAGGAGAGCCCAGACTGCGGCCCTGCCGGCCCTCGGAGAGGGCCCACGCGTGTCTGCTCGGGCTCAGGAGGCCACGGTGGGACAGCCAGTACCCCAGCACCGAGCTCATCTCGCGTGGACCACCCAGTGCGCGTCAGGAGTAGGTGTGTCCCAGCAGGAGCCCCTAGGAACAGCCCTGCCCTACCAGCTCTTAGCACAGGGAGTCCTGGTCTGCACATGCATGAGCCAGGGAGCCAGAGAGCCAGAGGAGGACGCTGCCGTGGGCTCTAACTGTCCTCAGAGAATGTTGGTATGACCCGGGGATCCAAGGGAGGTGGGGGGAACCTCGGAGGCGCCCAGGAACGCAGGAGGGCCCAGACTGCGGCCCTGCCGGCCCTCGGAGAGGGCCCACGCGTGTCTGCTCGGGCTCAGGAGGCCACGGTGGGACAGCCAGTACCCCAGCACCGAGCTCATCTCGCGTGGACCACCCAGTGCGCGTCAGGAGTAGGTGTGTCCCAGCAGGAGCCCCTAGGAACAGCCCTGCCCTACCAGCTCTTAGCACAGGGAGTCCTGGTCTGCACATGCATGAGCCAGGGAGCCAGAGAGCCAGAGGAGGACGCTGCCGTGGGCTCTAACTGTCCTCAGAGAATGTTGGTATGACCCGGGGATCCAAGGGAGGTGGGGGGAACCTCGGAGGCGCCCAGGAACGCAGGAGGGCCCAGACTGCGGCCCTGCCGGCCCTCGGAGAGGGCCCACGCGTGTCTGCTCGGGCTCAGGAGGCCACGGTGGGACAGCCAGTACCCCAGCACCGAGCTCATCTCGCGTGGACCACCCAGTGCGCGTCAGGAGTAGGTGTGTCCCAGCAGCAGCCGCCCCCCACCCCGGGAACGGCCCCTCCCTAGACAAGCCTTTCCTGTGAGGAGTCCTGGACTGCGCACGCGCGAGCCGGCGAGCCCGCCAGCCAGAGGGAGATGAGGCCTGGGGCTCCTCTTGCCTCAGAGAATGCTTGTGCGGCCTGGGGGCGCCCGCAGGTGTGCTCCGAGGCCTGCCGCGGCCTCTAGCTAGCACCTGGGGCCAGTTGGCAGTGCCGGCTGGCCAGCCTCCTAGAGCCAGGGCTGGCTGCAGCAGGCTCCGCGGGCGGGCGGGCGGGCGGGCGAAGGGCAGACGGAAGCCCAAGGGGGCCCGCCCACCCGCTCCGCTGCGAAGCGCGCCCGCCCTGGAGGCCAGGACCCCAGGGGGCAGAAGTGGGTCTGGCTTTGCATTGCCCGACCAGCGGGAGGGAGCCAGCCAGGGGCAGCCAGTTGCATCCTCCCGGGAACTGCCAGCGGAGGCTTTTGGGGAGCGCGCTGCCAACTCTTGGCTTGGCCGGGGGAGACCTGCCGTCTCTGTGGCTCCAGCCGGCCAGCAGGCTGCAGGGTCGGGCGCAGGGGCCGTGGGGCTCTGGAGCTTGCTGCCCTGCCCGTGGGCGGAGCCTCCACGGGCCAGCCAGGTGGCACAGGGTTCCTGGGGCTGCGCCTCCTCCCGGCCCGGCCCGGCCCAAGGGAGGTGGGGGGAACCTCGGAGGCGCCCAGGAACGCAGGAGAGCCCAGACTGCGGCCCTGCCGGCCCTCGGAGAGGGCCCACGCGTGTCTGCTCGGGCTCAGGAGGCCACGGTGGGACAGCCAGTACCCCAGCACCGAGCTCATCTCGCGTGGACCACCCAGTGGGCGTCAGGAGTAGGTGTGTCCCAGCAGGAGCCCCTAGGAACAGCCCTGCCCTACCAGCTCTTAGCACAGGGAGTCCTGGTCTGCACATGCATGAGCCAGGGAGCCAGAGAGCCAGAGGAGGACGCTGCCGTGGGCTCTAACTGTCCTCAGAGAATGTTGGTATGACCCGGGGATCCAAGGGAGGTGGGGGGAACCTCGGAGGCGCCCAGGAACGCAGGAGGGCCCAGACTGCGGCCCTGCCGGCCCTCGGAGAGGGCCCACGCGTGTCTGCTCGGGCTCAGGAGGCCACGGTGGGACAGCCAGTACCCCAGCACCGAGCTCATCTCGCGTGGACCACCCAGTGCGCGTCAGGAGTAGGTGTGTCCCAGCAGGAGCCCCTAGGAACAGCCCTGCCCTACCAGCTCTTAGCACAGGGAGTCCTGGTCTGCACATGCATGAGCCAGGGAGCCAGAGAGCCAGAGGAGGACGCTGCCGTGGGCTCTAACTGTCCTCAGAGAATGTTGGTATGACCCGGGGATCCAAGGGAGGTGGGGGGAACCTCGGAGGCGCCCAGGAACGCAGGAGGGCCCAGACTGCGGCCCTGCCGGCCCTCGGAGAGGGCCCACGCGTGTCTGCTCGGGCTCAGGAGGCCACGGTGGGACAGCCAGTACCCCAGCACCGAGCTCATCTCGCGTGGACCACCCAGTGGGCGTCAGGAGTAGGTGTGTCCCAGCAGCAGCCGCCCCCCACCCCGGGAACGGCCCCTCCCTAGACAAGCCTTTCCTGTGAGGAGTCCTGGACTGCGCACGCGCGAGCCGGCGAGCCCGCCAGCCAGAGGGAGATGAGGCCTGGGGCTCCTCTTGCCTCAGAGAATGCTTGTGCGGCCTGGGGGCGCCCGCAGGTGTGCTCCGAGGCCTGCCGCGGCCTCTAGCTAGCACCTGGGGCCAGTTGGCAGTGCCGGCTGGCCAGCCTCCTAGAGCCAGGGCTGGCTGCAGCAGGCTCCGCGGGCGGGCGAAGGGCAGACGGAAGCCCAAGGGGGCCCGCCCACCCGCTCCGCTGTGAAGCGCGCCCGCCCTGGAGGCCAGGACCCCAGGGGGCAGAAGTGGGTCTGGCTTTGCATTGCCCGACCAGCGGGAGGGAGCCAGCCAGGGGCAGCCAGTTGCATCCTCCCGGGAACTGCCAGCGGAGGCTTTTGGGGAGCGCGCTGCCAACTCTTGGCTTGGCCGGGGGAGACCTGCCGTCTCTGTGGCTCCAGCCGGCCAGCAGGCTGCAGGGTCGGGCGCAGGGGCCGTGGGGCTCTGGAGCTTGCTGCCTTGCCCGTGGGCAGGGCCTCCACGGGCCAGCCAGGTGGCACAGGGTTCCTGGGGCTGCGCCTCCTCCCGGCCCGGCCCGGCCCAAGGGAGGTGGGGGGAACCTCGGAGGCGCCCAGGAACGCAAGAGGGCCCAGACTGCGGCCCTGCCGGCCCTCGGAGAGGGCCCACGCGTGTCTGCTCGGGCTCAGGAGGCCACGGTGGGACAGCCAGTACCCCAGCACCGAGCTCATCTCGCGTGGACCACCCAGTGCGCGTCAGGAGTAGGTGTGTCCCAGCAGGAGCCCCTAGGAACAGCCCTGCCCTACCAGCTCTTAGCACAGGGAGTCCTGGTCTGCACATGCATGAGCCAGGGAGCCAGAGAGCCAGAGGAGGACGCTGCCGTGGGCTCTAACTGTCCTCAGAGAATGTTGGTATGACCCGGGGATCCAAGGGAGGTGGGGGGAACCTCGGAGGCGCCCAGGAACGCAGGAGGGCCCAGACTGCGGCCCTGCCGGCCCTCGGAGAGGGCCCACGCGTGTCTGCTCGGGCTCAGGAGGCCACGGTGGGACAGCCAGTACCCCAGCACCGAGCTCATCTCGCGTGGACCACCCAGTGGGCGTCAGGAGTAGGTGTGTCCCAGCAGCAGCCGCCCCCCACCCCGGGAACGGCCCCTCCCTAGACAAGCCTTTCCTGTGAGGAGTCCTGGACTGCGCACGCGCGAGCCGGCGAGCCCGCCAGCCAGAGGGAGATGAGGCCTGGGGCTCCTCTTGCCTCAGAGAATGCTTGTGCGGCCTGGGGGCGCCCGCAGGTGTGCTCCGAGGCCTGCCGCGGCCTCTAGCTAGCACCTGGGGCCAGTTGGCAGTGCCGGCTGGCCAGCCTCCTAGAGCCAGGGCTGGCTGCAGCAGGCTCCGCGGGCGGGCGGGCGGGCGGGCGAAGGGCGAAGGGCAGACGGAAGCCCAAGGGGGCCCGCCCGCCCGCTCCGCTGTGAAGCGCGCCCGCCCTGGAGGCCAGGACCCCAGGGGGCAGAAGTGGGTCTGGCTTTGCATTGCCCGACCAGCGGGAGGGAGCCAGCCAGGGGCAGCCAGTTGCATCCTCCCGGGAACTGCCAGCGGAGGCTTTTGGGGAGCGCGCTGCCAACTCTTGGCTTGGCCGGGGGAGACCTGCCGTCTCTGTGGCTCCAGCCGGCCAGCAGGCTGCAGGGTCGGGCGCAGGGGCCGTGGGGCTCTGGAGCTTGCTGCCTTGCCCGTGGGCAGGGCCTCCACGGGCCAGCCAGGTGGCACAGGGTTCCTGGGGCTGCGCCTCCTCCCGGCCCGGCCCGGCCCAAGGGAGGTGGGGGGAACCTCGGAGGCGCCCAGGAACGCAAGAGGGCCCAGACTGCGGCCCTGCCGGCCCTCGGAGAGGGCCCACGCGTGTCTGCTCGGGCTCAGGAGGCCACGGTGGGACAGCCAGTACCCCAGCACCGAGCTCATCTCGCGTGGACCACCCAGTGCGCGTCAGGAGTAGGTGTGTCCCAGCAGGAGCCCCTAGGAACAGCCCTGCCCTACCAGCTCTTAGCACAGGGAGTCCTGGTCTGCACATGCATGAGTCAGAGAGCCAGAGAGCCAGAGGAGGACGCTGCCGTGGGCTCTAACTGTCCTCAGAGAATGTTGGTATGACCCGGGGATCCAAGGGAGGTGGGGGGAACCTCGGAGGCGCCCAGGAACGCAGGAGGGCCCAGACTGCGGCCCTGCCGGCCCTCGGAGAGGGCCCACGCGTGTCTGCTCGGGCTCAGGAGGCCACGGTGGGACAGCCAGTACCCCAGCACCGAGCTCATCTCGCGTGGACCACCCAGTGCGCGTCAGGAGTAGGTGTGTCCCAGCAGGAGCCCCTAGGAACAGCCCTGCCCTACCAGCTCTTAGCACAGGGAGTCCTGGTCTGCACATGCATGAGTCAGAGAGCCAGAGAGCCAGAGGAGGACGCTGCCGTGGGCTCTAACTGTCCTCAGAGAATGTTGGTATGACCCGGGGATCCAAGGGAGGTGGGGGGAACCTCGGAGGCGCCCAGGAACGCAGGAGGGCCCAGACTGCGGCCCTGCCGGCCCTCGGAGAGGGCCCACGCGTGTCTGCTCGGGCTCAGGAGGCCACGGTGGGACAGCCAGTACCCCAGCACCGAGCTCATCTCGCGTGGACCACCCAGTGCGCGTCAGGAGTAGGTGTGTCCCAGCAGGAGCCCCTAGGAACAGCCCTGCCCTACCAGCTCTTAGCACAGGGAGTCCTGGTCTGCACATGCATGAGCCAGGGAGCCAGAGAGCCAGAGGAGGACGCTGCCGTGGGCTCTAACTGTCCTCAGAGAATGTTGGTATGACCCGGGGATCCAAGGGAGGTGGGGGGAACCTCGGAGGCGCCCAGGAACGCAGGAGGGCCCAGACTGCGGCCCTGCCGGCCCTCGGAGAGGGCCCACGCGTGTCTGCTCGGGCTCAGGAGGCCACGGTGGGACAGCCAGTACCCCAGCACCGAGCTCATCTCGCGTGGACCACCCAGTGCGCGTCAGGAGTAGGTGTGTCCCAGCAGGAGCCCCTAGGAACAGCCCTGCCCTACCAGCTCTTAGCACAGGGAGTCCTGGTCTGCACATGCATGAGCCAGGGAGGAGCCGGCGAGCCCGCCAGCCAGAGGGAGATGAGGCCTGGGGCTCCTCTTGCCTCAGAGAATGCTTGTGCGGCCTGGGGGCGCCCGCAGGTGTGCTCCGAGGCCTGCCGCGGCCTCTAGCTAGCACCTGGGGCCAGTTGGCAGTGCCGGCTGGCCAGCCTCCTAGAGCCAGGGCTGGCTGCAGCAGGCTCCGCGGGCGGGCGGGCGAAGGGCGAAGGGCGAAGGGCAGACGGAAGCCCAAGGGGGCCCGCCCACCCGCTCCGCTGTGAAGCGCGCCCGCCCTGGAGGCCAGGACCCCAGGGGGCAGAAGTGGGTCTGGCTTTGCATTGCCCGACCAGCGGGAGGGAGCCAGCCAGGGGCAGCCAGTTGCATCCTCCCGGGAACTGCCAGCGGAGGCTTTTGGGGAGCGCGCTGCCAACTCTTGGCTTGGCCGGGGGAGACCTGCCGTCTCTGTGGCTCCAGCCGGCCAGCAGGCTGCAGGGTCGGGCGCAGGGGCCGTGGGGCTCTGGAGCTTGCTGCCTTGCCCGTGGGCAGGGCCTCCACGGGCCAGCCAGGTGGCACAGGGTTCCTGGGGCTGCGCCTCCTCCCGGCCCGGCCCGGCCCAAGGGAGGTGGGGGGAACCTCGGAGGCGCCCAGGAACGCAAGAGGGCCCAGACTGCGGCCCTGCCGGCCCTCGGAGAGGGCCCACGCGTGTCTGCTCGGGCTCAGGAGGCCACGGTGGGACAGCCAGTACCCCAGCACCGAGCTCATCTCGCGTGGACCACCCAGTGCGCGTCAGGAGTAGGTGTGTCCCAGCAGGAGCCCCTAGGAACAGCCCTGCCCTACCAGCTCTTAGCACAGGGAGTCCTGGTCTGCACATGCATGAGTCAGAGAGCCAGAGAGCCAGAGGAGGACGCTGCCGTGGGCTCTAACTGTCCTCAGAGAATGTTGGTATGACCCGGGGATCCAAGGGAGGTGGGGGGAACCTCGGAGGCGCCCAGGAACGCAGGAGGGCCCAGACTGCGGCCCTGCCGGCCCTCGGAGAGGGCCCACGCGTGTCTGCTCGGGCTCAGGAGGCCACGGTGGGACAGCCAGTACCCCAGCACCGAGCTCATCTCGCGTGGACCACCCAGTGCGCGTCAGGAGTAGGTGTGTCCCAGCAGGAGCCCCTAGGAACAGCCCTGCCCTACCAGCTCTTAGCACAGGGAGTCCTGGTCTGCACATGCATGAGCCAGGGAGCCAGAGAGCCAGAGGAGGACGCTGCCGTGGGCTCTAACTGTCCTCAGAGAATGTTGGTATGACCCGGGGATCCAAGGGAGGTGGGGGGAACCTCGGAGGCGCCCAGGAACGCAGGAGGGCCCAGACTGCGGCCCTGCCGGCCCTCGGAGAGGGCCCACGCGTGTCTGCTCGGGCTCAGGAGGCCACGGTGGGACAGCCAGTACCCCAGCACCGAGCTCATCTCGCGTGGACCACCCAGTGCGCGTCAGGAGTAGGTGTGTCCCAGCAGGAGCCCCTAGGAACAGCCCTGCCCTACCAGCTCTTAGCACAGGGAGTCCTGGTCTGCACATGCATGAGCCAGGGAGCCAGAGAGCCAGAGGAGGACGCTGCCGTGGGCTCTAACTGTCCTCAGAGAATGTTGGTATGACCCGGGGATCCAAGGGAGGTGGGGGGAACCTCGGAGGCGCCCAGGAACGCAGGAGGGCCCAGACTGCGGCCCTGCCGGCCCTCGGAGAGGGCCCACGCGTGTCTGCTCGGGCTCAGGAGGCCACGGTGGGACAGCCAGTACCCCAGCACCGAGCTCATCTCGCGTGGACCACCCAGTGGGCGTCAGGAGTAGGTGTGTCCCAGCAGCAGCCGCCCCCCACCCCGGGAACGGCCCCTCCCTAGACAAGCCTTTCCTGTGAGGAGTCCTGGACTGCGCACGCGCGAGCCGGCGAGCCCGCCAGCCAGAGGGAGATGAGGCCTGGGGCTCCTCTTGCCTCAGAGAATGCTTGTGCGGCCTGGGGGCGCCCGCAGGTGTGCTCCGAGGCCTGCCGCGGCCTCTAGCTAGCACCTGGGGCCAGTTGGCAGTGCCGGCTGGCCAGCCTCCTAGAGCCAGGGCTGGCTGCAGCAGGCTCCGCGGGCGGGCGGGCGAAGGGCGAAGGGCAGACGGAAGCCCAAGGGGGCCCGCCCACCCGCTCCGCTGCGAAGCGCGCCCGCCCTGGAGGCCAGGACCCCAGGGGGCAGAAGTGGGTCTGGCTTTGCATTGCCCGACCAGCGGGAGGGAGCCAGCCAGGGGCAGCCAGTTGCATCCTCCCGGGAACTGCCAGCGGAGGCTTTTGGGGAGCGCGCTGCCAACTCTTGGCTTGGCCGGGGGAGACCTGCCGTCTCTGTGGCTCCAGCCGGCCAGCAGGCTGCAGGGTCGGGCGCAGCGGCCGTGGGGCTCTGGAGCTTGCTGCCCTGCCCGTGGGCGGAGCCTCCACGGGCCAGCCAGGTGGCACAGGGTTCCTGGGGCTGCGCCTCCTCCCGGCCCGGCCCGGCCCAAGGGAGGTGGGGGGAACCTCGGAGGCGCCCAGGAACGCAGGAGAGCCCAGACTGCGGCCCTGCCGGCCCTCGGAGAGGGCCCACGCGTGTCTGCTCGGGCTCAGGAGGCCACGGTGGGACAGCCAGTACCCCAGCACCGAGCTCATCTCGCGTGGACCACCCAGTGCGCGTCAGGAGTAGGTGTGTCCCAGCAGGAGCCCCTAGGAACAGCCCTGCCCTACCAGCTCTTAGCACAGGGAGTCCTGGTCTGCACATGCATGAGCCAGGGAGCCAGAGAGCCAGAGGAGGACGCTGCCGTGGGCTCTAACTGTCCTCAGAGAATGTTGGTATGACCCGGGGATCCAAGGGAGGTGGGGGGAACCTCGGAGGCGCCCAGGAACGCAGGAGGGCCCAGACTGCGGCCCTGCCGGCCCTCGGAGAGGGCCCACGCGTGTCTGCTCGGGCTCAGGAGGCCACGGTGGGACAGCCAGTACCCCAGCACCGAGCTCATCTCGCGTGGACCACCCAGTGCGCGTCAGGAGTAGGTGTGTCCCAGCAGGAGCCCCTAGGAACAGCCCTGCCCTACCAGCTCTTAGCACAGGGAGTCCTGGTCTGCACATGCATGAGCCAGGGAGCCAGAGAGCCAGAGGAGGACGCTGCCGTGGGCTCTAACTGTCCTCAGAGAATGTTGGTATGACCCGGGGATCCAAGGGAGGTGGGGGGAACCTCGGAGGCGCCCAGGAACGCAGGAGGGCCCAGACTGCGGCCCTGCCGGCCCTCGGAGAGGGCCCACGCGTGTCTGCTCGGGCTCAGGAGGCCACGGTGGGACAGCCAGTACCCCAGCACCGAGCTCATCTCGCGTGGACCACCCAGTGCGCGTCAGGAGTAGGTGTGTCCCAGCAGCAGCCGCCCCCCACCCCGGGAACGGCCCCTCCCTAGACAAGCCTTTCCTGTGAGGAGTCCTGGACTGCGCACGCGCGAGCCGGCGAGCCCGCCAGCCAGAGGGAGATGAGGCCTGGGGCTCCTCTTGCCTCAGAGAATGCTTGTGCGGCCTGGGGGCGCCCGCAGGTGTGCTCCGAGGCCTGCCGCGGCCTCTAGCTAGCACCTGGGGCCAGTTGGCAGTGCCGGCTGGCCAGCCTCCTAGAGCCAGGGCTGGCTGCAGCAGGCTCCGCGGGCGGGCGGGCGGGCGGGCGGGCGAAGGGCAGACGGAAGCCCAAGGGGGCCCGCCCACCCGCTCCGCTGCGAAGCGCGCCCGCCCTGGAGGCCAGGACCCCAGGGGGCAGAAGTGGGTCTGGCTTTGCATTGCCCGACCAGCGGGAGGGAGCCAGCCAGGGGCAGCCAGTTGCATCCTCCCGGGAACTGCCAGCGGAGGCTTTTGGGGAGCGCGCTGCCAACTCTTGGCTTGGCCGGGGGAGACCTGCCGTCTCTGTGGCTCCAGCCGGCCAGCAGGCTGCAGGGTCGGGCGCAGGGGCCGTGGGGCTCTGGAGCTTGCTGCCCTGCCCGTGGGCGGAGCCTCCACGGGCCAGCCAGGTGGCACAGGGTTCCTGGGGCTGCGCCTCCTCCCGGCCCGGCCCGGCCCAAGGGAGGTGGGGGGAACCTCGGAGGCGCCCAGGAACGCAGGAGAGCCCAGACTGCGGCCCTGCCGGCCCTCGGAGAGGGCCCACGCGTGTCTGCTCGGGCTCAGGAGGCCACGGTGGGACAGCCAGTACCCCAGCACCGAGCTCATCTCGCGTGGACCACCCAGTGGGCGTCAGGAGTAGGTGTGTCCCAGCAGGAGCCCCTAGGAACAGCCCTGCCCTACCAGCTCTTAGCACAGGGAGTCCTGGTCTGCACATGCATGAGCCAGGGAGCCAGAGAGCCAGAGGAGGACGCTGCCGTGGGCTCTAACTGTCCTCAGAGAATGTTGGTATGACCCGGGGATCCAAGGGAGGTGGGGGGAACCTCGGAGGCGCCCAGGAACGCAGGAGGGCCCAGACTGCGGCCCTGCCGGCCCTCGGAGAGGGCCCACGCGTGTCTGCTCGGGCTCAGGAGGCCACGGTGGGACAGCCAGTACCCCAGCACCGAGCTCATCTCGCGTGGACCACCCAGTGCGCGTCAGGAGTAGGTGTGTCCCAGCAGGAGCCCCTAGGAACAGCCCTGCCCTACCAGCTCTTAGCACAGGGAGTCCTGGTCTGCACATGCATGAGCCAGGGAGCCAGAGAGCCAGAGGAGGACGCTGCCGTGGGCTCTAACTGTCCTCAGAGAATGTTGGTATGACCCGGGGATCCAAGGGAGGTGGGGGGAACCTCGGAGGCGCCCAGGAACGCAGGAGGGCCCAGACTGCGGCCCTGCCGGCCCTCGGAGAGGGCCCACGCGTGTCTGCTCGGGCTCAGGAGGCCACGGTGGGACAGCCAGTACCCCAGCACCGAGCTCATCTCGCGTGGACCACCCAGTGGGCGTCAGGAGTAGGTGTGTCCCAGCAGCAGCCGCCCCCCACCCCGGGAACGGCCCCTCCCTAGACAAGCCTTTCCTGTGAGGAGTCCTGGACTGCGCACGCGCGAGCCGGCGAGCCCGCCAGCCAGAGGGAGATGAGGCCTGGGGCTCCTCTTGCCTCAGAGAATGCTTGTGCGGCCTGGGGGCGCCCGCAGGTGTGCTCCGAGGCCTGCCGCGGCCTCTAGCTAGCACCTGGGGCCAGTTGGCAGTGCCGGCTGGCCAGCCTCCTAGAGCCAGGGCTGGCTGCAGCAGGCTCCGCGGGCGGGCGAAGGGCAGACGGAAGCCCAAGGGGGCCCGCCCACCCGCTCCGCTGTGAAGCGCGCCCGCCCTGGAGGCCAGGACCCCAGGGGGCAGAAGTGGGTCTGGCTTTGCATTGCCCGACCAGCGGGAGGGAGCCAGCCAGGGGCAGCCAGTTGCATCCTCCCGGGAACTGCCAGCGGAGGCTTTTGGGGAGCGCGCTGCCAACTCTTGGCTTGGCCGGGGGAGACCTGCCGTCTCTGTGGCTCCAGCCGGCCAGCAGGCTGCAGGGTCGGGCGCAGGGGCCGTGGGGCTCTGGAGCTTGCTGCCTTGCCCGTGGGCAGGGCCTCCACGGGCCAGCCAGGTGGCACAGGGTTCCTGGGGCTGCGCCTCCTCCCGGCCCGGCCCGGCCCAAGGGAGGTGGGGGGAACCTCGGAGGCGCCCAGGAACGCAAGAGGGCCCAGACTGCGGCCCTGCCGGCCCTCGGAGAGGGCCCACGCGTGTCTGCTCGGGCTCAGGAGGCCACGGTGGGACAGCCAGTACCCCAGCACCGAGCTCATCTCGCGTGGACCACCCAGTGCGCGTCAGGAGTAGGTGTGTCCCAGCAGGAGCCCCTAGGAACAGCCCTGCCCTACCAGCTCTTAGCACAGGGAGTCCTGGTCTGCACATGCATGAGCCAGGGAGCCAGAGAGCCAGAGGAGGACGCTGCCGTGGGCTCTAACTGTCCTCAGAGAATGTTGGTATGACCCGGGGATCCAAGGGAGGTGGGGGGAACCTCGGAGGCGCCCAGGAACGCAGGAGGGCCCAGACTGCGGCCCTGCCGGCCCTCGGAGAGGGCCCACGCGTGTCTGCTCGGGCTCAGGAGGCCACGGTGGGACAGCCAGTACCCCAGCACCGAGCTCATCTCGCGTGGACCACCCAGTGGGCGTCAGGAGTAGGTGTGTCCCAGCAGCAGCCGCCCCCCACCCCGGGAACGGCCCCTCCCTAGACAAGCCTTTCCTGTGAGGAGTCCTGGACTGCGCACGCGCGAGCCGGCGAGCCCGCCAGCCAGAGGGAGATGAGGCCTGGGGCTCCTCTTGCCTCAGAGAATGCTTGTGCGGCCTGGGGGCGCCCGCAGGTGTGCTCCGAGGCCTGCCGCGGCCTCTAGCTAGCACCTGGGGCCAGTTGGCAGTGCCGGCTGGCCAGCCTCCTAGAGCCAGGGCTGGCTGCAGCAGGCTCCGCGGGCGGGCGGGCGAAGGGCGAAGGGCGAAGGGCAGACGGAAGCCCAAGGGGGCCCGCCCGCCCGCTCCGCTGTGAAGCGCGCCCGCCCTGGAGGCCAGGACCCCAGGGGGCAGAAGTGGGTCTGGCTTTGCATTGCCCGACCAGCGGGAGGGAGCCAGCCAGGGGCAGCCAGTTGCATCCTCCCGGGAACTGCCAGCGGAGGCTTTTGGGGAGCGCGCTGCCAACTCTTGGCTTGGCCGGGGGAGACCTGCCATCTCTGTGGCTCCAGCCGGCCAGCAGGCTGCAGGGTCGGGCGCAGGGGCCGTGGGGCTCTGGAGCTTGCTGCCTTGCCCGTGGGCAGGGCCTCCACGGGCCAGCCAGGTGGCACAGGGTTCCTGGGGCTGCGCCTCCTCCCGGCCCGGCCCGGCCCAAGGGAGGTGGGGGGAACCTCGGAGGCGCCCAGGAACGCAAGAGGGCCCAGACTGCGGCCCTGCCGGCCCTCGGAGAGGGCCCACGCGTGTCTGCTTGGGCTCAGGAGGCCACGGTGGGACAGCCAGTACCCCAGCACCGAGCTCATCTCGCGTGGACCACCCAGTGCGCGTCAGGAGTAGGTGTGTCCCAGCAGGAGCCCCTAGGAACAGCCCTGCCCTACCAGCTCTTAGCACAGGGAGTCCTGGTCTGCACATGCATGAGCCAGAGAGCCAGAGAGCCAGAGGAGGATGCTGCCGTGGGCTCTAACTGTCCTCAGAGAATGTTGGTATGACCCGGGGATCCAAGGGAGGTGGGGGGAACCTCGGAGGCGCCCAGGAACGCAGGAGGGCCCAGACTGCGGCCCTGCCGGCCCTCGGAGAGGGCCCACGCGTGTCTGCTCGGGCTCAGGAGGCCACGGTGGGACAGCCAGTACCCCAGCACCGAGCTCATCTCGCGTGGACCACCCAGTGCGCGTCAGGAGTAGGTGTGTCCCAGCAGGAGCCCCTAGGAACAGCCCTGCCCTACCAGCTCTTAGCACAGGGAGTCCTGGTCTGCACATGCATGAGCCAGGGAGCCAGAGAGCCAGAGGAGGACGCTGCCGTGGGCTCTAACTGTCCTCAGAGAATGTTGGTATGACCCGGGGATCCAAGGGAGGTGGGGGGAACCTCGGAGGCGCCCAGGAACGCAGGAGGGCCCAGACTGCGGCCCTGCCGGCCCTCGGAGAGGGCCCACGCGTGTCTGCTCGGGCTCAGGAGGCCACGGTGGGACAGCCAGTACCCCAGCACCGAGCTCATCTCGCGTGGACCACCCAGTGGGCGTCAGGAGTAGGTGTGTCCCAGCAGCAGCCGCCCCCCACCCCGGGAACGGCCCCTCCCTAGACAAGCCTTTCCTGTGAGGAGTCCTGGACTGCGCACGCGCGAGCCGGCGAGCCCGCCAGCCAGAGGGAGATGAGGCCTGGGGCTCCTCTTGCCTCAGAGAATGCTTGTGCGGCCTGGGGGCGCCCGCAGGTGTGCTCCGAGGCCTGCCGCGGCCTCTAGCTAGCACCTGGGGCCAGTTGGCAGTGCCGGCTGGCCAGCCTCCTAGAGCCAGGGCTGGCTGCAGCAGGCTCCGCGGGCGGGCGGGCGGGCGGGCGAAGGGCGAAGGGCAGACGGAAGCCCAAGGGGGCCCGCCCGCCCGCTCCGCTGCGAAGCGCGCCCGCCCTGGAGGCCAGGACCCCAGGGGGCAGAAGTGGGTCTGGCTTTGCATTGCCCGACCAGCGGGAGGGAGCCAGCCAGGGGCAGCCAGTTGCATCCTCCCGGGAACTGCCAGCGGAGGCTTTTGGGGAGCGCGCTGCCAACTCTTGGCTTGGCCGGGGGAGACCTGCCGTCTCTGTGGCTCCAGCCGGCCAGCAGGCTGCAGGGTCGGGCGCAGGGGCCGTGGGGCTCTGGAGCTTGCTGCCTTGCCCGTGGGCAGGGCCTCCACGGGCCAGCCAGGTGGCACAGGGTTCCTGGGGCTGCGCCTCCTCCCGGCCCGGCCCGGCCCAAGGGAGGTGGGGGGAACCTCGGAGGCGCCCAGGAACGCAAGAGGGCCCAGACTGCGGCCCTGCCGGCCCTCGGAGAGGGCCCACGCGTGTCTGCTCGGGCTCAGGAGGCCACGGTGGGACAGCCAGTACCCCAGCACCGAGCTCATCTCGCGTGGACCACCCAGTGCGCGTCAGGAGTAGGTGTGTCCCAGCAGGAGCCCCTAGGAACAGCCCTGCCCTACCAGCTCTTAGCACAGGGAGTCCTGGTCTGCACATGCATGAGCCAGAGAGCCAGAGAGCCAGAGGAGGACGCTGCCGTGGGCTCTAACTGTCCTCAGAGAATGTTGGTATGACCCGGGGATCCAAGGGAGGTGGGGGGAACCTCGGAGGCGCCCAGGAACGCAGGAGGGCCCAGACTGCGGCCCTGCCGGCCCTCGGAGAGGGCCCACGCGTGTCTGCTCGGGCTCAGGAGGCCACGGTGGGACAGCCAGTACCCCAGCACCGAGCTCATCTCGCGTGGACCACCCAGTGCGCGTCAGGAGTAGGTGTGTCCCAGCAGGAGCCCCTAGGAACAGCCCTGCCCTACCAGCTCTTAGCACAGGGAGTCCTGGTCTGCACATGCATGAGCCAGGGAGCCAGAGAGCCAGAGGAGGACGCTGCCGTGGGCTCTAACTGTCCTCAGAGAATGTTGGTATGACCTGGGGATCCAAGGGAGGTGGGGGGAACCTCGGAGGCGCCCAGGAACGCAGGAGGGCCCAGACTGCGGCCCTGCCGGCCCTCGGAGAGGGCCCACGCGTGTCTGCTCGGGCTCAGGAGGCCACGGTGGGACAGCCAGTACCCCAGCACCGAGCTCATCTCGCGTGGACCACCCAGTGGGCGTCAGGAGTAGGTGTGTCCCAGCAGGAGCCCCTAGGAACAGCCCTGCCCTACCAGCTCTTAGCACAGGGAGTCCTGGTCTGCACATGCATGAGCCAGGGAGCCAGAGAGCCAGAGGAGGACGCTGCCGTGGGCTCTAACTGTCCTCAGAGAATGTTGGTATGACCCGGGGATCCAAGGGAGGTGGGGGGAACCTCGGAGGCGCCCAGGAACGCAGGAGGGCCCAGACTGCGGCCCTGCCGGCCCTCGGAGAGGGCCCACGCGTGTCTGCTCGGGCTCAGGAGGCCACGGTGGGACAGCCAGTACCCCAGCACCGAGCTCATCTCGCGTGGACCACCCAGTGGGCGTCAGGAGTAGGTGTGTCCCAGCAGCAGCCGCCCCCCACCCCGGGAACGGCCCCTCCCTAGACAAGCCTTTCCTGTGAGGAGTCCTGGACTGCGCACGCGCGAGCCGGCGAGCCCGCCAGCCAGAGGGAGATGAGGCCTGGGGCTCCTCTTGCCTCAGAGAATGCTTGTGCGGCCTGGGGGCGCCCGCAGGTGTGCTCCGAGGCCTGCCGCGGCCTCTAGCTAGCACCTGGGGCCAGTTGGCAGTGCCGGCTGGCCAGCCTCCTAGAGCCAGGGCTGGCTGCAGCAGGCTCCGCGGGCGGGCGGGCGAAGGGCGAAGGGCGAAGGGCAGACGGAAGCCCAAGGGGGCCCGCCCACCCGCTCCGCTGTGAAGCGCGCCCGCCCTGGAGGCCAGGACCCCAGGGGGCAGAAGTGGGTCTGGCTTTGCATTGCCCGACCAGCGGGAGGGAGCCAGCCAGGGGCAGCCAGTTGCATCCTCCCGGGAACTGCCAGCGGAGGCTTTTGGGGAGCGCGCTGCCAACTCTTGGCTTGGCCGGGGGAGACCTGCCGTCTCTGTGGCTCCAGCCGGCCAGCAGGCTGCAGGGTCGGGCGCAGGGGCCGTGGGGCTCTGGAGCTTGCTGCCTTGCCCGTGGGCAGGGCCTCCACGGGCCAGCCAGGTGGCACAGGGTTCCTGGGGCTGCGCCTCCTCCCGGCCCGGCCCGGCCCAAGGGAGGTGGGGGGAACCTCGGAGGCGCCCAGGAACGCAAGAGGGCCCAGACTGCGGCCCTGCCGGCCCTCGGAGAGGGCCCACGCGTGTCTGCTCGGGCTCAGGAGGCCACGGTGGGACAGCCAGTACCCCAGCACCGAGCTCATCTCGCGTGGACCACCCAGTGCGCGTCAGGAGTAGGTGTGTCCCAGCAGGAGCCCCTAGGAACAGCCCTGCCCTACCAGCTCTTAGCACAGGGAGTCCTGGTCTGCACATGCATGAGTCAGAGAGCCAGAGAGCCAGAGGAGGACGCTGCCGTGGGCTCTAACTGTCCTCAGAGAATGTTGGTATGACCCGGGGATCCAAGGGAGGTGGGGGGAACCTCGGAGGCGCCCAGGAACGCAGGAGGGCCCAGACTGCGGCCCTGCCGGCCCTCGGAGAGGGCCCACGCGTGTCTGCTCGGGCTCAGGAGGCCACGGTGGGACAGCCAGTACCCCAGCACCGAGCTCATCTCGCGTGGACCACCCAGTGCGCGTCAGGAGTAGGTGTGTCCCAGCAGGAGCCCCTAGGAACAGCCCTGCCCTACCAGCTCTTAGCACAGGGAGTCCTGGTCTGCACATGCATGAGCCAGGGAGCCAGAGAGCCAGAGGAGGACGCTGCCGTGGGCTCTAACTGTCCTCAGAGAATGTTGGTATGACCCGGGGATCCAAGGGAGGTGGGGGGAACCTCGGAGGCGCCCAGGAACGCAGGAGGGCCCAGACTGCGGCCCTGCCGGCCCTCGGAGAGGGCCCACGCGTGTCTGCTCGGGCTCAGGAGGCCACGGTGGGACAGCCAGTACCCCAGCACCGAGCTCATCTCGCGTGGACCACCCAGTGCGCGTCAGGAGTAGGTGTGTCCCAGCAGGAGCCCCTAGGAACAGCCCTGCCCTACCAGCTCTTAGCACAGGGAGTCCTGGTCTGCACATGCATGAGCCAGGGAGCCAGAGAGCCAGAGGAGGACGCTGCCGTGGGCTCTAACTGTCCTCAGAGAATGTTGGTATGACCCGGGGATCCAAGGGAGGTGGGGGGAACCTCGGAGGCGCCCAGGAACGCAGGAGGGCCCAGACTGCGGCCCTGCCGGCCCTCGGAGAGGGCCCACGCGTGTCTGCTCGGGCTCAGGAGGCCACGGTGGGACAGCCAGTACCCCAGCACCGAGCTCATCTCGCGTGGACCACCCAGTGGGCGTCAGGAGTAGGTGTGTCCCAGCAGCAGCCGCCCCCCACCCCGGGAACGGCCCCTCCCTAGACAAGCCTTTCCTGTGAGGAGTCCTGGACTGCGCACGCGCGAGCCGGCGAGCCCGCCAGCCAGAGGGAGATGAGGCCTGGGGCTCCTCTTGCCTCAGAGAATGCTTGTGCGGCCTGGGGGCGCCCGCAGGTGTGCTCCGAGGCCTGCCGCGGCCTCTAGCTAGCACCTGGGGCCAGTTGGCAGTGCCGGCTGGCCAGCCTCCTAGAGCCAGGGCTGGCTGCAGCAGGCTCCGCGGGCGGGCGGGCGAAGGGCGAAGGGCAGACGGAAGCCCAAGGGGGCCCGCCCACCCGCTCCGCTGCGAAGCGCGCCCGCCCTGGAGGCCAGGACCCCAGGGGGCAGAAGTGGGTCTGGCTTTGCATTGCCCGACCAGCGGGAGGGAGCCAGCCAGGGGCAGCCAGTTGCATCCTCCCGGGAACTGCCAGCGGAGGCTTTTGGGGAGCGCGCTGCCAACTCTTGGCTTGGCCGGGGGAGACCTGCCGTCTCTGTGGCTCCAGCCGGCCAGCAGGCTGCAGGGTCGGGCGCAGCGGCCGTGGGGCTCTGGAGCTTGCTGCCCTGCCCGTGGGCGGAGCCTCCACGGGCCAGCCAGGTGGCACAGGGTTCCTGGGGCTGCGCCTCCTCCCGGCCCGGCCCGGCCCAAGGGAGGTGGGGGGAACCTCGGAGGCGCCCAGGAACGCAGGAGAGCCCAGACTGCGGCCCTGCCGGCCCTCGGAGAGGGCCCACGCGTGTCTGCTCGGGCTCAGGAGGCCACGGTGGGACAGCCAGTACCCCAGCACCGAGCTCATCTCGCGTGGACCACCCAGTGCGCGTCAGGAGTAGGTGTGTCCCAGCAGGAGCCCCTAGGAACAGCCCTGCCCTACCAGCTCTTAGCACAGGGAGTCCTGGTCTGCACATGCATGAGCCAGGGAGCCAGAGAGCCAGAGGAGGACGCTGCCGTGGGCTCTAACTGTCCTCAGAGAATGTTGGTATGACCCGGGGATCCAAGGGAGGTGGGGGGAACCTCGGAGGCGCCCAGGAACGCAGGAGGGCCCAGACTGCGGCCCTGCCGGCCCTCGGAGAGGGCCCACGCGTGTCTGCTCGGGCTCAGGAGGCCACGGTGGGACAGCCAGTACCCCAGCACCGAGCTCATCTCGCGTGGACCACCCAGTGCGCGTCAGGAGTAGGTGTGTCCCAGCAGGAGCCCCTAGGAACAGCCCTGCCCTACCAGCTCTTAGCACAGGGAGTCCTGGTCTGCACATGCATGAGCCAGGGAGCCAGAGAGCCAGAGGAGGACGCTGCCGTGGGCTCTAACTGTCCTCAGAGAATGTTGGTATGACCCGGGGATCCAAGGGAGGTGGGGGGAACCTCGGAGGCGCCCAGGAACGCAGGAGGGCCCAGACTGCGGCCCTGCCGGCCCTCGGAGAGGGCCCACGCGTGTCTGCTCGGGCTCAGGAGGCCACGGTGGGACAGCCAGTACCCCAGCACCGAGCTCATCTCGCGTGGACCACCCAGTGCGCGTCAGGAGTAGGTGTGTCCCAGCAGCAGCCGCCCCCCACCCCGGGAACGGCCCCTCCCTAGACAAGCCTTTCCTGTGAGGAGTCCTGGACTGCGCACGCGCGAGCCGGCGAGCCCGCCAGCCAGAGGGAGATGAGGCCTGGGGCTCCTCTTGCCTCAGAGAATGCTTGTGCGGCCTGGGGGCGCCCGCAGGTGTGCTCCGAGGCCTGCCGCGGCCTCTAGCTAGCACCTGGGGCCAGTTGGCAGTGCCGGCTGGCCAGCCTCCTAGAGCCAGGGCTGGCTGCAGCAGGCTCCGCGGGCGGGCGGGCGGGCGGGCGAAGGGCAGACGGAAGCCCAAGGGGGCCCGCCCACCCGCTCCGCTGCGAAGCGCGCCCGCCCTGGAGGCCAGGACCCCAGGGGGCAGAAGTGGGTCTGGCTTTGCATTGCCCGACCAGCGGGAGGGAGCCAGCCAGGGGCAGCCAGTTGCATCCTCCCGGGAACTGCCAGCGGAGGCTTTTGGGGAGCGCGCTGCCAACTCTTGGCTTGGCCGGGGGAGACCTGCCGTCTCTGTGGCTCCAGCCGGCCAGCAGGCTGCAGGGTCGGGCGCAGGGGCCGTGGGGCTCTGGAGCTTGCTGCCCTGCCCGTGGGCGGAGCCTCCACGGGCCAGCCAGGTGGCACAGGGTTCCTGGGGCTGCGCCTCCTCCCGGCCCGGCCCGGCCCAAGGGAGGTGGGGGGAACCTCGGAGGCGCCCAGGAACGCAGGAGAGCCCAGACTGCGGCCCTGCCGGCCCTCGGAGAGGGCCCACGCGTGTCTGCTCGGGCTCAGGAGGCCACGGTGGGACAGCCAGTACCCCAGCACCGAGCTCATCTCGCGTGGACCACCCAGTGGGCGTCAGGAGTAGGTGTGTCCCAGCAGGAGCCCCTAGGAACAGCCCTGCCCTACCAGCTCTTAGCACAGGGAGTCCTGGTCTGCACATGCATGAGCCAGGGAGCCAGAGAGCCAGAGGAGGACGCTGCCGTGGGCTCTAACTGTCCTCAGAGAATGTTGGTATGACCCGGGGATCCAAGGGAGGTGGGGGGAACCTCGGAGGCGCCCAGGAACGCAGGAGGGCCCAGACTGCGGCCCTGCCGGCCCTCGGAGAGGGCCCACGCGTGTCTGCTCGGGCTCAGGAGGCCACGGTGGGACAGCCAGTACCCCAGCACCGAGCTCATCTCGCGTGGACCACCCAGTGCGCGTCAGGAGTAGGTGTGTCCCAGCAGGAGCCCCTAGGAACAGCCCTGCCCTACCAGCTCTTAGCACAGGGAGTCCTGGTCTGCACATGCATGAGCCAGGGAGCCAGAGAGCCAGAGGAGGACGCTGCCGTGGGCTCTAACTGTCCTCAGAGAATGTTGGTATGACCCGGGGATCCAAGGGAGGTGGGGGGAACCTCGGAGGCGCCCAGGAACGCAGGAGGGCCCAGACTGCGGCCCTGCCGGCCCTCGGAGAGGGCCCACGCGTGTCTGCTCGGGCTCAGGAGGCCACGGTGGGACAGCCAGTACCCCAGCACCGAGCTCATCTCGCGTGGACCACCCAGTGGGCGTCAGGAGTAGGTGTGTCCCAGCAGCAGCCGCCCCCCACCCCGGGAACGGCCCCTCCCTAGACAAGCCTTTCCTGTGAGGAGTCCTGGACTGCGCACGCGCGAGCCGGCGAGCCCGCCAGCCAGAGGGAGATGAGGCCTGGGGCTCCTCTTGCCTCAGAGAATGCTTGTGCGGCCTGGGGGCGCCCGCAGGTGTGCTCCGAGGCCTGCCGCGGCCTCTAGCTAGCACCTGGGGCCAGTTGGCAGTGCCGGCTGGCCAGCCTCCTAGAGCCAGGGCTGGCTGCAGCAGGCTCCGCGGGCGGGCGAAGGGCAGACGGAAGCCCAAGGGGGCCCGCCCACCCGCTCCGCTGTGAAGCGCGCCCGCCCTGGAGGCCAGGACCCCAGGGGGCAGAAGTGGGTCTGGCTTTGCATTGCCCGACCAGCGGGAGGGAGCCAGCCAGGGGCAGCCAGTTGCATCCTCCCGGGAACTGCCAGCGGAGGCTTTTGGGGAGCGCGCTGCCAACTCTTGGCTTGGCCGGGGGAGACCTGCCGTCTCTGTGGCTCCAGCCGGCCAGCAGGCTGCAGGGTCGGGCGCAGGGGCCGTGGGGCTCTGGAGCTTGCTGCCTTGCCCGTGGGCAGGGCCTCCACGGGCCAGCCAGGTGGCACAGGGTTCCTGGGGCTGCGCCTCCTCCCGGCCCGGCCCGGCCCAAGGGAGGTGGGGGGAACCTCGGAGGCGCCCAGGAACGCAAGAGGGCCCAGACTGCGGCCCTGCCGGCCCTCGGAGAGGGCCCACGCGTGTCTGCTCGGGCTCAGGAGGCCACGGTGGGACAGCCAGTACCCCAGCACCGAGCTCATCTCGCGTGGACCACCCAGTGCGCGTCAGGAGTAGGTGTGTCCCAGCAGGAGCCCCTAGGAACAGCCCTGCCCTACCAGCTCTTAGCACAGGGAGTCCTGGTCTGCACATGCATGAGCCAGGGAGCCAGAGAGCCAGAGGAGGACGCTGCCGTGGGCTCTAACTGTCCTCAGAGAATGTTGGTATGACCCGGGGATCCAAGGGAGGTGGGGGGAACCTCGGAGGCGCCCAGGAACGCAGGAGGGCCCAGACTGCGGCCCTGCCGGCCCTCGGAGAGGGCCCACGCGTGTCTGCTCGGGCTCAGGAGGCCACGGTGGGACAGCCAGTACCCCAGCACCGAGCTCATCTCGCGTGGACCACCCAGTGGGCGTCAGGAGTAGGTGTGTCCCAGCAGCAGCCGCCCCCCACCCCGGGAACGGCCCCTCCCTAGACAAGCCTTTCCTGTGAGGAGTCCTGGACTGCGCACGCGCGAGCCGGCGAGCCCGCCAGCCAGAGGGAGATGAGGCCTGGGGCTCCTCTTGCCTCAGAGAATGCTTGTGCGGCCTGGGGGCGCCCGCAGGTGTGCTCCGAGGCCTGCCGCGGCCTCTAGCTAGCACCTGGGGCCAGTTGGCAGTGCCGGCTGGCCAGCCTCCTAGAGCCAGGGCTGGCTGCAGCAGGCTCCGCGGGCGGGCGGGCGAAGGGCGAAGGGCGAAGGGCAGACGGAAGCCCAAGGGGGCCCGCCCGCCCGCTCCGCTGTGAAGCGCGCCCGCCCTGGAGGCCAGGACCCCAGGGGGCAGAAGTGGGTCTGGCTTTGCATTGCCCGACCAGCGGGAGGGAGCCAGCCAGGGGCAGCCAGTTGCATCCTCCCGGGAACTGCCAGCGGAGGCTTTTGGGGAGCGCGCTGCCAACTCTTGGCTTGGCCGGGGGAGACCTGCCATCTCTGTGGCTCCAGCCGGCCAGCAGGCTGCAGGGTCGGGCGCAGGGGCCGTGGGGCTCTGGAGCTTGCTGCCTTGCCCGTGGGCAGGGCCTCCACGGGCCAGCCAGGTGGCACAGGGTTCCTGGGGCTGCGCCTCCTCCCGGCCCGGCCCGGCCCAAGGGAGGTGGGGGGAACCTCGGAGGCGCCCAGGAACGCAAGAGGGCCCAGACTGCGGCCCTGCCGGCCCTCGGAGAGGGCCCACGCGTGTCTGCTTGGGCTCAGGAGGCCACGGTGGGACAGCCAGTACCCCAGCACCGAGCTCATCTCGCGTGGACCACCCAGTGCGCGTCAGGAGTAGGTGTGTCCCAGCAGGAGCCCCTAGGAACAGCCCTGCCCTACCAGCTCTTAGCACAGGGAGTCCTGGTCTGCACATGCATGAGCCAGAGAGCCAGAGAGCCAGAGGAGGATGCTGCCGTGGGCTCTAACTGTCCTCAGAGAATGTTGGTATGACCCGGGGATCCAAGGGAGGTGGGGGGAACCTCGGAGGCGCCCAGGAACGCAGGAGGGCCCAGACTGCGGCCCTGCCGGCCCTCGGAGAGGGCCCACGCGTGTCTGCTCGGGCTCAGGAGGCCACGGTGGGACAGCCAGTACCCCAGCACCGAGCTCATCTCGCGTGGACCACCCAGTGCGCGTCAGGAGTAGGTGTGTCCCAGCAGGAGCCCCTAGGAACAGCCCTGCCCTACCAGCTCTTAGCACAGGGAGTCCTGGTCTGCACATGCATGAGCCAGGGAGCCAGAGAGCCAGAGGAGGACGCTGCCGTGGGCTCTAACTGTCCTCAGAGAATGTTGGTATGACCCGGGGATCCAAGGGAGGTGGGGGGAACCTCGGAGGCGCCCAGGAACGCAGGAGGGCCCAGACTGCGGCCCTGCCGGCCCTCGGAGAGGGCCCACGCGTGTCTGCTCGGGCTCAGGAGGCCACGGTGGGACAGCCAGTACCCCAGCACCGAGCTCATCTCGCGTGGACCACCCAGTGGGCGTCAGGAGTAGGTGTGTCCCAGCAGCAGCCGCCCCCCACCCCGGGAACGGCCCCTCCCTAGACAAGCCTTTCCTGTGAGGAGTCCTGGACTGCGCACGCGCGAGCCGGCGAGCCCGCCAGCCAGAGGGAGATGAGGCCTGGGGCTCCTCTTGCCTCAGAGAATGCTTGTGCGGCCTGGGGGCGCCCGCAGGTGTGCTCCGAGGCCTGCCGCGGCCTCTAGCTAGCACCTGGGGCCAGTTGGCAGTGCCGGCTGGCCAGCCTCCTAGAGCCAGGGCTGGCTGCAGCAGGCTCCGCGGGCGGGCGGGCGGGCGGGCGAAGGGCGAAGGGCAGACGGAAGCCCAAGGGGGCCCGCCCGCCCGCTCCGCTGCGAAGCGCGCCCGCCCTGGAGGCCAGGACCCCAGGGGGCAGAAGTGGGTCTGGCTTTGCATTGCCCGACCAGCGGGAGGGAGCCAGCCAGGGGCAGCCAGTTGCATCCTCCCGGGAACTGCCAGCGGAGGCTTTTGGGGAGCGCGCTGCCAACTCTTGGCTTGGCCGGGGGAGACCTGCCGTCTCTGTGGCTCCAGCCGGCCAGCAGGCTGCAGGGTCGGGCGCAGGGGCCGTGGGGCTCTGGAGCTTGCTGCCTTGCCCGTGGGCAGGGCCTCCACGGGCCAGCCAGGTGGCACAGGGTTCCTGGGGCTGCGCCTCCTCCCGGCCCGGCCCGGCCCAAGGGAGGTGGGGGGAACCTCGGAGGCGCCCAGGAACGCAAGAGGGCCCAGACTGCGGCCCTGCCGGCCCTCGGAGAGGGCCCACGCGTGTCTGCTCGGGCTCAGGAGGCCACGGTGGGACAGCCAGTACCCCAGCACCGAGCTCATCTCGCGTGGACCACCCAGTGCGCGTCAGGAGTAGGTGTGTCCCAGCAGGAGCCCCTAGGAACAGCCCTGCCCTACCAGCTCTTAGCACAGGGAGTCCTGGTCTGCACATGCATGAGCCAGAGAGCCAGAGAGCCAGAGGAGGACGCTGCCGTGGGCTCTAACTGTCCTCAGAGAATGTTGGTATGACCCGGGGATCCAAGGGAGGTGGGGGGAACCTCGGAGGCGCCCAGGAACGCAGGAGGGCCCAGACTGCGGCCCTGCCGGCCCTCGGAGAGGGCCCACGCGTGTCTGCTCGGGCTCAGGAGGCCACGGTGGGACAGCCAGTACCCCAGCACCGAGCTCATCTCGCGTGGACCACCCAGTGGGCGTCAGGAGTAGGTGTGTCCCAGCAGGAGCCCCTAGGAACAGCCCTGCCCTACCAGCTCTTAGCACAGGGAGTCCTGGTCTGCACATGCATGAGCCAGGGAGCCAGAGAGCCAGAGGAGGACGCTGCCGTGGGCTCTAACTGTCCTCAGAGAATGTTGGTATGACCCGGGGATCCAAGGGAGGTGGGGGGAACCTCGGAGGCGCCCAGGAACGCAGGAGGGCCCAGACTGCGGCCCTGCCGGCCCTCGGAGAGGGCCCACGCGTGTCTGCTCGGGCTCAGGAGGCCACGGTGGGACAGCCAGTACCCCAGCACCGAGCTCATCTCGCGTGGACCACCCAGTGGGCGTCAGGAGTAGGTGTGTCCCAGCAGCAGCCGCCCCCCACCCCGGGAACGGCCCCTCCCTAGACAAGCCTTTCCTGTGAGGAGTCCTGGACTGCGCACGCGCGAGCCGGCGAGCCCGCCAGCCAGAGGGAGATGAGGCCTGGGGCTCCTCTTGCCTCAGAGAATGCTTGTGCGGCCTGGGGGCGCCCGCAGGTGTGCTCCGAGGCCTGCCGCGGCCTCTAGCTAGCACCTGGGGCCAGTTGGCAGTGCCGGCTGGCCAGCCTCCTAGAGCCAGGGCTGGCTGCAGCAGGCTCCGCGGGCGGGCGGGCGAAGGGCGAAGGGCGAAGGGCAGACGGAAGCCCAAGGGGGCCCGCCCGCCCGCTCCGCTGTGAAGCGCGCCCGCCCTGGAGGCCAGGACCCCAGGGGGCAGAAGTGGGTCTGGCTTTGCATTGCCCGACCAGCGGGAGGGAGCCAGCCAGGGGCAGCCAGTTGCATCCTCCCGGGAACTGCCAGCGGAGGCTTTTGGGGAGCGCGCTGCCAACTCTTGGCTTGGCCGGGGGAGACCTGCCGTCTCTGTGGCTCCAGCCGGCCAGCAGGCTGCAGGGTCGGGCGCAGGGGCCGTGGGGCTCTGGAGCTTGCTGCCTTGCCCGTGGGCAGGGCCTCCACGGGCCAGCCAGGTGGCACAGGGTTCCTGGGGCTGCGCCTCCTCCCGGCCCGGCCCGGCCCAAGGGAGGTGGGGGGAACCTCGGAGGCGCCCAGGAACACAAGAGGGCCCAGACTGCGGCCCTGCCGGCCCTCGGAGAGGGCCCACGCGTGTCTGCTTGGGCTCAGGAGGCCACGGTGGGACAGCCAGTACCCCAGCACCGAGCTCATCTCGCGTGGACCACCCAGTGCGCGTCAGGAGTAGGTGTGTCCCAGCAGGAGCCCCTAGGAACAGCCCTGCCCTACCAGCTCTTAGCACAGGGAGTCCTGGTCTGCACATGCATGAGCCAGAGAGCCAGAGAGCCAGAGGAGGATGCTGCCGTGGGCTCTAACTGTCCTCAGAGAATGTTGGTATGACCCGGGGATCCAAGGGAGGTGGGGGGAACCTCGGAGGCGCCCAGGAACGCAGGAGGGCCCAGACTGCGGCCCTGCCGGCCCTCGGAGAGGGCCCACGCGTGTCTGCTCGGGCTCAGGAGGCCACGGTGGGACAGCCAGTACCCCAGCACCGAGCTCATCTCGCGTGGACCACCCAGTGCGCGTCAGGAGTAGGTGTGTCCCAGCAGGAGCCCCTAGGAACAGCCCTGCCCTACCAGCTCTTAGCACAGGGAGTCCTGGTCTGCACATGCATGAGCCAGGGAGCCAGAGAGCCAGAGGAGGACGCTGCCGTGGGCTCTAACTGTCCTCAGAGAATGTTGGTATGACCCGGGGATCCAAGGGAGGTGGGGGGAACCTCGGAGGCGCCCAGGAACGCAGGAGGGCCCAGACTGCGGCCCTGCCGGCCCTCGGAGAGGGCCCACGCGTGTCTGCTCGGGCTCAGGAGGCCACGGTGGGACAGCCAGTACCCCAGCACCGAGCTCATCTCGCGTGGACCACCCAGTGGGCGTCAGGAGTAGGTGTGTCCCAGCAGCAGCCGCCCCCCACCCCGGGAACGGCCCCTCCCTAGACAAGCCTTTCCTGTGAGGAGTCCTGGACTGCGCACGCGCGAGCCGGCGAGCCCGCCAGCCAGAGGGAGATGAGGCCTGGGGCTCCTCTTGCCTCAGAGAATGCTTGTGCGGCCTGGGGGCGCCCGCAGGTGTGCTCCGAGGCCTGCCGCGGCCTCTAGCTAGCACCTGGGGCCAGTTGGCAGTGCCGGCTGGCCAGCCTCCTAGAGCCAGGGCTGGCTGCAGCAGGCTCCGCGGGCGGGCGGGCGGGCGGGCGAAGGGCGAAGGGCAGACGGAAGCCCAAGGGGGCCCGCCCGCCCGCTCCGCTGCGAAGCGCGCCCGCCCTGGAGGCCAGGACCCCAGGGGGCAGAAGTGGGTCTGGCTTTGCATTGCCCGACCAGCGGGAGGGAGCCAGCCAGGGGCAGCCAGTTGCATCCTCCCGGGAACTGCCAGCGGAGGCTTTTGGGGAGCGCGCTGCCAACTCTTGGCTTGGCCGGGGGAGACCTGCCGTCTCTGTGGCTCCAGCCGGCCAGCAGGCTGCAGGGTCGGGCGCAGGGGCCGTGGGGCTCTGGAGCTTGCTGCCTTGCCCGTGGGCAGGGCCTCCACGGGCCAGCCAGGTGGCACAGGGTTCCTGGGGCTGCGCCTCCTCCCGGCCCGGCCCGGCCCAAGGGAGGTGGGGGGAACCTCGGAGGCGCCCAGGAACGCAAGAGGGCCCAGACTGCGGCCCTCGGAGAGGGCCCACGCGTGTCTGCTCGGGCTCAGGAGGCCACGGTGGGACAGCCAGTACCCCAGCACCGAGCTCATCTCGCGTGGACCACCCAGTGCGCGTCAGGAGTAGGTGTGTCCCAGCAGGAGCCCCTAGGAACAGCCCTGCCCTACCAGCTCTTAGCACAGGGAGTCCTGGTCTGCACATGCATGAGCCAGAGAGCCAGAGAGCCAGAGGAGGACGCTGCCGTGGGCTCTAACTGTCCTCAGAGAATGTTGGTATGACCCGGGGATCCAAGGGAGGTGGGGGGAACCTCGGAGGCGCCCAGGAACGCAGGAGGGCCCAGACTGCGGCCCTGCCGGCCCTCGGAGAGGGCCCACGCGTGTCTGCTCGGGCTCAGGAGGCCACGGTGGGACAGCCAGTACCCCAGCACCGAGCTCATCTCGCGTGGACCACCCAGTGCGCGTCAGGAGTAGGTGTGTCCCAGCAGGAGCCCCTAGGAACAGCCCTGCCCTACCAGCTCTTAGCACAGGGAGTCCTGGTCTGCACATGCATGAGCCAGAGAGCCAGAGAGCCAGAGGAGGACGCTGCCGTGGGCTCTAACTGTCCTCAGAGAATGTTGGTATGACCCGGGGATCCAAGGGAGGTGGGGGGAACCTCGGAGGCGCCCAGGAACGCAGGAGGGCCCAGACTGCGGCCCTGCCGGCCCTCGGAGAGGGCCCACGCGTGTCTGCTCGGGCTCAGGAGGCCACGGTGGGACAGCCAGTACCCCAGCACCGAGCTCATCTCGCGTGGACCACCCAGTGGGCGTCAGGAGTAGGTGTGTCCCAGCAGCAGCCGCCCCCCACCCCGGGAACGGCCCCTCCCTAGACAAGCCTTTCCTGTGAGGAGTCCTGGACTGCGCACGCGCGAGCCGGCGAGCCCGCCAGCCAGAGGGAGATGAGGCCTGGGGCTCCTCTTGCCTCAGAGAATGCTTGTGCGGCCTGGGGGCGCCCGCAGGTGTGCTCCGAGGCCTGCCGCGGCCTCTAGCTAGCACCTGGGGCCAGTTGGCAGTGCCGGCTGGCCAGCCTCCTAGAGCCAGGGCTGGCTGCAGCAGGCTCCGCGGGCGGGCGGGCGAAGGGCGAAGGGCGAAGGGCAGACGGAAGCCCAAGGGGGCCCGCCCGCCCGCTCCGCTGTGAAGCGCGCCCGCCCTGGAGGCCAGGACCCCAGGGGGCAGAAGTGGGTCTGGCTTTGCATTGCCCGACCAGCGGGAGGGAGCCAGCCAGGGGCAGCCAGTTGCATCCTCCCGGGAACTGCCAGCGGAGGCTTTTGGGGAGCGCGCTGCCAACTCTTGGCTTGGCCGGGGGAGACCTGCCGTCTCTGTGGCTCCAGCCGGCCAGCAGGCTGCAGGGTCGGGCGCAGGGGCCGTGGGGCTCTGGAGCTTGCTGCCTTGCCCGTGGGCAGGGCCTCCACGGGCCAGCCAGGTGGCACAGGGTTCCTGGGGCTGCGCCTCCTCCCGGCCCGGCCCGGCCCAAGGGAGGTGGGGGGAACCTCGGAGGCGCCCAGGAACGCAAGAGGGCCCAGACTGCGGCCCTGCCGGCCCTCGGAGAGGGCCCACGCGTGTCTGCTCGGGCTCAGGAGGCCACGGTGGGACAGCCAGTACCCCAGCACCGAGCTCATCTCGCGTGGACCACCCAGTGCGCGTCAGGAGTAGGTGTGTCCCAGCAGGAGCCCCTAGGAACAGCCCTGCCCTACCAGCTCTTAGCACAGGGAGTCCTGGTCTGCACATGCATGAGCCAGGGAGCCAGAGAGCCAGAGGAGGACGCTGCCGTGGGCTCTAACTGTCCTCAGAGAATGTTGGTATGACCCGGGGATCCAAGGGAGGTGGGGGGAACCTCGGAGGCGCCCAGGAACGCAGGAGGGCCCAGACTCCGCATTCAGAGAGGGCCCACACGTGTCTGCTCGGGCTCAGGAGGCCACGGTGGGACAGCCCGTACCCCAGCACCGAACTCATCTCGTGTAGACCGCCCAAGTGGGTGGCAGGAGTGGGTGTGTCCCCGCAGCAGCCCTCTGGAATGGCTCCACCCTACCAGCTGTTAATGCAGGGAATCCTGGATGGCGCTTGCGTGAGCCCGGGAGCCCGGGAACAAGAGGAGGAATCCTGGATGGCAGACGTGCGAGTCCGGTAGCCAGAGATGGAGAAGAGGACACTGCCAGGGGCTCCAATTTCCCTCAGAGAATTTTTGTGGGTCCTGGGGATGCCCGCAGGTGTGTTCCTGCGAGTGGCCGCTGCATCTAGCTAATACCTAGGGCCAGTGGACAGCTTTGGCTGGGCAGCCTCCTAGAGCCAGGGGTCCGGCAGGCTCCTTGGGTGAATGGCAGATGGAAGCTGAGGGGAGCCGCATGCTCCTAAGCATGCCCTGGAGGCCAGGACCCCAGGGGGCAGAAGTGTGTCTGGGTTTACAATGCCTGACCACAGGGAGGAAACCAGCTGAGGCGCAGCCAGGTCCATCCTCCCGGGAACTGCCAGCGGAGGCTTTGGGGGTGCTCGCTGCCAACTCTTGATTGGCCAGGGAAGACCTCCCATCTCTGTGCCTCCAGGAAAGCAGGAGTGCCCAGACTCCATTCCTGCAGGCAACCCGAGAGGGCCCATGGGTGTACTCTCAGGCTCAGGAGCCCACGGTGGGACAGCCCGAATCCCCACACCAACTCATCTCGCATGGACCACCCAGTTGGCGTCAGGAGTGGGTGTTTCCCCGCAGCAGCCCCTGGTAACGGCCCTGCCCTATCAGCTCTTTTTGCAGGGATTCCTGGATGGTGAATGTGGGAACCCGGGAGCCAGCGAGCCAGAGGATGCTCCTGGCTCCTCTCTTTGGATCAGCCCATCTCCACACTTTTGGTCAGTTAGAGGGTTAAAGAGTGGATTGTAGACTTTTCTTTCTCTCCTCTCCCTGTAACTCTTTTTTTTTTTTCCTAGTCCCAGTCGGGGCACCAGATTCTGTCCCTTTTGACCCTCCTCCAGGCCAGCTCTCTGCTGTGGCCAGGGATTGCAGTGGAGGATGGGCCAAAGTCCTTGGGCTCTGCACTCCATGGGAGACCAGGGTAAGTACCTGGCTCCTGCCATCAGATCAGCGCGATGCGTCAGCCACAGCGCTGGCCGCAGCAGCCATTGGAGGGTGAACCAATGGCAAAAAGGAAGACCTTTCTCTCTCTCTCTCACTGTCCACTCTGCCTGTAACTCTTTTAAAAAAGATTTATTTTATTTATTTGAAAGAGCTAAAGAGAGGTAGAGACAGATATAGAGGTGTTCCATCCACTGGTTCACCTCCCAGATGGCCGCAACACCCAGAGCTGCACCCATCTGAAGCCAGGATCTAGGACTTTCTTCTAGATCTCCCACATGGATGCAGGAACCCAAGGACTTGAACCATCTTCTACTACTATCCCAGGCCATAGCAGGGAGCTGGATTGGAAGAGGAATAGCCAGGACTAGAATTAGTGTCCATATGGAATACCGACGCTTCAGGCCAGAGCTTTAACCTGCTGTACCACAGCGCCAGCCCCTCAATTCTGTAAGTTTCAACTAGAACATGTAAAACATCTTGTAGCTATGACAATAAAAAAAAATTGAAACCAATGTGCATTCAGCTCAGAAGGCTTTAAATCTTGCAGCCATGCTCCCTTTTTCCTGATTCTGAATTATATTTCTTTATGCTTTTCCAATCTAACCAAATCTTATAAACATCTTAAAATACAATGTAGGGGCCGGCACCGCAGCTCACTAGGCTAATCCTCCGCCTTGCGGCAACGGCACACCGTGTTCTAGTCCCGGTTGGGGCGCCGGATTCTGTCCCGGTTGCCCCTCTTCCAGGCCAGCTCTTTGCTGTGGCCAGGGAGTGCAGTGGAGGATGGCCCAAGTGCTTGGGCCCTGCACCCCATGGGAGACCAGGATAAACACCTGGCTCCTGCCATCGGATCAGCGCAGTGCACCGGCCACAGTGCACCGGCCGCAGCGGTCATTGGAGGGTGAACCAACGGCAAAATGGAAGATCTTTCTCTCTGTCTCTCTCTCACTGTCCACTCTGCCTGTCAAAAAAATAAAAAATAAAAATACAATGTAGGCCGGCACCACAGCTCACTAGGGTAATCCTCTGCCTACGGTGCTGGTACCTCGGGTTCTAGTCCCAGTTGGGGTACCAGATTCTGTCCCGCTTGCTCCTCTTCCAGCCCAGCTCTCTGCTGTGGCCTGGGAAGGCAGTGGAGGATGGCCCAAGTCCTTGGGCCCTGCACACATATGGGAGACCAGGAGGAAGTATCTGGCTCCTGGTTTCGGATCAGCACAGCGTGCCAGCCGTAGCAGCCATTTGGGGGGTGAACCAATGGTAGGAAAACCTTTCTCTCTGTCTCTCTCTCACTTGCTAACTGCCTGTCAAAAATAAAATAAAATAAAATAAATACAATGTGAAAGAAGCTGAGGAATAAACAACTTACTGGCAATATATTCATTTTTGTCAGACTTGGGTACATGAAGATGTCTCCAGGATCTTATCTGCAAGAGAAATTATTCAGAGAGAGTGGTGAGACAAATAATCTAGATTCTTCCTAGATTCTACTGTGCTAGCAAGATCATGAAGGAAATGCATATAGACAAGTGGGTATATTAGCTGGGCAACAAAAATAAAGTACCCTCCCTATGGGGGAATATAGGCTTTACACATGGGAAGAGCAGAAAAGACCCTGAAAGAGCACACACAACTCTACCAATCACTCAGGTTAAACAGAAAGTATTGTTAGGCTAATTAAAATATTAATTTGTTACCAATTCTGTAAAAAAAAAAAATCAATGTCAGAGCCATCACTGTGGAGCAGTGGGTGAAGCTTCCTGCTGCAGTGTGGGCATCCCATATGGACACCAAGTTGAGTCCTACCTGCTACACTTCAGATCTAGCTCTCTGCTATGGACTGGGAAAGCAGTGGATGAAAACCCAAGTCCTGGGACCAGCACTGTAGCACACTGGGTTAATCCTCTGCCTGCAGGACTGGCATCCCATGTGGGCACTGGTTCTAATCCTGGTTGCTTCTCTTCAAGTACAGCTCTCTGCTGTGGCCCAGGAGGGCAGTGGAGGATGGCCCAGGTGCTTGGGCCCCTGCACCCATGTGGGAGACCAGAAAGGGTCACTTGGCTCCTGTCTTCAGATTGGCACAGCTCCAGCTATGGTGGCCATTTGCGGGGTGAACCAATGGAAGGAAGACCTTTCTCTTTGTCTCTCTCTCTCACGGTCTATAACTCTACCTGTCAAATGAAAAGAGGGGAGGGGGGAGAGGAAGAGAAGAGAGGAGAGGAGAGGAGAGGAGAGGAGAGGAGAGGAGAGGAGAGGAGAGGAGAGGAGAGGAGACCCAAGTCCTTGGGTCCCTTGCACCAACATGGGAGACTTGGAAAAATCTCCAGGCTCCTGGCTTCAGATTGGCCCAGCCTTAGCCAATGAGGCCATTTAGGGAGTGATCAGCAGATGGAAGACCATCTCTCTTTCTGCCTCTGCCTCTGCCTCTCTGTAACAGCCTTTTAAATAAATAAATAAATCATAAAAAAAAGTCACTGCCTAAATAATTTATAATATTCATCAGGATTGTCCAATTAATTAGCAATACACCAGAAAGAAACCTGCTTTCGTTAGTATCTATATTACACAGAAAATTAGTCAGGCAATATTAACTGTTTTCCTTACAACATCTCTTGCTTTTATGTATCTAAAATTCCATTAAAGTATACAGCTTAAAAATTGGTTTTTGGCCACAATTATATGTATAGGATAAATTGACATGATATATCTATTACAGCTTTCTTTAACTGTTCCATGACATTCCTCTCTGTATACAAACCTTGATATAATTCTTCTCCACAGGGACCCCTGACATTTTCCAGTTCACTTTTGTTCTAGCCCATGAGACAACAGTAAATATGATACCAACATAATTTGAAAAGTATTTTGCCTTTGGGAGTTTCCCTTCTTGTACAGTAATCATGTGGAAAATCCTGAGACTTTCCTGTTGGACACATGGGGCCTAGGTCACAGGCTGCACAAACCAGACATTGGAAGCATAGGCATCATGATACACTAAGTTAAGCTACTTCTCTGGACATACCACATATATATCAGAGTGCTTGGTGTGTGTCCTGGCTATTTCAGACCTCCAAACCAACTTACTGCAAGTATTTTTTTTCTTAAGTTATTTTTTAAAGTTTTAGTTATTTATTTGAAATGCATAGTTACAGAGACACAGAGACAGAGAGAGAGGTCTTCCATCTGCTGGTTCACTCCAGAGGTGGCTGCAATGGCTAGAGCTACAGTGATCCAAAACCAGGAGCCAGGAGCTTCTTCCAGGTCTCCCACACAGGCACAAGGGCCCAAGGACTTGGGCCATCTTCTTCTACTTTCTCAGGCCATAACTGAGAGCTGGATTGGAATCGCAGCCAGAACTCAAACTGATGCCCATATGGATTGCTGGCAATGCAGGTGGTGACTTTACTCATGACACCACAGCAGCGGCCCCACAAGTGTTCTTTTGAGTCAACAGATCATGGCTCAAAAACTTGCTTTTCTGCCATCTGCATGGAAACCCACATGGAGTCCCTACCTCCTGGCTTTCATAGATAGAACCCTGGCTGTTGTGGGCTTTTGCAGAGTGATCAGGCAACCTTGGTTGGCAATGTTCAGATTTTTAAATATTTCACTTTTTTAGGTTTTTGAGTCAGTATTCTGAGTCCTATTGCTTCTTTATTACCAAGAATTCCAAGATCTAACTCAGTATGGGTGCTATGTATAGCATAATATGAGTTACGATGAGGTGAGAGAACTCCCAACATTGTATCTAGTTAGCATACCTTAGAAATAGTGGCATTCTGTAGAAGCTGCAAATTTACCTACCAGAGTGGTGGGACATTTAGGGGATTTTAATAATTTCCAAAATTTATTAAAAGGAAAAATGGTAACATGGTAAGGGCTGGCTTCCCATGATTCCTAACCATCTTCATCTTACTGCACTACACACCCTCACCCATCACCCTCATCCATCCATTATCCATGCCCACCCAGCAATGGCTTGCCTGGGCCACAGCTGGGTGCCCAGCCATGGCTGTGGGAGGGAGCTCCAATAGGAGAATAGCAGCTATCCTAGGCACCTGATCACAGCTGGAGGAGGGACATGGATAGCAGAGCACCACCACTCCAGTGGGCCCTGTGGGTACTTGCCTGGGCCAAGGGTGGAGACTAAGCCCCCACCTCCCTGTCCCCAGTTTTGGGCTCACCAGAGTACACCTGTGAAATGCATGTCAGTAGAGAAGAATTGTGGTTACCAGTGAGTGAGGGGGAGAAATGGTGGATTAAGGACAAAGGAGATACATTGGTCATGGGGCACAAAGTCTCCAGTAGACAGGAGAAATGAGTCTACAGCTGTACTGCAAAGCATGGAAACTACAATGCTGTATTTCATATTTCAGCTTGTTAAGAGAGGCTTTTGAAAGTACTCACCATAGAGTATAGGAGGTGATGAATGAATTATTCTGATTAGACAATTCCAGAATTAACACTCATCAAATGATCACATTGTATCCCACAGGTATCTATAGCTATTTCTCAGTTGAATAGTTTAAAAAGGCAAAGATTACCAGGCTAAACTAAAAAAGCTAGGAACAATACAATGTGTATTAATATAAAGAGAAATGTTTAATGATTTCATAGTAGGACAAAAATGATTCTTAAAGATTTGTTAAATTGAAAGGCAGAGTTAGAGAGAAGAGATATAGATCTTCCATCCACTGGTTCACTCTCCAGATGGCCACAACAGAGCTGTGCCAATCCAAAGCCAGGAGGCAGGGGCTTATTCTGGGTCTCACATGTGGGTGCAGGTGTCCAAGTACTTGGGTCATCTTCTGTTGCTTTTCCAGGCACATTAGCCAGGAGCTGGATTGGAAATGGTGCAGCTGGGACTTGAACCTGGGCCTGTATGGGATGCCAGTGCTGTAAGCTGCAGTTTATCTTCGTTTAACACAGCAATGGCCCCAAAAGAAAAAAATAAAATAAAAACTCCAAAAAATAAAAAATAAAAACCAAAAAAACGTCAGGGATACAAAGAGTTTAAAAGCTGAATGATGAAAACAATACATATAGAAGGGGCTGGGGCCATGGCTTAGAGGATAAAGCCGCCCATCTGCAGTGTTGGAATTCCACAAGGGCACCACTTCAAGTCCCACCTCCAGTGCTGGCATCCCATATGGGCACTGGTTTGGATCCCGATTGCTCCACTTCCAATCTAGTTGTTATGCCCTGGAAAAGCAGTAGAAGATGGCCCAAGTCTTTGGGCCCCTGCACCTCTGTGGGGGACCTGGAAGAAGCTCCTGGCTCTGGGTCAGCAGAGCTCTAGCTGTTACAGCCAACTAGGGAGTGAACCATCGGATAGAAGACCTCCCTCTCTCTCTCTCTGCCTCTCTTTCTCTCTGTGTGTAACTGACTTTTAAATAGAAAAATAAATCCTTAAAAAACAAATGTGTAACTGTTCATATAGATAGGCTCAAAGGGATCACATAAGTAAGATCAAGTGTCTACTAATAACAATAGATAGAATTAAAAAGGAGAGAATGATGCAACATGGGAAGCAGGCCACACAGCAGACTCACAGAATGACAAATGCCCTAAGCAGCACAATGATATCAGAATCAGCCTTAAGGCCTTCAGATCTAGCTAAAAATCCCATGAGAGCATTATAGGCATGGAAAGCCAAGGCACTGTAGCAAAAAAAAAAAAAAAAAAAATCTACATAAATGATCTCGGTGAGTGAGACCCCAGTAGAAAGAAGAGGACATCAAAGGAGGTACCTTTTTCAGAAGGCTAGAGAGAACTTTCAACTTTTCTTATGTCCCTGTCTACACACTAACAGAATTTGTGGACTCAAAAGGCTTCCATAGCCTTGGCAGCTCATGACAAGAGCCTCGGTGATCACTGACATCATAAATAAAAGTGTCAATTGTTAAAAACAATAGGAGTCACTGTGTACTTACTCCCTATGTAGGACCTCTGTCCTTAATGAGTTGTGCTATGAGAATTAATAGTAAAACTCATCTTCAAGAGTACTTTAGACATTGTGTGTCTTTGCAAACTGTTGAAATCTATACTGAGCTCTAAGTGCTAGGCCTTAGGCTAGTGGAGTCCAGGTATTGTGGTAGCTGGAGAAAGCCAGTTGATAGGAGATCCCTGTGCTTCTCTCTCCCTTTTGCTCTGTCTCTTAAGTTTCTCAAATAAAAAAAATTTTTAAAATTTACAACCCTAGAACCCAAAACCAGAAGGATATTAGAGAATTCTTCAAACTTGTAGTAAATAAGAATCATATTCCCAAATGGACAGTGAGTTATTGAAGAAACCACATGGGAAATTCAGAAATAAGATGATTAGAATCAAAGTACAACACAAATTAATGGACTAAATGCAAAGCAAGGCTTAGGAGGAAATAGCTGTAAAGATCTATATTTCATAATAAAATATAAAATAAGTTATCTGCAATTCTACCTTAAGAAACCAAAAAACAAAATCAGAGAAAACTGGAGCCAAAAAAGGCAGAAGAAACAGAGAGTGGAGTGGAGTAGGGTGGAGAAAGGAATGTGTGTGCTCCCCACTTTGTGTAGGAAAGACACAGTGCTGTGATTCTGGCACATAGCAAGGGATGCTTCTCATACCAAGAGCCAACAGCCTCTGCACCATGATATCAAGCTACCCTACCCAAATCTTATTTTTCAAATAAAGAAATCTTGAAAAACACAGATGTAAATAATCAAGCCCTCTTATTATCCTAAGCTTCTAAGGTAAACTTTTTAACATTTATTTATTAACATTTTTAACATTTATTTTAAAGGCAGAGTTACAGAAAGAGAAAACAAAGAGACCTTCCATCTGTTGGTTCACTTCCCCAATGGCCACCACTACAGGGATGGGCCAGGCTGAAGCCATAGACAAAAGCTTCATCCTTGTCTCCTACAGGGCTACAGAGACCCAAGGACTTGGGCCATCCTCTCCTACTTTCCCAGGTGCATTAGCTAGGAGATGGATCAGAATTGGGCCACCAGGAATCAGACCAGTGCCCATATGGTTTGCTACTGTCACTGGCAGCAGCTTAACCTACTATGCCACAATGTCATAAAGATAAGCGTTTCTAACTCAGGCCACAATAAAGGAGGAGAAAATAGCTTACAGGAGATGACTAGAAATTTGAAAGGAGTCAATCAAATGGAAATTTAAAAAAGCTGCAGTTCAGAAGATGATTGAAAATGTTATTAGAGGTTGCCCTCATTGTGGCATAAAATGTTAAATAAACCTCCCCCTTCAGTGCTGGCATCACATATGGCCACTGATTCAAATCAAGTCCTGGCTGCTCCACTTCTGATCCAACTCTCTGGGGTGGTCTGGAAAAGCAGTAGAAGATGGCTGAAGCCCTTGGGCCTCTGCACCCATGTGGGAGACCCTGAAGAAGCTGCTGGCTACTGGCTTCAGATTGGCCCAGCCCAGGCCATTATGGCCATTTGGAGAGTGAACCGTGGATGGAAAACCTCTACCCATGCCTCTCTGTAACACTGCTTTTTAAATAAATAAATAAATCATTTTAAAAAACAGAACAATGTTTTAACTAAGACATAAAAAACCCACCAATTTCACCAGTTCATTGAGTCCTATAATTACTTTTTTTCTCTTTTTTCTCTTTTGATCTCCATCAGCAGTTTCACAATTCTGTCTTTTTTTTCTTTTTTTGAGTTCTAGAAATTCATGGTTACTCCATTGATCTTCCATGAGAAACCCATATTTATAATTATTTTTAATGGTCTTATAAATATAAATCCTCCTGGAGAAGAACTAGAACTGTGGATGACAAAGACAAAATCATCACAATTAAAATTTTTAAACTAATTTAGCAATTTAGCAAAGGAGATGCCCACAGGATTTGAAAAAGCACAGCAGTATTTTACAAACCAGTTCATCATTTCAGGCAATGATAACACTGGAGCAATTTCAAAATTCTTCTAAAGTACCCAAAGGACCCCCCTCCCCTTTTTTAAGAACAGCAACTTGTAATATTTCACCACTGGACTTCTCAATGTTACATAACCCTTGGAAAACTTACATCAATAACATTTCTATATCAATGTAACAACTTAAAATTTATGATATTGCAACTAGATAATAGTTTTCATGTAAAGTGAGCCTAATTAGCCATCATCTCTGCAAGTTGAAAACCACATCCTTTGTTGATTTCCAGGGATCCACAAAGAAATCAACGTCAAATCAGTTAATTTAGAACTTTTATTTAAAAAAAAAAATGTCAAGGATATCAAAATTGAAAAAAATACTTCATTAACATAGGATCTCTGATTATTATGAGGTAATAATCATTCACTTATATAAAGAGTCAAATTATGTTTAAATATATTTAATACATAGTAAGTATATTTAATATTTGATTAGTAGAAATATATACTTAAAAGATATTAAAAATCAACTCTTAACATTCAGTTTTCTAAACCCAAAGATAGAAAATATATGAGATTATCTTGACAAAACACAAAATTTCTTTCCCTCATGTAATTAGTTACCAAAAGATAAAGAAAATCCTTTTGTACTGTACTTCTTCTAATGGGAAGTTCCCCCAGATAACTTAGAAGTTAAACCTAATGGAAAGGTACCCAAACTTAGACATTGAAATAGTATGTGTGGAATCTGTAAGCATTCAACCTTATAAAAGAATGAGAACACTTAGAAACAAGTACACCTGAGGTGGGTGCTGTGGAACTGCAGGTAAACCACCGCCTGCAGTGCTGGCATCCCATATGGGGGCAGTTGAAGTCCTGACTGCTCTACTTCTGATCCAGCTCTCTGCTATGGCCTGGAAAAGCAGTAGATGGCCCAAGTACTTGGCCTCTCGGCACTAGTGTTGGAGACCCAAAAGATGATGTTCCTGGCTCCTGGCTTCAGATTGGCATAACTCCAGCCATTGCAGCTTTTTGGGGAGTGAACCAGCAGATGTAAGACCTCTCTCTAACTCTCTCTCTGCCTCTCTGTAACTCAGCCTTTCAAATAAATACATAAATCTTTAACAAAAAAGACAATAATACATCTTAGAAACAAAAGCAGAAAAAAAATCCATAGAACAGTTTAAATACATCTAGAAAAGTCAAGTATAGGGGCCAGTGTTGTGGCATGTTGTGTAAAGCCAGCCCCTGTGACACAGGCGTCCCACATGGGCACTTGTCCAGTCCTGAATATTCCAGTTCAGATCCAGATCCCTGCTAATGCACCAAGGAAAATAATGAAAAATTGCCAAGTCCTTGGGCCCCTGTGTGAGACCCAGAAGAAGCTCCTGGCTCCTGGCCATTGTGGCTCAGGTCTAGGCATTGTAGCCAGTAGACCAAAGATCTCTGTCTCTTCCTCTCTCTCTGTGAACTCTGGCTTACAAATGAAGAAATCTTTACAAAAAAATAGGTACTCTTAATATCCTAGTTTTCTAAGATAAACATTTCTCTTTAAGATTAATTAATTTCAAAGGTAGAGTTAGAGAGAGAGAACAGAGAGAAAGATCTTCCCATCTGCTAGTTCATTAGCCAAATGGCCACTACAACCAGAACTGGGCCAGGAAGAAACCACTGCCAGGAGATCCATCCAGGTCTTCCACATGGGTGCAGGGTCCCAAGGACTTGGGCCATCCTCTCCTGTTTTGCCAGGTGGATTAGCTAGGAGATGAATCAGAAGTGGGCCACAAGGAATCAAACCAGTGCCCATATGGGTTGCTGCCATCACAGGCAGCATCTTAACCTGCTGTGCCACAATGTCAGCTGTAAGGACAAGCATTTTTTTTTTTTTTTGACAGGCAGAGTGGACAGTGAGAGAGACAGAGAGAAAGGTCTTCCTTTTGCCATTGGTTCACCTTCCAATGGCCGCCACAGCCGGTGTGCTGCGGCCAGTGCATCACGCTGATCGGAAGCCAGGAGCTAGGTGCTTCTCCTGGTCTCCCATGTGGGTGCAGGGCCCAAGCACTTGGGCCATCCTCCTCTGCACTCCCGGGTCATAGCAGAGAGCTGGCCTGAAAGAGGGGCAACCAGGACAGAATCCGGCGCCCCAACCGGGACTAGAACCCAGTGTGCCAGCGCTGCAAGGTGGAGAATTAGCCTATTGAGCCATGGCACCGGCCTGAGGACAAGCATTTTTAATGAAAGGCCATAACTAAACAATAAAGGAGGAGAAAATAGCTTATAAGAGATGGCTAGTTGTTGGAAAGGAGTCAATCAAATGGAAATTTTAAAAAATTGCAGTTGAGGAGAGGGTTGAAATGTTATTAGAGGGGCCAGGCACTGTAGCGTAGTAGGCTAATCCTAGAAAAGCAGTTGGTGGCTCACTTGGTTAACCCTCCACCTTCAGTGCTGGCAACCCATATGGGTGCTGGGTATAGTCCCAGTTGCTCCTCTTCCAGTCCAGCTCTCTTCTGTGGCTCAGGAAGGCAGTGGAGGATGGCCCAAGTGCATGGACCCTTGCACCCACATGGGAGACCTGGGAGACAGGGAGGAAACACCTGGCTCCTGGCTTCAGATCCATACTGCAATGGCTGTAGCAGCCATTTAGGGGTGAAGCAATGGAAGGAAGACCTTTCTGTCTCTCTCACTGTCTAACTCTATCTGTCAAATAAGTAAAAAAAATAAAAAACAAGAAGTTGCAGTTGATTAGATGGTTGAAAATGTTATTTAGAGGGCATTGTAGGCTAATCCTAGGAAAGCAGTGCAAGGTGTGCTTGAGCATGGGGGATATGCAAGAAGCTCCTGGCTCCTGTTTTGGATTGGCTCAGCTCCAGCCATTGTGGGTATTTGAAGAGTGAACTAGTAGATGGAAGACATTTCACTCTCTCTCTCCCTCTCTTTATCTCTCTCAAAATTTTTAAAAGTTATTAGACTGGGGCAGGTACTGTGGCATAGAAGGTTAAACCTCCACCGCAGTGCCAGCATCTTATATGGGTACCAGCTCAGTTGAATCCCAGCTGCTCAACTTCCAATCCAGCTCTTTACTAGTGCACCTGGGCAAAGCAGAGAAATGTGGTACTTGAGCCCCTGAACCTGTATGGGAGACCCAGAAGAAGCTCCTGGCTCCTGCCTGACCCAACCCCGTCATTTGGGTAGAGTCATTGGATGGAAAATCTTTCTTTCCCTCTTTCTCTCTTTGTATCTCTGCCTTTCAAATAAATAAATGTGTTGTAGAAAGTTATTAGACTTTAAAATCAAATATGAAAACCTCTTGCAAAAAATTATCATTAATATTTATATTTTTGTAAAAAAATTACTAACTTAATGTGGGGTATAAATCCTAGTTTTATTTATTTGAAAGAATTCCAAAAAAATAAAGACAATGAGAAAGTGATCATCTGGATCACTTCCCAAATGACTGCAGCAGCTAGAGCTGGGACAGACTGAAGAAGCCAGAAGCCAGGGAAGTCCATGTGGTTCTCCCACATGTGTGACAAGGGTCCCAGCACTTGGGCCATCTTCTGCTATCCCAGGCACATTCACAGGGTGCTGGATTAGAAGTGGAGCAGTCTGGACTCATGCACTCTTATGGGATGCAGGTATGATAGACTGCACTTAACCTATGATGCTGGCTGTACCTTGAACATTTTTAATGTCAGGGCTGGAACTGTGATGTTGTGGGTAAGGCCACCACCTATGATGCTGGCATCCATATGGTCCCGTGTCACAGCTGCTCTGCTTCAGATCAAACTCCCTGCTAATGGCCTGGGAAGAGCAGAGGAAAATGGCACAAGTGTTTAGATCCTTGCCACAGATGTAGGAGACCTGAATGGAGCTCCAGGCTCCTGCCTTCAGTCTGGCCCAGTGCTTGCTTGCTGCAGATGTCTGGCATTGAACCAGTAGGTTGAAGATTTCTGTCCCACTCTCTAACTCAGCCTTTCAAATACCTAAATAAAACTTCAAAGAATTCTAAATTTTGGTATGTTGATTTAGAATTATTTTTATTGGGGCCAGCACTGTGGCATAGTAGGTTAAACCTCCACCTGCAGTGCTGGCATTTCATAAGAGCACTGGTTCAAAATGCCCTAGAAAAGCATTGGAGGATGGCACAAATCCTTTGGTCTCTGCACTCATGTGGGAGACTTGGATGAGGGTCCTGACTCTTGGCTTCAGATCAGCAAGATCCAGCCATTGTAGCCCTCTGGAGAGTGAACCTGTGGATGGAGGACCTCTCTCTCTCTCTCTCTCTCTCTCTCTCTGTGTTATTCTGCTTTGCAAATACTTAAATAAACCTTAAAACAATATTTCTTATCCTTGATAACTTGATTTTTTTTACTTTGAACTTTTATTTGGCAAAGCAACACTGCATAAACTGTGCAGTAACAAATGACAATTTACACAGAATGTTAAATTCATATACATTATTAGCAGCAAATTAGAAATAAATAAATGAAAAACCACTAAGCTACAAATCCCCTATCACTTTTAGAGAGAAAGAATGAACTCTGTCAGTTATGTCCAATCTGAACAGCAGTGTCTACAGGACATCACCTGCCATCTTAAGTTTCAGTACTTACAGATGCCTACTTGGAAGGTAACAAAGCAGTTGACTGTATCTACAACACGCTATTCTGTGACACCACCTCAAAAGCTTTAAAAAGAAAGCTTATCTATATTTTCTTAGTAGCATCTAACAGATATCCAAATACCAAGAATCTTAACTTATGAATGGTGGTGTTATCTGATACACAGAAGAAATTTGGTATATTAACATCAGAACAAAATTAAGTGTCCATGAAAAGGAAAGCCACTCCTCAAAATCAGTCATAAACTAAAATTTTCCATTTTGCAGAAGCCCTATTTTCCTATTTTAAAGTAAACTGTGGGCATGTGAAAGAAGTAACTCACACATTCCTTCCTATTCTGCAGCCTTCCTCTGCCAGTCAGGCTCTCTGCCTCTGAGGAATAAGAAACCCCTACCAAACCACACATTTTCATGCTGAAAGTAACAGTGTGAAGTCCAAGTGAGCTGTGATGCTGTTGGTTTCCAAAAAGCTTTAAGGCCTGAGATGAACAATCCACTGACATATCGTGGGCTGGTCAAGCTGATGCTCTTAGAGTTCATCCCCTGCACATGTGGAAGAAAAGAGCAGAAAATAAAATCACTCCCACCTAGACCATTGTTTTTATCTGCTAAAGGCACAGATACCACCCCTACCAAAGGCTTCATTTTGACTCTACCATCTTGTAGGTAACTTATTGTTTAGTGATAACTTAGCAAGTAATTTTGAACAGCTGTGTATAACAACTTATAAAAACATTTACCAAAAGGCCCAATCCCTTCTATATATTTTAAGCCAAGAGTACATGTATTTAGAAAAATCTATCTTTTACATTTAGCAATTCATTTTTTATTTTTTCATGAGCATTTATCATTTATTGAGGAAAAAAAAGTCATGCTACTGCAGAGTAGCCCTTGGTCTCTCTAGCTGCTACACTGCTTTATCTCTCTGCAGCCACTGTAGGTCAGAGATGCTCTTATCCCTGGGCAGGAAAACCTGAGGTCTATTACCTCATGTCAAATTGCATAGGAGCCCCAAATCAGTAATCCATCCCGTGATCACCTTGAGGAGAGGATCTGGGTTGCGCATGGCACAAGCATCATGAGCCATCAGGGGTGGGATTCCCTTTGTACCCAGTCATCCTCCTCACCTTGCACAGCTTGTAGTTCAGTTTGTATACCACCTCCTGCTCATGTCTGCCACCACATGCCTTCTGCTGTGATGTAGTGATCAGCAAAATGGCCCCTTGGTGTCAAGGATGAGGCAGAAATGCTCACCTGTCTTCTCGATGCTAGTCAATGTTTGCTCCATCTCACATGCATCTATGAATGCAGCAAGGTATGCAACATCAGTTTGAACCTGGTTGCTGATTCTGATCAAGCACTGCATACAGTTCTTTACCTCCTCTCCAGTCACTGCACACTTGAGTCCATTTCTCAGGCAGATGAGGAGAGGGAGACACCCTTAGGTTGCAAGGACATGATGATGCACAAGGTGCCACAGCAAAGTGCAGAGAAAGCAAAGACCACCAATTCATTTTGAGCATTTATACTTAGATTGCCTGAAAAACTAAAATATTAGATAAGTATGGTTATTCTTAGGTTATGATCTTGCCAAAGAACAACTTTAAAATTGAACTTCATAGAAAGCAAAGAACATTGCATCACTTTCATATATTCTTTGTGCTTAGCTGAAAAATTATATTTTGATTTTAACACAATAAGCACAACAAACTTTTAAACATACTACATGTACATGTATATAAGGCATAGCATACATTATGAGACAGAGAAACATAGAAATCTCTGCAACAGTTTTTAAATCTTTTAACTCCATTACCTGACAAATAATCAGGCCCTTATGGCTCACCATGTGGGTTGCCAATTCAACAGAGATGAATGTTGGCAAGAGGAAAGAGCTTATTTCTAGAAGCTGGCATCTTGGGGAAAGATATTTATCCTTTTTTTTAAAGATTTTATTCATTTGGGGCCCAGCGCTGGCATCCCATATGAGCACCGGGTTCTAGTCCTGGTTGCTCCGCTTCCAGTCCAACTCTCTGCTGTGGCCCAGGAGGGCAGTGGAGGATGGCCTAAGTGCTTGGGCCCTGCACCTGCACGGGAGACCAGGAGGAGGCACCTGGCTCCTGGCTTCATATCAGCACAGCGCCAGCTGCAGCAGCCATTTGAGGGGTGAACCAATGGAAGGAAGACCTTTCTCTCTGTCTCTCTCTGTCTATAACTCTACCTGTCAAATAAATAACTAAATATTTTATTCATTCATTTGAGAAACAGAGCCATGGAGAGAGGGAGAGCCAGATAAAGGTCTTCTACCTGCTGGCCCACCCCCAAAATAGCCAAAATGGCCAGAGCTGGGCTGATTCAAAGCCAGGAGCCAGGAACCTCCCCAGCTGGGTGTTGGGCCCAAGCACCTGGAGCATCCTGCACTGCAGAAAGCCGAATCAGGAGAGAAGCCAACATGCACATGAAATGGTGCCCACAAGGGAAGCCAGCACTACAGGTGAAGGCCCAGCTCTCTATGCCACAGCATGGCTCCAAGAGAGAGCTCTTGATGTAAAATGTTCTCTTTCTCCCAAAGAGTTTTTAAAGGACAAGGGTAGCTTCAGGGGGAAGTTAGAAATAAAATGATGAGTCACCTTAACTGATGATATGTAGATGTCCAAGCTTTTTTTCTGATGGAGACCTCTTAACCAGGGGAGTCAGCATCAGTTGGTTGGAGGATCCTTGTCAGTGGGGTCAAAAGTCCACCATTATGAGGCCAGCACCATGGCACTGTAGGTTAATCCTCTGCCTGTGGTGCTGGCATACCATATGGGCACTGGTTCTAAGCCTGGCTGCTCCTCTTCCAATCCAACCCTCTGCTGTGGCCTGGGAGAGCAGTAGAGGATAGCTCAAGTCCTTAGGCCCCTGCACCTGCACGGGAGACCTGACTCCAGGTCGGCACAGCTCTGGTAGTTGAATTACTCTGGTAGCTCCAGAGTAATTCAGGTAATTCAGAATATCAGTAAGTGGTTTTTGCTATACAAAATGTGAAAAGGAAAAGGGAAGGAAGATGGTTTTCTTATGGTTACAACTCCTTTTTAAAACTCCCAATCAAAGAAAAATAAATAAATGTTCTAATCAATTAAATATAATTACTTCTTGCTTTTAGTAACCTCAGTTAACCCTATTGTTCCACAGTTGAAACCTGAGAAACTTACTTGAGCATTTAATTTGGAAAGCAACTCTAGTCCCTGTGATGGTACTGGACACTAACATATATAAAGATAATTATATCTTCATTTCAGGTTCAGTTGGCATTCTGCTTGAAAAACACCTTTTATTGCATTAATTCTTGTTCCTCACAGTCAATTTCATCAGAGGCATCTGTGGAAATTTACAACAGGTTTTTAAGAGATCAGGGAGCCAGGAAAGTAAGGGTTTAGTTCAGGTAGGAGAGGGGAAAGTCTGCAAACTAGGGTAGTGTCCATACCACTCAGAGAGCAGGCCAAAGCCACGTGCAGCAAGCACCTCGAGCTGCTATCCACCACTTATCACCAGCAGCAACGCAGAGGCAGAGAGTGTTATTTAAGAGAGAGACGTAAACATGGGTTCATACCGAGCACCAGGAACCAGCCACATGGAGGAGCATCTAGGCCTGGAAGCCTAGGGCACGGGGCTACAGCAAGCCCCTCCTGGCAAGAGGTCAGGGGAGAGAAGGGCCAGACACATCATGTCCTAGGAGTTTAACCAGCTTCCAAAGGGGAGTGGTTAATTAACCTGATTGGCTGGTTGGCACCCAGGTGTGGCCAGGTAGGGGCATGACATCACACAGAGGCGTGAAGGCATGGCCTTCCAGCTCACAAACCTAATCAATTTTAACCTGTATGCCTGCCTACTTCAACTCTGACTTTCAAATGAAATAAATATTTTAAAAATCCACTTAACAGCCATCTTCTCTTAAATTTAACACATACACAGGCCATGCAGTATTACAATAGGACACCACTTTCTTCTTAGTAATAGGATTAGGTTTGTGAGCTGGAAGACCACACCTTTGCCACACCCCTGTGTGGCCTCATGCCCCTACCTGATGCCTTTGCCATGCCCCTGTGTGGCCTCATTCCCCTACCTGCCCACACCTGGGTGCCCACAAGCCAATCAGGTTAATTAACCACTCCCCTTTGGAAGTGGGTTAACAGTCTGGCCACGGTGTAGCCACCTGCTCTTCTTCCCTGGCCTCTTGCCAGGACAGGGCTTGTTGTAGCCCTGCACCTCCAGGGCGCAAGGCCTTCAGGCCATGTGTTCTAGGCTTCCAGGCCTAATGGTCATCCATGTGGCTGGTTCCTGGTGCTTGGTATGAACCCCTATTCACCTCTCTCCCTTAAATAAAGCTCTCACTCTCCTATGCATCTTTCTCACTAAATAAAAGCTTAAAACGTACCATGCTGCCTCGTTTATCTGTGCTGGTATTTAGAATTTTTCTCTAAATATTAGGCAAGAACCCTCTTGGGCTTATTAATATCGAGGATTTAGTAATAAGCCCACGGTGAATCATATGGCACCCCAAATTGTGGTAGTACATGTGGCACCCCGGATAGCATTTCTAGGGAACTTTAAGGGGCCACAATTTAGTGTGGATTTTATGGGGTATTCTCCGATTTCACACAAACCAGTACCACAAAAAATGACCTAAGCCAGGTCCAAATTCCATGAACCCAAAGAGCAGAGACAGAAATTTCAGTCTCAGAGCTGTTGACTCTGTACACAAATGGAAGCCATTGTCTTAATAGGTAGCTAATGTGCAGCAGGAAGAGAAAGGACAGCTGCTGGATGTCCCCAGAGTCCCAGCCACCACGTTAGCTCACAAGCTGCTCTGGGGAGGGAGTACAAGTGGCCATTGCCCTCCTTACCAGTGTGAGAGGGTCAGGCCACTTGAAGAATACACCCAACTTCTGGTTCGCTCACCAATGTGGTTATTGAGCGAATAATCCAGCTCTTGATGCTCGCCGCTTCAATTCACCAAAGATGAGGCCTGGCCAGAGGAAAAGGTTTATTGCAAGAAGGCAGCAGCAGCCTTGGGGAAAGAAAAAGAAGTTTCTCTCCATCCAAACAGGTGCTTTTCTACCAAACCACGCAGTACAGAGGATTTTTAAAGAGACAGGGTAATTGGAGGGTGAGGATTCAAATAAAACAATGAATCTATTCAATTGACAATTATGCAGATTGTCAGGCTTTGTTCTGAGGCACATCCCACCACCCAGTCAGAGGAGTCCAGGGTGTCACCCCAGGGGCTTTCTGCCTCAGTTGGGGGAGGGGGGAAAGGGTTCTTTGTCAGCTGGGGCAAAAGCCTGACACTCCTAATCATCTCCTTTTTTCAGTGGGCTTCTGAAATTCTTATGCAAATATTATTCACAAGATTACAGCAACAGAGGGTGCCTTCATTAAGGTAAACATTTGAAAAGGAAAAATGCATTTATTGTGGTTACAGGAGTACCATTCTGTTGGAGGAGGGTATTTGAGGGCTTATAAAGAGGTTTTAAGGAAGGGTGTGCTGGTGTAAGGACTAGATGACCTAATGGGGAGTCCTTTTAAGAGTGGGCAAGACACTTGCTTCTCCCCAGAACCTGTCTATTAGCAAGACAGAAGTGGAGAGCCCACTCCTCTGAGTTTCATTTTCTCATGAGAATAGAAGGGAAGTTAACAATCCCACCCTTCTAACCTAGTTTTACCACAGAATTTGCCTATCAGATCGTTCCCAAGGTTTTTTGTTTTAACAAGAGCAGGCTAGACAAGATTATGATTCTGTCCCTCTGATAGATTGTTAGCTGTTATTATTCTGCTCATCCAAATTGTGGTTAAAAAACTCCACTCCATTTTTCAGGTCTCCCTCTCTTGGGGACCCCTAGTGGCTGCTGTGGCAAGGTTTCTCATGTAAATAAATCTTGCTTTGCTCACTGCCTGTCCACATGGAAATTCCTTGTGAGACATGCATCCCCATCACCCTCCTTCATCACCATTTTCCCCCCATTACTTTGGTGTGGTGAAGTCATGGAAGAGTTGACGGTCTCTGGTTTCAGATGTCATGGCTTGTCGCTAGATCGATGACAAGGCTTAAGTTCTCCGATTCCTCCTGGTGGTCAGCACCTGTGTCCTTCAGCTCTGCCTCAGCCTAATGGTAGAACAGAGACCTGGGGCTCCCCTGCTCTTTTAAAAACCTACTGTAAATTTCCACAGATGCCCCTATGAAGTTGACTGTGAGTAGAAGACTTAATAATCACTGGGATTTCTAAGGGTTGGGTGTCTGGGTGTCTACTTCTCACTGTTTCTACACACACACACACACACACACCCCACTCATGGACAAAATATTTCCCAGGTGCAAAATTAGGTAATGTTATCAGACTCAATAACCTCCTTTGCACCAAGCAAACAGGTTTCTCCTGGTGTGCCTTTATTGGAGGGGCAGGGTTTTGTAGTGTAAAGTACTGGGCTGCTTTCCTAGGCCTGCTTCTAAGGCTGCTGCATTCCTTCTGCAGAGCACATGTTTTGTTTCCCATGACTGCTTTCACACACATAGGCTAATTTCTATCTTCCTGTCTAAAAATATTATTGCCTTCCTGGTCCACAGCAGAGAGCTGGACTGGAAGAGGAGCAACCTGGACTAGAACCCAGCACCCATATGGGATGCCGGCAGGTGGAGGATTAGCCAAGTGAGCCATGACGCCTGCCCCATGAAAACCTTGAATAGAAGAATACCCTTAGAAACAAAAGCTGAAGGAATTGTCTGATTACATGAAAAAAATTAAACACATTAAGAAAAGACAGAAGAATCAAGTATCCTATGACCTTAGGCTTCTAAGACAAACAGTTTTAATGTTAGGTCACAAGAGTCAGAACCAAGGAGGAAGAAATAACTTACAGGAGATGCCTAGAAATTTGACAAAGAAAATGACCAATTAAGTAGAAACTACTAAAAGGAGAAACTGCATTAAAATAGATTTCAAAATGAAACAGCAAGATTATTACAAATATGTATGTTACCAGAGGGAAGGCCATGGAAGCTGTGGGGTTCTGTCTTCACACAAGAAAGAATTCAGGTGTGAGACAGAGGGCAGAGTGCTAAGGCTTTGTTGGGGATAGGGCATCTGTCAGGACGGAAGGGACAGAAAGAGCACCCACTCGCTCAGACTGGGGAGAGTGAGGTTACATGGTTGAGTGGAAATACACCTGGGCAGGTGGCTCAGCAGAGAGGCAGAGGGCAGAGCAAGCAGTCTGCTTAGACTCCCTAGGTTTTTAAGGGAGTCTGTTTACCCTCCTCCCCCTCTCCTCCAGGACAAAGGATGGAGAGTCCAGGTGGAAGGGTTTGTTGGGTGAAAATTAGCAAATTCCTCCCCAGATTTGCTGGCAGACTAGGGGGGCTTCCCTTAGGGCATCTGAGGAGGTTTTATTGCCCCATGTAACCAAGTAACCCATTTGGTCCTGAGCAGAGAGAATTCCCCTGGGAGCTTTCCTGGGGGGGGAGGGGAAGGGCTGGGACCCCCTGGGAGGTTATCGGGGTCTGGGGTCTGAGCAGGACTTTGAAGTGCAAGTTGCTGGGCTTCCAGAGCTTTCACAGCAGGTGCTGGTCTTCAGGCCTGCCTCACAAACACATAGGCTAAATTCCTGACTTCCTACCTAACATATATACGCTTTGAATAACCTTATTGCTTTTGCATAGTGAAAAATCCATAGTTCTATTTCATTGAACTTTCATAAATGCTACCAAAGGCAATCTAGATGAGCCCTTGCAAGAGACTTCCTCCCTAGAGACCCCGTTTCAAATCCTAAACAAGGCTCTTCTACAAGCACCCGCCTTGAGCCTTCCTAACCCACTTAAACTGTTCTTCACTCTACCCTTCTCCAGCCCACTGTTACTTTTCATCCCTGCTCTTCTCTCAACCCAGCTACTCTCCTCCCCACTTCTCTCATCCCCTCGAACCCCATTCCTGTCCTCACTTCCTTGATTTTTTCTGACCTCATCACCTCAGACCTTCATCACCTCAGACACTCCTATTCCCAAAGCCCTGCATTGGATCATTAATGGTAGTGCTTCTAAAGCTCCCCCTTTTCCCACTGGATATGAAATAATTGAGGGGCATCATGATGTCACCTCCTCCTCTCCCTGCAAAGGACCATAGAGGCTGGGCCCCTACCTCAAGGCACTACCTCCCAACAGGCCAAGTTATTAGCCTTGGTTCAAGCCTTCACCTTAGCCAAAGGAAAGACAGTCAATATATATACAGATTCCCGATATGCCTATAACATTTTGCATTCCAATGCCCAGATACGGCAAGCCCGAGAGACCCCTATAATAAATGGCAAGTTGATTAAAGCTCTACTTGAGGCTGCCCAGCTGCCAACAAAAGCTGCTGTTATTCACTGGAAAGGACACCAGAAAGGTAAACAATTCCTATCTGAAGCTAATAACAAGGCTGATCTGACAGCTAACACAGTGGCTCCTGGGGAGAGGATCCCATCTTTTCTCTGTAACTTAGCTCCTGTGTATTCAGACCTAGACATCTCTTAGTTCCAACAACAAGGGGCATCTAGAAAGGACTCATGGTGGTTTCTAGATGAAAAACTAATACTCCCTTCTTCTCTCCAAGTTACCTTTCTAAAGAACCTCCATTCTCTCTATCACTCAAACTCAAACTCTCTTCTTCACTTCCTGAGATCACATATACACCTAACTCCTGCCATAAGAGAAACTCTGCATAACATATCTCAGACTTGTAGCCCCTGTCAAACTGCTAACCCCAATTCTAATATCAGGCCACCCCATTCCCCACTCACCAGGCCCATGGATCACTCCCAGGAGAGGACTGGCAGATTGACTTCACCCATATGCCACCAGTTAAGCAAACATGGTACCTTCTGGTGATGGAGGACACCTTCCTGGAGTGGGTGGAAGCTTCCCCCACTACTAACAAAAGAGCTTCCACCATTTCCACTATATTAAATGATATTAACCCAAGATTTGGATTGCCTGCTTCCATCAGTCAGACAATGGACCAGAGTTTATCTCTAAAATAACTCAAATAGTATCTGCCTCTCTTCATAGCTCATGGCATTTTCACATCCCCTATCATCCCCCCTCCTCAGGAAAAAGTAGAATGGATGAATGGAATTTTAGAACAGGCTCTAACTAAACTCTCCACCCAGGTTTACTTGGACTTGGTAAAACTCCTTCCTTTAGCTCTGTTAAGAATCGGATCTCTTCCCCAGAAGCCCTTAATGCTTAGCCCATCTGAAATTCCCTATGGAAGGCCTCTTTCACCTAGCTTCCCTCCCCTACAGAGCTCTGAAGCTATTCCTCCTCCTCTCTTCTTACTGAAATGTGCGATGACTTATGGATGTATGCAGATACACACCTACCCAAACCACACTCTCTGCCTCCCGACTATATCCCTACCTTTCCACCTGGTGACTGGGTTTATCTAAAACAAAATGAGGCTGCTCTAAACCAAAGTGGAGCGGGCCCTACCAGGTGATATTGACTACCTCCACCACAGCCAAACTCAAAGGGCACCCTCCCTGGGTGCATTTTACTTCATTAAAACTAGTTACATCTCCCTCATATAAGTCCACCCCAACAGGACCCACCTCTCAGGTCGACACGCTAACACGATGCATTTACAAGGTAACTCTGTCTCATTTTGGCCGTTGTTTCCACCATGGGCCATGGCTCTAGTGTCTCCTTTTGCCCTCATAATCATAGTGCTCCTATTTCTGCCATGCATAATTAACCCATTCCAAAGGTTCTTGCAGAAACAAATAACTGCTATATCTCAAGCCAACTCACAGGCACAACGCAAGGCTGCTCTTCCTCTTCAATCAATCCAATCCCAAATATAGGTCACTGCTCAAGTCCTGGCTCCATGTCTAAGCCCCCTATCAGCAGGAAGTAGCCAGAGAGAAATCGGCACCCCTCTCCTCATCTATACTCAGAGTCAGGATTGATGGAACAATGACATAAGCCTCAGCCATTCTCCCTCATTGCCCAAAATAGGTAAACACTGGAATGTAGTCCTTGGAATGTATTCCTTGCCCTTGAAACTCAACTGGATTTCACACCCTATTGCATTCATACCCCACCCCTTACAGCCACCTGAAAGACCACTTGTTCTTAACACCTGAAAGACCAGTTCCAGGAATTCCCCTCTGCCTGCTGGCCCCTACCCAAAATATAAAAAGGCCCAGCCCCTGGGGTTGGGGACTTCTGCCCTGTGATCCACTAATGTGCATGTGGGCAGTTGATCACCCACCTCTACAGACTTATTTTCTCTGAAAAAAATGCAGTCTGGCTGTAAATTTGTACACTGCCCCCTCTCTATTCTGCACCTCTTTCCCTAACATTTTGGTGCCCCAAATGGGGAAGCAAAAATCTGCAACTCTTTTCCTAACAATTAACAATGCTCAATTTTGAGAAACTCATAGAATTAATTTCCTTCTAATCTCAGCCAAAGTAATCTCACACAAAATTATCTGCTACAAATCTTCTGTAACATTTTTATATTACCTAAGTTATTTATTCTGTTTTGTTCCTCTCTCTCCTTGCCAAACACCAGTTTTATTTCAGGTAAGACAAAGATCATTTGCTTTCTTTGTTATTCAAAACACATCTTGAGTACAAGACACATTCTCATTCTCGAATTTATAGCTTCCTTAACATTTTTCTCTTCCCTATCTATTGGTTCCTTAATTTGCAATTTAAAATGATCCTAAAAAGCCTCTAAAATAAGAACAAAGCATTTTAATGAAACATAAAATTTCAAATTATTTTAAAGTAGTCAAATCCAAAAGTCCATTGTCTTTTACAACGTTTACAAGACCAACAGTACAAAAGTTTGAAAACATTTCTTTTATGTTTACCCACTTATTATTAACAATTTTTAAAGAAACTAAAATATTAGACTAGTATGGTTATAATCTTGAGTCATGTTTTGCCAAAGAACAACTCGAGGAGTTAAATTTTACTTCAAACAGGAATTAATGAACATTCCGTTATACCACTAACCTGCATCATTTTTTTCTTGTCAAAATCGAACTTTTATGACTTTGAGTATCCAAAAAAGTAAGTATAACTTTTGCTTGACCAGCAAACCCAGGCACAAAACATGTCAATAACCCTGAAAATATTTTAATTTGTATCTATCAACAAAGTTAAAACAACCTATCAGATACTTACTTAGGTCACATGAATCAAAAGATATTTGAGGCCGGTGCCACGGCTCACTAGGCTAATCCTCCCCCTGCGGGGCCGGCACCCTGGGTTGTAGTCCCGGTCGGAGTACCGGATTCTGTCCCAGATGCTCCTCTTCTGGGCCAGCTCTCTGCTGTGGCCCCGGGAAGTGCTTGGGCCCTGCACCCGCATGGGAGACCAAGAGGAAGCACCTGGCTCCTGGCTCCAGATCTGCCCAGCGCTGGCCGCAGCGCCATTGGGGGGTGAACCAACAGAAAAAGGAAGAGCTTTCTCTGTCTTTAACTCTTCCTCTCAAAAAAAAAAAAAAAAAGATATTTGAGTTAATTAGTTTTAATTTATGTGAACACTCATTTGCCTATGTCAGTTAAAACAGAGCTCTTAAGGAATTTTTTACCATTCAGACATAATATACAACAATATACAACATACACAAATACACACACACACACACACATATATATATAGCATATATGAGAAGGAATAATGTCATTTTGAAATCAGACACAACCCCCTAAATTCCACACTGAAATGTGGCCCTTAAGTTCCCCAGAAGTGCTATCTGGGTGCCACATGTGTTACCAGAATTTGGGGTGCAATATGATTTCACCATGAGCTTATTAATCCCCAATATTAAAAGCCCGAGAGGGTTCTTGCCTAATATTTAGAGAATTCTAAATACCGGCACAGATTAACGAAGCAGCATGGTACGCTTTAGGTTTTTATTTAGTGCGAGAGGTGTCTAGGAAAGTGAGGGTTTAGTTCTGGTAGGAGAGGGAGGAAAGTCTAGAAACCAGGGTAGCATCCATACCAAGCAGGGAGCAGACAAAAGCCACGTGCAGCAAGCACCTTGAGCTGCTATTCACTGCTTACCACTGGCAGCAAAGCAGAGGCTGAGAGTTAGGTAAATGTAGGTTCATACTGAGCACCAGGAACCAGCCACATGGAGGAGCATCTAGGCCAGGAAGCCTAGAGCACATGGCCTGAGGGCACACGTCCTGGAGGCACAGGGCTATGGGAAGCCCCTCCTGGCAGGAGGCCAGGCAAGAAAAGAAGGCCCAGACACACTGTGTCCCAGGCTTTTAACCCACTTCCAAAGGGGAGTGGTTAATTAACCTGATTGGCTGGTTGGCACCCAGGTGTGGCCAGCTAGGGGGATGAGGTCACACAGGGGCGTGGTGAAGGTATCAGGTAGAGGCATGACATCACACAGGGGTGTGGCGAAGGCATGGTCTTCCAGTTCACAAATCAATTTTAGCCTGTATGCCTGCCTACTTCATCGCCCCTTTTTAAAATATTTAACTCCTTTTGAAAATTATCGACATCACAGAATTCTTCCTTTCAATAATTTAATTAACCATAATTTTTTTCTCAATTAGGACTGGCAGGAATAAAATCTTAACATAAGCATTTAGTTTGGAAAATAACTCTAGTCCCAGTAAAAGAGTTGAACACCTACACATGAAAAGAAAATCGTGTCTTCAGTTCAGATTCAGTTAGCACCTTAATAAAGAAATATTTTGTAGTGCATTATTTTTCTGATTCTTGTTCCCTGCTGTCAATTGCACCAGGGGCTTCTGTGGGAGTCACAACTGGCTTTAAAGGACCAACGGGACCTCAAGGGCCTCCTCATTCTTTAGAATGCAATGCAAACAAATCCATGCATTATCACAATGTTTCTTAGTTATGAGGCCAGAAATATTGCCTGTCCTTATCAGCTCAGAGGGATTTGGATGGAATTAACATCTAATTACCTGTATTTTAACCAAGATAAACAAATTTTCACACAATGACTCTTCCAAACAAAATTTCCCTTGTGGAGGGACTGATCAAAGAGTCTTAGAATATCATCTCCCCAGGGCCGGTGCTGTGGTGTACTAGGCTAAAGCCTCTGCCTGAGGTGCCGACCTCCCATCTTAGAGCTGGTGTCCCATACAGGTGCCAGTTCTGTTCCCGGCTGCTCCTCTTCTGATGCAGCTCTCTGCTATGGCCTGAGAAAACATTAGAAGATGGACCAAGTACTTGGCCTCTGTGCCCATGTGGGAGACCTGGAAGAAGCTCCTGGCTTCAGATCAGCCCATCTCTGGCTGTTGCAACCATTTGAGAAGTGAACCAGTGGATGTAAGACCTTTCTCTTTGTCTCTCCCTCTCTCTGTCTATAACTCTACCTCTCAAATGCATAAATAAAAATCTTTTAAAAAAATCTACCACCAGTTGGTACTGGAACAAATGACCTAAGCCAGGTCCAAGTGGCATGAAACCTAAATGTCAGATAAAGAGGATTTCCAGTGGGTATCATGTTTGATCTAAGCAGTCTTGGAGCCTCAACTCCCCAGCAAACCCCATTTCTTTGTGTCAACAGATATTCACAGGGAGCTGATGCCAAGGCAGGGAGAAAAGGGAGAGTCCCCCAGAAAGGATGCTTGGCCTCTGCTTGGGCTGCCTCTGAAATCCCTGCCCAGGGTCTGCTCATAACCAGCAGCCACAGCTGAGAGCTGATGCAGGGAGACAGCCTCACCCCCCTAGGAAGAGCTGTGCTAAGAGGACTGGGTTGTGGACTTGGTGACCTGCTTTCTAGCTGAGGGGAATTCTGTGATCCAGGAGGAGAAAGAAGGGACAGGGATCCCAAAACTCACAGCTCCTCCCCCCAAATTCCATGTATGAAGTCTGGATTCTCCCTGAGGACCCACGAATCCTAACCACACAATTTGGAAAAATACAGAGCTCTAGGGCTGAGCCAAAGTCACCACATTCAGGAATGAAACAAGATATCCAGGGTCCCATGCCAGCTGCCAGCCCAGCTGCCATCCTGCAAGAGGGAGGCACCTGGCCCCCACACACTCACCTCATTCCAGATTCTGAGCTGCCCAGGCATCCTTCTGAGGGCTCTTGTACTGAGAGAAGTGCACAGAGAGGCAAGGACTGAGCATCTGGCATCTCCATGAGCAGCAGACTAGAGAAGCTGTTTAGCAGCATACAGAAAAAGACCTCATGTCGCTCTTTATTATTGCTCCCATGTGTCTGATTGGACAGCTTGCTGAGCCAGTGAGCAGGCAGCACATCAGATGATGCAGCCAATCAGTCACACCTACCAGCTTTCCCCAATGGATTGGGGGGAGGGGTGCAGTTCAACCACCCTGTGGCTGGTGGGGGAAGTGAGGGTTAAGTCTTGGGCTCAGGTCTGGTGGTGCTCATGGGGGCCTAGCTATCCTAAGAGCCAGGGCTGCTGTCACCTTCCTGCTGACCCAACCACACAAGATTGGAGACCCTCCCTCCACTGTCTGTGATCCCGCTGGGATCTTAGGACCTGGAGCTTCCAATAACCTCCTTCACAAGGGATGCAATTCACTCACAATTTACTGAATGCGGAGCTTTTCATCCTCTTCATGTTGTTGGCTTAATTGTCTTTTAGGTTTTTCATTTTGGTTTTTAATGATTAGAAAATATTTGCTGGCTCCACGGCTCACTAGGCCTGCGGCACTGGTACTCCGGGTTCTAGTCCTGGTTGGGGCACTGGTTCTGTCCCGGTTGCACCTCTTCCAGTCTAGCTCTCTGCTGTGGCCTGGGAGTGCAGTGGAGGATGGCCCAAGTGCTTGGGCCCTGCACCCCATGGGAGACCAGGAGGAGGCACCTGGCTCCTGGCTTCGGATCAGCGCAGCACACCGGCCATGGTGGCCATTTTGGGGGTGAACCAACAGAAGGAAGACATTCTCTCTGTCTCTGTCTCTCACTAAATCTGCCTGTAAAAAAAGAGAGAGAGAGAGAGAGAGAGAGAGAGAGAGAGAGAGAAAGAAAGAAAGAAAGAAAGAAAGAAAGAAAGAAAGAAAGAAAGAAAGAAAGGAAATATCTAAAGGTATTCTTTTTTTATTTTTACTTTTTGACAGGCAGAGTGGACAGTGAGAGAGAGAAAGAGAAAAAAGGTCTTCCTTTGCCGTTCTTTCTTCACCTTCCACTGCAGTTTAGTTCACAGTGCAAATATGGAATAGGAAGTAATCATCAGGAACATGAACATAAAACTCACTTGCTGGGACTGGCATTGTGGTACAGCACATTAAACTATCACTTATGATGCCTGCATCCCCTATCAGAGTGCCAACTTGAATCCTAGCTGTGTTCTTTCTGATCCAATCTCCTAACTGTGCCTAGGAATTAGCAGATAATGGCCTGATTACTTGACTCCTTGCCACCCACATGAAATACTCAGATGAGGTTCCTGACTCCTGGCTTCAGTCTGGCCCAGGCCCAACTGTTGAAGCCATTTGGGGGAGGGAACCAGTGAATGGAAATCTCTCTCTCTCTCTTTATTCCTCCCCTATGTGTGTGTATCTCCCTTCTCACTCTGCCTTTCAGCAAAATAAATAAAATATCTCCCTTCAGGATCAAGCATCTGGGGGATACTACACTTTAGAAAGAAATGGACTGATTTGTTCAGAGTACTCAAAGCAGTTTCTTTATATCCCAGTTCTTTCTCTGTACATACTTATGTTTTTATAGTACTGATTACGGCACCAGTGTGAGTTTTCATTCATTTTCTCATATCTGGTGTGTGACCTATTAAAAAGCAGCCTTCCTGATTGTGTGTCTTTTTGCTGCTCCATCCCAAATACTTAGAATAGTGTCTAGTGCCTGACATGCGAAGATCATTTGTTGAATGAACAAACTGAACTATTTACTAAATGTTAATGAAGGAGCTTATGTTCAATCAGTCCATTTATAAAATAAAGCTCAGCCAACTATGAAATGTTTATATTGTACATAAAATATATATGAATTTGCATCTGCCTTTGAACTCGGTCATGAGCATCAGCATCCTTGTCTCCTTAATTGTTGTGGGCAGTAAGAAGACTTCTGTCTGCTCTGTTTAAAGATCCCCATGGTTCTCAGTGTTCAGAGAGCTTTTCTGCTGGTGACCTTCCATGTCCACCTGGTTTCTCTTTGTACCAAGCCTGGACTTGAGGATTGTGATTGTGGCTATAGATCCCAGCTCAAAACTCAAAATGTACCCACTGAAATATTTTCTGATTTCCTCTTCAAGCCAATGGCTGTTTGACACAGTGTGGATTCACATCCACATACGTGCGACTTTTCCCATTTTTCTGGAATTGATTTCTATTTTAATTCCATTGGAGTTATGAAAGCAATGATATGACTCCAATTTTCTAAAAAATTGTTGACACATATTTTCTGAAATAACAGATGATCCCACCTGGAGAATTGTTGACAGCTGTTGAGAAGAACACATGTTCTGCTGCTGTCAGGTAGAATGCTCTCTGTGTAACTGTTAGGAAAAGTTGATTTATAATATTGTTCAAATCTACCACTCTTTATTGATTTCCCACTTAGATATTCTATTCTGTGTTGAAAGTGGAATATTGATATGTTCTGTTTGTTCCATTGCTGTTTATCCCTTCAGAGCTGTCAACATTTGCTTATATATTCTGGTGTTCTGAGGTTGGGTACGCATGTTGTTCAACCTAGAAAAGTACACAGAGGAACAACTCAAGAATATCAAGAATAACATGGAAACAAAATGAGGAATTCAAAAAACACATAGAACAATGAAGAATCAATCAAATTTCAAGACGTAGAAAATGGTGAATAAAAAGAAAAAAATCAAATAGAAAAGTTCTACTCAAAGGAAACACAACAGAGGAAATCTTTTGTTATGCAGAAATGGGGTTGGACTTGTATGATCTTCAAGCTCTGATGCATTTCACTGGCACAAATCCATGTATTCTACTGAGAACATTGTCCCAGGATTTCTTCAGGGAGTGATCCATCCCACCTGTCAGTGCAAGTGGTAAGTGAGGATAGAACTAGCTCTGCTGCAGGGGCAAGGGTCATGCTTGTTCTTCCTGCTGTGGCAGTGTTGGTGCATGAGGAGTTGGGGCTCAGGTGTGCACATTTTGAGGGAATGCACAGGCCCCAGGATTTAGCCCTGGCTGTGGACACAACACCTCTCTGTTCAGCACAAGGTACACCTGCTTCCACCTAAGTGTAAGATGCCCAAGGGTGACCAAATTATGTCTCCCTCAAACACAGCCAGGAGGGAGGGAACCCAGGCCACACCCACACTGAACACGGCTTCTGCACTCTGTCATCAGTGTCTTTAGTGAGAGAGGATGGCATCGGATTCCTATTTCAAAAAAAATGACATAGTAACTCAGCAAAATGGAATCAGGGATGTTACTGTTGTGAAAATGGGCAAATATGAGATTATACAAAATTAATAAGTATTAACTGCACTTCTGAGAAAGCATAACTAACTTTTATGAGATGTGTATTTGGCCACTTTTTTCTTTTTTTTCTTTCTTTCTTTTTCTTTTTTTTTTTTTTGACAGGCAGAGTGGACAGTGAGAGAGAGAGACAGAGAGAAAGGTCTTCCTTTTTGCCGTTGGTTCACCCCTCAATGGCTGCCGCGGCCAGCGCACTGTGGCTGGTTCACCATGCTGATCCGAAGGCAGGAGTCAGGTGCTTCTCCTGGTCTCCCATGGGGTGCAGGGCCCAAGTACTTGGGCTCTCCTCCACTGCACTCCCAGGCCACAGCAGAGAGCTGGCCTGGAAGAGGGGCAACTGGGACAGGATCCAGTGCCCTGACTGGGACTAGAACCTGGTGTGTTGGTGCTGCAAGGCAGAGGATTAGCCTAGTGAGCCTCGGCGCCGGCCCACTTTTTTCACATTAACTTTTTTTTTTTTTAAAGATCTGTGTTGTTTATTTGAAAGGCAGAGTTAGAGAAAGAGAGGTAGACAGAAAGAGATCTTCATCAGCTGGTTCACTCCCCAAATGTCCACAATGGGCCAAACTGGGCTAATCTGAATCCAGGAGCCAGGAGTTTCTTCCAGGTCCCCCATGTGGGTGAAGGGGCCCAAGTATTTGGGGCATCTTCCTCTGCTTTCCCAGGCACATTAGCAGAGAGTTGGATGGGAAGTGGAGCCCCCAGGACTTGAACCGGCACCCTTGTGGGATGCTGACATTGCAGGCCAGGGCTTTAACCTATCGTGCCACAGCTCTATCCCCCATTTGACCACTTTTAAAATGTACTGTTAGTGTGGTCCTGACAAAACAAAATATAGCTGATGAATTTTATCATCTTAAGCATTTCTAAGTGTATGATTGAGTAGTGTTGAGGATATGCACATTGCTGTGGGACCAATATTCAGAACTGTTTCTCCTTATGAGACTGAAACTCTCTACCCATTGAAGGAAAGTTTTTCTTTTTTATAATTTCACCACCTCCAGATCCCAGCAATTGCCATTCTACTTACCATTGCCCAGATTGTGGAGTCTTTAGGAGGTATGGTGATATTTTAGGGTCACATAACTGAGAGGGTAGAGGGAACCCTCCTGGATCTCAGTTTGTCTCTGCAAAGCTGGGTCCTGATTGTACCCAGGCATTCCCAGGGTTTTGGATTGGGCTATGTGGCATACATGTGTGAGATTATGGACACGGCATGAGGCAGATGGAGGATGAGTCTTTGGAGAGGTCTTTTCTGCTGAGGAATCCCATGAAAGAGGATCCCAAGAAATGAAATCAATTTCTTGATGAAAGTCTACAATAGAACCTGGAACTCAGGGTGTCTAAGCTTTCTTTGCTTAGACACTGGAGAAAGCCATCTGTTCTGCTCTTCTGTCCTGACTTTCCAGGGGCCCAGCCTCAAGAAATCTAGGATGTGAATACTTTATAACTTTGCAGATATTGGCTCAGCTCTTCCTATTGCTACCTCAGGCATTTGGGCAGGAAGGACCCCATGGTGACATGGGTTGTCCCTAAGAAGGAAACTAGGCAAGGTCACCACCCTGATCCCACTTGGGCATTGCAACACTACTTCCCCTTTTGTGGGTATTTTTGGGAGCCTCATGTAGGCTATCCTGTCCCATGTAGGAACAATTTATTGGAAGAGTTAAAATCTGGGTTGTCCTGTTAGGTCTACACTCTAGGTCATGACAGCCAGAATGGGTAGAGGAATTTGTGGTAGCACTCATCTTTTATGTGAATCCTAAGCTAGAGAAATGTTCAGACAGAAATCTGTGCTTGACCTTGCTAACAGAAAGTTACCTGGAACAGAAACAGTATTGATAGCCAGATGGGGTTATGATACCTGCAGACCTGGCTTTAGAACCACTGCAGGAAGTTAAAAATGTACTTAACAGAGTCATACACTTCTCCCTGGGTGATGGGCAATCTCACCACACTGACAATGAAGCCCAATGCTGATTCACCTTGAGTGCAAGTGCAGAGGGATCTTCATAACCATGGCCAGTAATGGCCAATATGACCTCCTGCTCCTGTTCTTTAAAAACAAACAAAAAACCCAGGTGCATAATTTGATGAAGATATAAAGATTTTAAGCTACATGTACAGTGTCGGTGGTAATGTAAAATGATGCAACCACCACAGAAAACAGTATGAATGTTCATTACATCAAAAATAAAATTTTTATATGATCTGATAATCTCAGTTCTGATTATATATCTAAAGGAATTGAAAGTTCATCGGCCAGCGCCGTGGCTCAATAGGCTAATCCTCCCCCTAGTGGCACTGGCACACCAGGTTCTAGTCCCAGTCGGGGTGCCGGATTCTATCCCAGTTGCCCCTCTTCCAGGCCAGCTCTCTGCTATGGCCAGGGAGTGCAGTGGAGGAGAGCCCAAGTGCTTGGGCCCTGCACCCCATGGGAGACCAGGAGAAGCACTTGGCTCCTGCCTTGGGATCAGTGTGGTGCGCCAGCCACTGCAGCCATTGGAGAGTGAACCAATGGCAAAAGGAAGACCTTTCTCTCTGTCTCTCTCTCTCACTGTCCACTCTGCCTGTCAAAAAAAAAAAAAGTTCATATAGGCCAGCACCATGGCTCAATAGGCTAATCCTCCACCTTGTGTTGCTGGCACACTGGGTTCTAGTCCCGGTCAGGGCACCGGATTCTGTCCCAGTTGCCCCTCTTCCAGGCCAGCTCTCTGCTGTGGCCAGGGAGTGCAGTGGAGGAGAGCCCAAGTGCTTGGGCCCTGCACCCCATGGGAGACCAGGAGAAGCACCTGGCTCCTGCCTTTGGATCAGTGCAGTGCGCCGGCCGCGGCAGCCATTGGGGGGTGAACCATTGGCAAAAGAAGACCTTTCTCTCTCTCTCTCTCTCTCTCTCTCTCACTGTCCACTCTGCCTGTAAAAAGAAAGAAAGAAAGAAAGAAAGAAAGAAAGAAAGAAAGAAAGAAAGAAAGAAAATTAGTTCATATAAATAAAGTATTAACACTGTTTGCCACAGCATAATTCACTGTAGCTGAGACTTCTAGTGTGGCCTGCACTTACAGTGGAAAGTTATGCAGGCACAGAGAAAAGAAAATCCTGTGCCATGGATGAACAGTGAGGACAAATACTCTAATATTCCAACATATGAAGTATTTAAAGTAGTCAGAGGGGTCAGTGCTGTAGTGCAGTGGTTTAAAGCCCCACCTGCAGTGTTGGCAATGCCATATGGGTGCCTCTTCAATTCCTGGCTACTCCACTTCTGACCCAGCTCTCTGTTATGGCTGGGAAAGCAGTAGAAGATGGCCCAAGTCCTTGGGCCCCTGCACCTGTGTGGGAGGTCTGGAAGAAGCTCATGGCTCCTGGCTTCAGATCAGCTCAGCTGTGGCTGTTTTGGTCATTTGGGGAGTGAACCAGTGGATGGAAGATCACTCTCTGGCTCCACCTCTCTCTGTAACTCTTTCAATTAAATAAGATAAATCTTTTTTAAAAAAATAGAATATGAGAAGCATAAAGTAGAAGGGTAGTTATGGATGGTAGGGAGGGTATGCTATTCAGTAGAAATGGAATTTTTAGATGAAAAAGTCCTAGAGATCTGGTGTGTGTGTGTGTAGACACATGTACATGTCACTTACCTTAGAGTGACATCTGTGCTTGTGAGATACAGTACTCAAGCCCTCTTCTGCCTGACCTTGTATAAGAAAAGCGCTCCCCCTCTTGGTCTTTGGTCATTCCTCAGGTGCTTGTGAGTAGGATTGGTGGCAGGCTATTCCCAAATGTGTGGAGATTCATGATTAGAGTCATCTAGGAATATTGGGAAGGATTGCAATGCAATATCTCCTCTCTCCCCAGCTTGGTCTCCTTAGTTACCACACTGTATTTCGGTGAGAATACAAGAAGATACACCAGTCTCTGCTGAGTTTATGACAATGCAATTGCAATTGAATCCTATGAATGGATCCTCCTTTATAAGAAAATGGTCAGCCTCTCATCTTGGCCTGAGACTTCTAATAACAAATATTAGTTCCAGTTTTACTTATTTTATTTTATTTGTTTAAAGATTTATTGATTTATTTGAAAGTCAGAGTTACACAGAAAGAAGAGAGACAGAGAGAGAGACAGAGAAAGAGAGGTCTTCCATCTGATGGCTCACTCCCCAATTTGCTGTGACAGCCAGAACGGCACCAATCTGAAGCCAGGAGCCAGGAGCTTCTTTTGGGTCTCCCATGCAAGTGCAGGGGCCGCAGGACTTGGGCCATCTTCTACTGCTTTCCCAGGCCACAGCAGAGAGCTGGACTGGAAGAGGAGCAACCAGGACAGAATCCAGCACCCCAACCGGGACTAGAACCTGGGGTGCTGATGCTGCAGGAGGAAGATTAACCAAGTGAGCTGTGGTGCTGGCCTCCCAGGCAGGTTTGTAAAGATAGTCAAATGTGACTGTGGAGAATAAGATTTCTGCCAAAGCAAAGACATTTTCTTCTTAGTACACAGTGTGTGGCTACAGGGACTAAGTATACTTTATGGTCCACTAACAAGAAGAGCACTGAGCCTTGTGTGATGGTTGGCTTCCCAAAGACATGCTTATCTAATATGCCTATCTAAACATGTTCCAGAGAAACTTAGAATTAGATGATCACAGGCATGAGCTGTACAATATGCGGTTGTCATCCTTTTTTTTTTTTTTTTTTTTTTGACACGCAGAGTTAGAGACAGAAAGGTCTTCCTTCCATTGGTTCACCCCCCAAATGGCTGCTGTGGCCAGCGCTGTGCAGATCCGAAGCCAGGAGCCAGGTGCTTCCTCCTGGTCTCCCCTGTGGGTGCAGGGCCCAAGCACTTGGGCCATCCTCCACTGCCTTCCTGGGCCACAGCAGAGAGCTGTACTGGAAGAGAAGCAACCAGGTCAGAATCTGGTGCCCCAACCTGGACTAGAACCCATGTTGCCAGTGCTGCAGGCAGAGGATTAGGCAAGTGAGCCATGATGCCAGCCGCGGTTGTAATCCTTATCAATAAAGAAAACACACCGGGTTAGTCTGGCAGAACTTTGCAGAGGAACAGTTCCCATGTCCTGTCTCTCCTTTCACTTGCACACCCCAACATCTGGTGCCCGAACAAGGACCATGGCACAACATGCAAGGGGTGGCTCACCACACCTGGCAAGGGTACAGAAACATTGCTCATCTCTTCAAGATCCTGGTGAGTCATTAAGATGGGGAATTCCCTGTACCTGGTGCAATGGAAACATAAAGCTGGGCTGCATTATCTCCTTTAGAAAGAGGGACACTCTTTACCAGAAAAGGCAATTGGGTGCTTGCTGTAAAAAATTAGTAGTTGCTACCCTTGGTACCCTGATGAAGGCACTTTAGAAGTAACTGATTGTTGGGGCCAGCACTGTGGTGTAGTGGGTAAAGCCACCACCTGCAGTGCTGGCATCCTGTATGGGCACTGGTTGAAGTCCTGGCTGCTCCACTTCCAATCCAGCTCTCTGCTGTGACCTCTATGGCAGTAAGAAGATGGCCCAAGTCCTTGGGCCTCTGCACCCATGTGGGAGACCTGGAAGAAGTTCCTGACTCCTGGCTTCAGATCAGCACAGCTCTGACCAATGTGTCCAACTAGGGAGTGAACCAGTGGATGGAAGACTTTTTTCTCTTTCTCTCACCTCTCCTTCTGTAACTCTTTGAAATAAATAAATAAATAAATCTAAAAAAAAAGAAACTGAGAGAAAGTTGGTCAAAAATAACATCAGGAGCCTTGAGCTCCTATTCTGTTTTTGCACATGTGATATCTCTGTTGGGATGCCATTAGTAAGGTTACAATTCCCTTGGCCTCTGTCCCCGGCCAGGAAGGTCAGTCAATGGGCTTGTCCCCACTGCCTCACAGAGACCTCTGCACTCTCAGCATCTGCTGTTGTGGTGGTGATATCTGAGTCCCCTTCAGGTGTGTCAGCAGTGCTAGGTACGCTTCTGCAAGCCAGGGAGCAAGGGGAATCACCAGTGTTAACTGTTTGTCCTGTAGCTTGACCCAAAAATGCAGCTCCCTGGCATGAACATCTTCCTTATAATGTTTACAGAGGGCTAAAAAAGGGCTTAACGGAGTACAAGATACAGAGCTCTGGTACAGTGGGCATACTGGAGGGAATTGGAGAAGGGTGTGAGATGGTGCCATGGAACTGGAAAACTTTAGTTAAAATCTTGGTTACTCCAGCCCAGTACACTGTTTGGGCTCAGGAATAGAGACTGGGCTTCTGTACAAGCCACAGATTAGCTAAATAACAATGTCCCTACCAATTTTGAGCAGTTGCTAAGAGAGGGAGTGTATTTGGATCTTGGTCGACAAGTTGCTTATCCTTGAAGGAAGGCTTATGTAAAAAATTCTAACATTAATTAAAAGCATGGAAAAAGATTCTCGATGTTACAGTCCATCAGGGGCTGACTGAGGGCTATATGTCCTTGTGGATAGGCTAGAAAAAGCTATTGGACATCAGGTAGATAATCAGGAAATGGTAAAATATTACTAAAACAAATGGATTATGAAAATGCAAATCAGGATTAAAACATGTTTTAAAAAGCTGTTGTCTCCAAAACCTGAAACTATGATGGCAGAAATGATTAAATTCCTTCAAACAGTACAGACTGAGACTTACAAAACTAATTTACTGGCTGCTGCCCTTAAACATCCTGATAAAACAAAATACTTTGGCTGTGGGAAGCAAAATATTTTATTATTTCTTTTTCTTTTATTTTTAAAAAAGATTTAGTTATTTACTTGAAAGGCAGAGTTAGAGAGGCAGCGGCAGAGAGAGAGGGGGAGAGGGCTTCCATTGGCTGGTTCACTCCCTAGATGGCTGCAATGGCTGCAGCTGTGCTGATCCAAATCCAGGAGCCAGGAGCTTCTTCTGAGTCTCCCAAGTGGGTGCAGGGGCCCAAGGACTTGGGCCATCCTCTACTGCTTCCCCAGGCCATAGCAGAGAGCTGGATTGGAAGTGGGGCAGCTGACACTTGAACCAGCACCCTTATGGGATGCTGGCACTCCAGGCAGCAGCCTTAACTGTTATGCTAAACACCAGCCCCATCAAAGTCATTGTAAAAGAAACTTTCTGTCATTGCCAAAATCAGTTACTCAACCTTCAAAAAAGTGTCCAGGGTCTGGAGCTGTGGCAGAGATCAGCTCCCTGCTGATCACTTTAACAGTAGTTAATTTTGAAATTATTTCAAACTTACAGAAATACCATGAGTGAGTCCCATTCATTGAGAATGCCTAGTTATTATCCTTTTAGCACTGTTGCCCCGATCCAAGATGTTTCTGCTAAGTATAGGGTGGTCCCCTGATAAAAAGCATATGAACCCCAATTTAGGGAACCAAAATAAATTCCTCACCATAACCCAATCCACAGAACTATTACATTTTTTTCCAACCATGTTAAAATATCTTTTCTCCCATTGAGTCAATGTTATTTTACTGGAATTCTCCTTGACACTTTTCTAATATGAAAACCCTCAATAGGTATCAAGAGCAGAGATGACTCAAGCTGGGTCCCTCCAGTGTTCCTTTCTGAGAAAATGTGGGCCCTGTATTCTCATCAGAAGCTCCCTGGTCCGATGCTGAGCTCTGCTCAGTCTCCCATCCATTCCATGATGGATGCTATCAACTTGGTATTTAGTGAATTTCTGCCAGATTGATTCACATGCAACCTTTTAAGGATTTATTTTGAAGGCAGAATGACAATGAGAGAGGGAACTATATCTATATCTACATCTACATCTACATCTATATATTTTAAAATGATTTATTTATTTATTTGAAAGTCAGAGTTACACAAAGAGAGAAAGAGAGGCAGAGAGAGAGAGACAGGTCTTCCATCTGCTGATTCACTCCTGAATTGGCTACAACAGCCAGAGCTGTATCAATCCAAAGCCAGAAGCAAGGATCTTCTTCTAGGTCTCCCATGCTGGTGCAGAGGTCCAAGCACTTGGGCCATCCTCTACTGCTTTCCCAGGCCATAGCAGAGAGCTGGATCTCTCTCTCTATCTCACTGTCTCTCTCTCTCTCTCTCTCTATATATATATATATTTCATCTCTATCTCTATCTATCTCTGTGGTTCATTTCCAAAAGAGTTGCAATGTTAAGTTCTTTGTCAAGCTGAAGCTAGGATGAATGACTATTTCCCAGCCTTCCACATGGGTGGCAGGGCCCAAGCACTTGGGCCATGTTCTGAAACCTTCCCAGGTGCATTCACATTGTGCTTGATCAAAAGCGGGGAAGCTGGGACTTGAGGCAGCACCACAGCACTCTGATGTGGAATGCTGGTGTGGCAGGCAGTGGCAAAACTTGCTGCACCACAGCATTCGTATATGCTGTGCTATATACACATTTTTATTCCTTTTTGTAATGTATGGACTTTTATTAAAAATATTCTAATATTATGCCAGTATCCTATTTCCTATCAAATTTTCATCCAGTACCTTTGATAGTATTTTTAATCATCAACACTATATGAAATGCTGGTGTTTTAATTCCCAATATTGTTTCTCCATTTATATTTTGATCTAGCATCAAAGCTAAGGGCTCACTCTTCTGTCCTAGTTAGTGTGTCATTATGTTTTATATCATTATGAGTTCATAGATTCTTTTTTTTCTTTTTAACAGGCAGAGTGGACAGTGAGAGAGAGAGACAGAGAGAAAGGTCTTCCTTTGCCGTTGGTTCACCCTCCAATGGCTGCCGTGGCCGGCGGACTGCGGCCGGTGCACCGCGCTGATCCGATGGCAGGAGCCAGGAGCCAGGAGCCAGGTGCTTTTCCTGGTCTCCCATGGGGTGCAGGGCCCAAGCACCTGGACCATCCTCCACTGCACTCCCTGGCCACAGCAGAGAGCTGGCCTGGAAGAGGGGCAACCGGGACAGAATCCAGCGCCCCAACTGGGACTAGAACCTGGTGTGCCGGCGCCGCTAGGCAGAGGATTATCCTAGTGAGCCATGGCGCCGGCCAAGTTCATAGATTCTTATCTTGTTAAAGGTATTATAGTCTGAAATTATGTGTTCTGATGCTCAAGTTATTCCAGATCCTAGTGGAATCCTCTTCAACACACCAAATTAGGGCCCCAATATCTACAGTTGGTGTAAGTGCCATCCTAGGAGAAAAGATTCACTAATTCTTACCTCTCTTCCCTGAATTACATTTCCCTTAAAGGCACCATTTCTTTCATCAAATCTTGTTACTATTAATGAAGATTTACAATTCAGCTGTATTCTTCAATGTTTTCTTTGGAAATGTTCTTTAGTACTTAATTAAAAGGCCATTTTATGAAACAAAATCTCATCAAGTCACACTCCTCTTTCAACTGTGTGGATGGTTTCCCATGACCTTTGAACAGGGAGTGGTCTTCAGAAAGACAATGCTATGGGTTGTACCCTATTAGGTCTTGTCTACCAGCTGTCTGCTCGCTATTCTCTTCTTACATGCTAGCACTCGGAAGGCTCCCAGTTGTACCACAAACTTTACAAATTTCCTCTCAACCCGCCAAAATTACTAAAAGTTCCAAATGTGAGGCTAAACTCTGTGTTTTTGTTTTTTTTTTAATAAAATGATTTTATTATTTCATTTGAGAGGTAGAGTTACAGACACAGGGAGAAACAGAGAGAAAGATCTAGCCACTGGTTTACTTCCAAATAGCCACAACAGATTGAGCTGGGTCAATCTGAAGCCAGGAGCTAGAAGCCTGGAGCTTCACTCTTCTCCCCCACATAGGTGCAGGAGCCCAGGCATTTGGGCCATCTTTGACTGCTTTCCCAGGCCAACGCAGAGGGCTGGATTGGAAGAAGAACAGCTGGACCTTGAACTGGCACTACAGGCAGAGGCTTAGCCCACTATGCCACAGTGCTGGACCCTAAGTTCTCTTAAAATAAGATGCACAGTATTTGAAAGGCAGAGATAGAGAGAGAAGGTTGCAGGGAGAGATAGAGATCTTCCATCTGCTGGTTCATTCCACAAATAGATGCAGTAACAGGGAGATGGGTCATAATGGAGCAGCTGGGACTCAAACCAGTGCTCACATGAGATGCTGCATTACAGGTAGTCGCTTCATTTCTTCTTTCAAAGGAGTTCTCATCTCTAAGTGATTCAGAAAGATGTACCAAAGGACCTTTGAGGTGGTTATGATAAATTATCTCTTTTAGACTTTAAATTCCACAGAGAACAAACAGTATAACTAAATCATAAACCAACACAACCTCATTCCTTGAGAGTGGCCTAACTCAGATGAGATGTGTAATGAATACTGATCTCTGGGTAAGAAGTGATGATCATGTCCATAAAGAAGATTGTCATATAGTTCAGCTGAACAGACAAAGGATAACATGATACTGTTAGTCAATAGGAACACAAAAATGCAATAAGTGATTATTTAAGATTCCTGATATTAAAATAATGCATTCAGAGAATTTCATCACGACAGCCTCCATTTTGGACTACAGCTTCAACACTATACGTTTCTATATCACTAGCAGCAATGTGGGCCATGAAATATTGTTGCTGAGAGAGAGAGGACAAGAAGCAACTTTTAGCATCAGTGACTGGCACATTAGCAAGACAGAACTTCTGCAAATAGTTGAAATCCATAACTAACAGGTTTATTCAAAACTTCATTTTCTGTAACCGTGAAAGTGAAATTAAGAGAAGAGATTTGGGACAGAATTCTTAAAGATACGTGAAAGAAGGTTATTGAGTGGTACATAACTTGGCAAACCCGCAGCAGCAGGTTTTATATAAGGAACAGATCACCCATAAACAGCTCACTCACACCATCAGAGTGCCCAGTCTTGGCTTCCTTCTCTTCAGCTTCATCTTCATTATCAGTAATTTTATTCATGTTTTAGAATTTAGTTCAAATTGAAGGTATAATCAGAGGATATCACTACTCCTAATCTAGGTAATACTAGTGAGCAAAAATACAGTGTCTTCAATGGCAAAGGCTCCCACCTTTCAGTATTATGCCAAACTTATTAAAGAACACGATACTGGCCTTTTTACAATGATGGAGTAATAAAAATCATTAGGGCAATTTATCAGGTTTATAATGCACATCAACAGAAAGTGCTGGCAGGGTGTGCAGGTAAAGAGCACGGTGCACAAATTGTTGAATATTGTCAGGCAGAAGTGAGAAAATTAAGACAAACCATGTTGAGTAAAAATACATAGGAATAAAAAGATCTCACCAGGCAATGGTAAGCAGAGAAGCACCACATAGAAGTATGGAATCATTGTTTATTCAATGGATGCCCTATTCTGGGTTCACAGCTGGGAGGTAGAAATACACTTGGAGATGCAGAGGTCCTTGATCCTCTTCATGATGACTTTTACGCTATCAAGACAGTATTCTTAGTCATTCTCACATGGAAGCAAGGGTCTTTATGCCTTGAACTCAGCTGTGGGCTCTTTCAATTATGCTTCCTCCAGTGCTGGACTTAAGTATCCTGCAAGTGGAGCAGATTTTCTTCCCCAGCAGAGCAGCTGGGGACAACAGTGGGGAATCAGGTGTCAATGATTGGGAAAATGTAATTGACCCTACAGAACCCTCTAGTGGTGGATAGTCACATTCAAATGATTTTGACCCATTATTATTGCCCAATGAGGACCCCAGCAACACTCAGACCTCCCAGAGTTAATTAAACCAAAGAAGCTCTCCAGTTGGCACACTCTCCAGTTAGCACACCTTCTCTCGCTTGTTATTGAGAGAGACGCTTGAGGACTTAATCTAGGAGAGCTTCCTTGTCAGGTGCTTTGACCCTCAAGAGGAGAGTTCTTGCACATGGTAATCATAAGCCTTTCTGCTGTTCCATGTCCTTGGATGCAGTGTGCAAGCTTCATGACACAGAAAAATAAGAAAGGAAGGAAGGAAGGAAGGAGGGAAGGAGGGAAGGAGGGAAGGAGGGAAGGAGAGAAGGAGGAAAGGGGGGAAGGAGGGAAGGAGGAAAGGAGGGAAGGAGGGAAGAAAGGAAGGAGGGAAGGAGGGAAGAAGGGAGGGAAGGAGGGAAGGAGGAAAGGAGGGAAGGAGGAAAGGAGGGAAGGAGGGAAGAAAGGAAGGAGGGAGGGAGGAAAGGAAGAAAGGAAGGAGGGAAGGAAGGAAGGAGAAAGAAAAGAAAATTGCATTCTGGTGCAATTCATGGGTTTACTGTAAATTTAGGTAAAGTGGGGGCCGGTGCTGTGCCATAATCATTAAGCCTCTGCCTGTGGCACTGGTATCCCATACAGGTGCCGGTTCATACCTTGGCTGCTCCACTTCCAATCCAGCTCTGTGCTAATGACCTGGGAAAGCAGTGGAAGACGGTGCAAGTGCTTGGACTCCTATACCCATGTGTGAAGAAGTTCCTGGCTTTGAGTTGTCCAGCTCTGGCCATTGTGTCCATTTGGGGAGTGAACTAGCAAATGGAAGACCTCTCTTGGTCTCTCCCCTTATCTGTCTGTGCCTGCTTGTCAAATAAAAAAGTATTTTAAAAAATTAGACAAAGTGAAATTTATCTGTGTAATTTCTGTTCTATAAGTAAATCAGAAATTAGAGACTAAGCATAATTGGTTTTGAAATTTCCTATATATTAAAAATTTACTTCTTGCAGTATCATGCAGTAAAATTTACTTTTTCAAAGAGGAACAAGTTTAACAAGAGCCTTCAAAGAACTTTCTATGATGAGCCAAATTCACTGTTACCAGAAAAAAAATTTGTAAATTTTATGAAGGCTGATTAGAATAAATCAGATATGCCTTCTCCTAGCCACATGACTTTGTGAGATTAAGAGAGTGTTTTGTTTCAACTTTTTTCTACTGATGAATGCAAGGTGTGCAGCATGTAACAAATCTTCCCAGGCAGATGAATCAGTTAATTCACAGGCTTTTATTGGGTTCCGCTCCTGGGCGAGGTTCCCAGTCCCAACAGAGCAACAGAGCGGGGGCTGGGGAAGTCACGCTTCAGACTGGGGAACCTCGCCTGGGAGCAGAGGTCTCAGAAAGCCTGGACATATGGGACCTCTGACCACTTTCTCTCCCTGCGACAGAAATTCTCAAGGTTATTAGGCCATGCCAGGTGGAGTAGAAGATTAGGCGTTTACTCCATAGGTCCTAGGCCAGTCTCAGTTTCTTCAAGTTCTTTAGCAGGCAGGCCAGGGGGCATTTTGAGTCCCACCCTCAGGATTGGCCAGATACCATGGTCTCCCTGATAGCCCAGATCTACTGAAATTCAGTCAAGGCATCCCCTGTCCCAGGCTTCAGTAGACGGATTAGAGGTCAGTCCTCTATGGGGCCACGCCAGTGGTGGGACATCTCCACAGCCACGGGGAGGCTAAACAGCAGAGAACAGAGCCCATGTGCACATGATTTGGAGGTCTCTGTCCAGACTGAGAGCTAGCCAGAGATCGCAGATACTGGGCCAACCCAGAGGAGGGAGGGAGAGCAAGGGAGGAGTTACAGTTGGTGAGGCATGGTCCGTAGTCCCAGGGCACCAGACAGGTTCAAGGAGCGAGGGGGCCTCAAACACAGAAAGGAGAGGCACAAACCTTCAGCTCCCAGGTTTCGGCACCATCTGCAAGGTGTCTGGTGCATAACAAATCTTCCCAGGCAGACGAATCAATTAATTCACAGGCTTTTATTGGGGTTCTGCTCATAGGCCATACAAAATTATAATTTTAAATATTAGCCTGTGATCTACTTACTGTATTTTGAGTCCCACCTGCAGTTACCTTGGCAGGGCCAGACCAGTGATTTTGCAGGTTTTCCATGGCCTGCATTCCATACATTCCCCACTCCTATAGACCTCAGAGAGCTGAGAGAAGGAATTCAAAGTAGCTTTACTTCCAAGTTTCCTGGGTAAAGCAGTGGCTGGAAATCAACACTAAGAAGGATTAGCTAAGGATCCAAGTTACAGTACAAATGGAAGCTAGAGGAGCACCCAAATTCCCTGAGCCAACAGTCCTCCCGTATCAGCCTCCTGGTTAGGAAATTTTACAAAAGCATTTCCATAAATGGTAACAACATTTATTCCTTTTCAATTGACAAAATTACCAGGTGTATTCTGCTTGTTGGCTTCTCAGTCTGTTAGGCTAATTGTTTTATACTTTTATCATTTATGATTATTCAGAATTTCTCTACAGACAAACCCCTCTACCTGCAAAAGTTGAGTGGCCTTTCTCCTGGTCTCAGCTGGGATCAGATTTAAACCACGTCCACCAAACAATCCTCACAAGGGTCCAGAGACCCTCCTCCTTTCCTCTCCTCTATGAAATCCTTTCATTACCTGCTTAATGCCACTCTTAGGATTATTGGTTGCTATTCTCACCCTGACTTGAATACTACAGTGTCTGTTTAAGTGTTTACAGCAGGTGATAATGGAATGAACTGAGGCCTTCAGCAACCAGGCAGTCAACCAGATGCTTCTCCATCCATACATGCCTGTCCCTGTGGAGCCCCAAGATACCCCCAGTGGGCCCCTGTAGACGACATCCCCAGTCAGAAGGAAGTAGCCAGAGAGACTCATCGTTACCCCCTTTCCTATCATCAAAAGGTCACGATGGTAGCTTTGGGATCCACATGGAAGGAAGGCCTATACTTGTGGGAATGGAGAGTCCCTACCTGTACTTCTTGGGAAGAAAAGTCCTTGTCAAGGTCCCCACAGGAGCCTAAAGGTCAACCAATGAGGATCAGACCCACCTCAACCTTTAACCCCATGCCCTGAATCTATAAAAGGAGCCCTCCCAATCTCTGATGAGAGACTTCCGTGGCCCCCGCTCTGTTGCTCTCTTGGGACCGGGGAACCTCACCTGGGAGTGGAACCCCAATAAAAGCCTGTGAATTAATTGATTCATCTGCCTGGGAAGATTTGTTATGCGCCAGACACCTTGCAATGAATATTGTCACTTGAAAGTTTTTTCTTTAAAATTAAATATTAATTAACAGTAATCAATCATCCAAATAAGTACATGATAATATACATTAATTATTTTTTATTCAGCACAGCATAGTGACAAATGTAGAGTAGTAGCACATTTATAGTCTGTTCTGGACTCTTTATTAAAAATAATTGTTTCATTTTTTCTTGAATCTATTCTGCTTCCTTGGTTTCTTTTTTTAAAAATATTTATTTATTTACTTATCTGAAAGTCAGATGTACAGAGGAGGGAAAGGGGGAGATAGGGAAAGAGAGAGAGAGAGATCTTCCACCTGCTGGTTCACTCCCCAAATGACTACCATTGCTGGGATTGGGCCAGGCAAAAATCAGGAGCATGGAAATCCAACTGGTTCTTGATATAGGTGCGATGTGCCCAAGTACTTCAGCAATGTTCTGCTGCTTTCCTAGGCACATTAGTAGTGAACTGGATCAGAACTGGGACTTGAACCTGAGTTCATCTGGGATGCCAGCATTGTGAGCAGCTGCTTAATCCACAAATGCTGGCCCCTGCTCTTGATTCTTAAAGGAAGGACACAGTAATGTCTACCTGAAGACAGATATGTACCAGACTTGAGTTTTACTATGGACAGATGACAGACACTGTAGATTTAGCTGAGTTTATGCTCAAGGGGTATGACTCATTAAATTTCTTTTTTTAAAGATGTATTTTATTTACTTGAAAGACAGAGTTACAGAGAGAGGTAGAGCCAGAGTGAGAGTGAAAGCAAGAGCGAGAGTGAGAGAGAGAGAGCGAGAGAGAGAGAGAGAGAGAGTGAAGATGTCTTCCTTTCCACTGGTTCTCTCACCAGTGACTGCAATGGCCAGAGCTGAGCTGATCTGAGCCAGGAGCCAGGAGCTTCTTCCAGGTGTCCCATATGAATGCAGGGGCCCAAGGACTTGGGCCATCTTCCACTGCTTTCCCAGGCCATAGCAGAGAGCTGGATCAGAAGAGGAGCAGCCAAGACTCAAACTGGTGCCTATAAGGGATGCCAGTGCTGCAGGCTAGGGCTTTAACCTGTTGCATCATAGCACTGCCCCCATTTAGGTCTTCTAACAAATCCTGGTGTTAGCTTGACTTGTAAATAGAGACAATTAATAAATTGCACAATAACCTTGGTAAATAACAGAGATATCTTTTGTTTATTTAGAAGGAGACTTTTTTAAGTAATTACATAAAGAATATAAGGAGGGGATAGCATTTTTTTTTTTTTTTGGACAGGCAGAGTGGACAGTGAGACAGAGTGAAAGGTCTTCCTTTGCCATTGGTTTGCCCCCCAATGGCCACTGCGGCTGATGCACTGTGCTGATCTGAAGCCAGGAGCCAGGTGCTTCTCCTGGTCTCCCATGTGGATGCAGGGTCCAAGGACTTGGGCCATCCTCCACTGCACTTCCGGGCCACAGCAGAGAGCTGGACTGGAAGAGGGGCAACTGGGACAGAACCCGGCTCCCCGGCTGGGACTAGAACCCACAGGTGGAGGACTAGTGCCGCAGGAAGAGGACTAGCTTATTGAGCCATGGCTCCGGCCAAGGAGGGGCTAACATTTAAGCCACCATTTGTGAGAATGAAATCTTATATGGGTGCCAGTTCAAGTTCTGGCTGCTACACTTCTGATCCAGCTCCTTGATGATGGCCTGGGGAAACATCAGAGAATTGGCCAAGTGCTTGGGCTCCTTCATCCACATGGGAGGCCTGGAAGAAGCTCCTGTCTTTGACCTAACCCAACCCCTGCCTTTGTAGCCATTTAGGGAGTGAACCAGATGATGGAAGATCTCTCTATCTTTCCCTCTTCTCTGTAACTTTGACTTTCAAATAAACAAATAAGTCTTTTATAAAAAGAATATAAATGAAAATCAACTCTTTAGAAATAGGTGATTTTAGGAGCTCATCAATATGGCTAAGGAGGTTATGTCCTATCTGCAATGCTGGCATCTCATATGGGTACCTGTTCAGGTCCTGATGCTCCACTTCCTATCCAGCTCCCAGCCAATGGCCTGGGAAAGTGGCTGAAATGACCCACATGATTGGGTCCCTGCCATCTACATGGAAGACCAGGATGAAGCTTCTTTCTCCTGGCTTTGGTTTTACCCAGCTCTGGCCATTGCAGCCATCTGGGGAGTGAAGCAGCAGATGGAAAGTCTCTTCGACTGTTTCTCCATCCTTGCAAATCTGCCTTTCAAATGAGTACAATGTATCTTTAAAAAGAGAAAAAATAGGTGATTTTATCCAATGTTAAAATGAATTCTTTAATGTGTCTTCAAAGGTATTTTATTCTTCTGTATTGTAGGAAATAGTTGAAAATATTTATACCCATTTTTATAGAGATTTTTAAAATTTATTTGAAAGAATTATAGAGACAGCTATAGAGATAGAGATATAGAGAAATATAGAGAGGGAGAGAGAGAGATAGAGAGAGAGATGAAAGAGCTTCCATTTGTTGGTTTACATCCCAAATGGCCACAATGGCCAGGGCTGGGCTGATCCAAATCCAGAAGCCAGCAGCTCCTTCTGGGTTGCCCACATAGGTGCAGGACCCCAAATACTTGGACCATATGGGACTTGAACTGGTGGCCATATGGAATACCAGCACCATAGTTGCTGGCTTTACCCACTATCTCCACAGTGCTGGCCCTCAATTATTTTAAAAATAATACAAAATAAGTTGCATATTCTACTTACAATCAAATAGATTAATAATAGGTACATTTGTTTTGGGAATCTCTAACATTTTCAATCATTATACCAATTTAAAATCTTAGTACATCAGCTTGAACAGATATGGAGATCCAGGTTGGGTAGATTTTTCTCTTCTGTGGAATTAACATACATATATTCTATAATCCTAATGATTTTTAGTTCTTTAAGCTTTATATAAAAGCACTCAAAATTTCATGGTTATAAAATTAAATGATAATGTGTATTGCCCATGGGCCTTTTGAAATAACTTCTTATAAAGTATAGGGGCTGGCACTGTGGCATAGTGAGTAAAGCCACTGCCTGCAGTGCCAGCACCCCATATGGGCACTGATTGAGACCCAGCTGCTCCACTTCTGATCCAGCTCTCTGCTGTGGCCTGGGAAAGCAGTGGAAGATGGTCCAAGTCCTTGGGCCACTGCACCCACATGGGAAACCTGGAAGAAGCTCCTGGCTCCTGGGTTCAGATTGGTGCAGCTCTGGTTCATTGTAGCCAATTGGGGAGTGAACCAGTGGATGGAAGACCTCTCTCTCTCTTTCTCTTTCTTTCCTCTTTCAGTATAAATTTGACTTTCAAATAAATGTTTTTTAAAAAGAAATATTATATACAATTATTATACATCTGTTATTATATAGTGCCACACTGAAGCACACAGCTTGAGTGAGTGTTGCTTGCTTAAATCCATTTAGAGATAAAGAGTAATGTTCTCATGATACAGGGCTGACTCCTATTCCCTTGCACAGAAAAATAGCAGGAACATACAGGCCATAATCTAATACCCCTGAATAGCAGCAAGTGACAGCAAAATACAGAGTGAAGGAGTCTGGAGAAACTAACTTAGCTTCATTTGATATTCAGGTGAAACTCGGTCCTGTATTAATAATCATTATGAGCTACAATTTCTTGCATGTCATGTTAGTGTGTGAGACTTTTGTAAACTAGTTATGCCCAATGAAAACTGTTAGTAATTAAATATACGGTCTAGATAAATGGTGAGCATGCATCACAATAAGGAGTAAGATTAACTCAATCTTAAAACCATGAAGTTCCCAAAAGAAAAACAATAAAATAAATCAAGAGGCTGGCACTGTGGTGTAGTAGGTAAAGCTGCTGCCTGCAGTGCTGACATCCCACATGGGCACTGGTTCAAGTCCCAGCTGCTCCACTTCCTATCCAGCTCTCTGCTATGGCCTGAGAAAGCAGTAGAAGATGGCCCAAGTCCTTGGGCCCCTGCACTCATGAGGAAGACCTGAAGAAGCTCCTGGCCCCTGGGTTTGGATTGGCACAGCTCCGGCCATTGTGGCCATTTGGGGAATGAACCAGCAGATGGAAGACCTCTCTCTCTCTCTGCCTCTCCTTCTCTCTGTGTAACTCTGACTTTCAAATGGATGGATAAATCTAAAAAAAAATACATACTGCCTGTAATAAACACATCTCTGCTACAAAGATACATACAGACTTTGAAAGTTAAAGGATGGAAAATGATATTCCATGATAAAAAAAAGTAAAAAAGAGAAATATTAGCCATGATAATATCATGCAAAACAGAATTTAAAGCAAAAACTACTAAACAAAACAAATAAAGGCATATTGTATTAATGAAGGGATCAATCCAACAGAAAGATGAAACTATGGTAAATGTATATGTACCCAATGCAAGGTGCATGATTGCTTTTCATTTTTTTATGATTCATTTATTTTTTTTTGAAAAGCAGAGCTACAGAGAGAAAGAAAGAGGTCTTTCATTTGTTGGTTCACTCTGCAAATGGCCAGTGGCCAGAGCTGAGCCAATCAGAAGCCAGGAGGCAGAAGCTTCTTCTGGGTCTCCCACATGGATGCAGGGGCTCAAGGACTTTGGCCACCTTCTATTGCTTTCCCAGGCCACAGCAGAGAGCTGGATCAGAAGTGGGACAGTGAGGTCTCAAAGCAGTGCCCATATGGAATGTTAAACCTGCTTTGCCACAGTTCCAGCCCCAGTGCCTGATTATTTAAAGTAAAGGTTAATGGATCTTAACAGAGAAATTGACTTCAATCCAATAGTAATGGGTGACAGCAATATCACAGTTTCATCAATACACAGGACAACTAGACAAAGAAAAATTGAAGAAGACAACTAATCTACACTATGGACCAAAATGACAGAATTGACATATACAGAACATTTCATCCCATAGTTGCAGAATACACATTCTTATCACCAGTGCATGGAACTCCTTCTAGGACAGATCATATGTTAGGCCATAAAGCAAATCTCAGCAAATTAAAAGAAAATGAAATCATACCATGTATCTTTTCTGACCACAATGGAATGATTCTGAAAATTAAGAACATAAGAAACTCTAGAAAGCATGCAAGCACATGGAGTCTGAACAGCCTGCTCCTGAATGAATTGTGGGTCATAGAAGAAATCAAAAAGTAAATTAAAAATTACAGGAAAGAAATGAAAATGACAAAATACATATCAAAACTTACGATATACAGCAAAAGCAATTCTGAGAGTTAAGTTTATAGCAATTAGTGCTTATCTCAAAATTGGAAAAGGATCAAACAAATGATCTAACAATTCATTCAAAACCTAGAAAAACAATAAACCAAATCACAAGTTAGTATGAGAAAAGAAATTCTTTTTTTTTTTTTTTTTTGACCGGCAAAGTGGATAGTGAGAGAGAGAGAGACAGAGAGAAAGGTCTTCCTTTTGCCGTTGGTTCACCCTCCAATGGCCACCGTGGCCGGCGTGCTGCAGCCAGCGCACCACGCTGATCCGATGGCAGGAGCCAGACACTTCTCCTGGTCTCCCATGGGGTGCAGGGCCCAAGCACTTGGGCCATCCTCCACTGCACTCCCTGGCCACAGCAGAGAGCTGGCCTGGAAGAGGGGCAACCGGGACAGAATCCGGCGCCCTGACCAGGACTAGAACCTGATGTGCCAGCGCCGCAAGGTGGAGGATTAGCCTAGTGAGCCACGGCGCTGGTGAGAAATTCTTAAAATTAAAGAAGAAATAAAATTGAAACAAAAAAGAAACAAAATATCAGTGAAATGAAGAAAAATTATTTTTGAAAAAATTAAAATTGATACACCACAGGCCTAACTAATTAAAAAAAAGAGTGGAGAAGACACATATTAATAAATTCAGAAATAAAAAAGGAAATGTTAGATACTACAGAAATAAAATTCATCAGAAATTATGAAAAAAGCTGTATGTGAAAAAATAGGGAAATTTAGAAGAAATGGATTGATTCCTAGATAAGCACAAACTACCAAACATTGATGCATGAAGACGCTGAAAACCTAAACAAAATCATAACCAAGATGGAGACTGAATAAGAAATAAAGACCCTCCCCACATAGAAAAAGCCCAGGACTGGATGGTTACATGCTGAGTTCTACCAAACTTTTACAGAAAAATGAATTCCAATTCCTCTCAATCTATTTCGAACAACTGAGATGGAGGAAATTCTCCCACACTGCTTCTATGAGACCAGCATAACCTTAATTCAAAAACCAGAAAAACATACAACAAAGAGAATTATAAACCAGTATCACAGATGAACAAAATATGATTGTTCACTTGGACCAAGTGGTATCCCTGGTATGCAGGAATGGTTCAACATAAGCAAATTAACAAATGTGACACATCACAATAACAAACAGAAGAATGAAAACTGTTTGTTTATTCATTGTGAGTGAGTGTTGTATTTTATCAAATGGTTCCTGCATCTATTGAGATAACCATATCTTTTTTTTTTAGTTATTCTTTTTTTAAGCTTTATTTTATTTATTTGAAAGACAAAGTTTGAGAGAGGTAGAAGAGAGATCTTCCATCTGATGGATCATTCCCCAGATGGCTGCAATGGCCGAAGCTGCACCGATCTGTGGCGCAGCAGGTTAAAGCTCTGACCTGAAGTGCTGGCATCCCATATGAGTGCCAGTTCAAGTCCTGGCTGCTCCACTTCTGATCTGGCTCTCTGCTATGGCCTGGGATAACAGTAGAAATGGCACAAGTCCTTGGGCCCCTGTACCCATATGGGAGACCCAGAAGAAGCTCCTGGCTGTTGGCCAAGAAATGCAAATAAAAACCACAATGAGGTTACACCTTACCAGAGTGAGAATGGCTCTCATACAAAAAAATAGGAAGCAATAACTGTTGGTGAGGATGTAGGGGAAAAGTTCCCTAGTACACTTTTGGTGGGAATGTAAACTAGTGCAACCGTTACTAGAGGCAGTATAGCGATTCCTCTGAAATCTGACAGTATATCTACAATATGACCTAGCCATCCCACACTGTGAATGTACCCAAAAGAAGTTAAATTGGCATATTGAAGCTATCTGTATGCCCATGTTTATTACAGCTCAATTCATAATACCTAAGATATGGAATCAACCCGGATGCCAATCAAGTAATGACTGGATAAAAAATATGGTATCTATGCACTATGGAATACCACTCAGCCACAAAAAAGAATGAAATTCTGTCTTTTGCAATAAAATGGATGCGACTGGAATCCATCATGCTTGGTGAAATAAGTGAGTCTCAAAAAATACGAATATTGTATGTTTCCCTTGATATATGTTACTAATATACAGAGTGTAAAAGATGTAATGTGTAGGAGCAAAATTTGCATTTTGAGATTATTGTTTATAACATTTTCTTTACTCTCAGGGAACAGTGGTTTTCTTCTACTTTCTATTTCTTGAATCCTTCACTTTGTGGAAGGTCAAACATGATTATAACATAAACTGACAGTATGTCTTGTAAAAATTAAAAGTAAAATCATAATGAAAGAAGGAAGAAGGTTGGGAGCCTGAGCAGGAGAGAGGGTAGGGTAGGAAGTATCACTATGTTTCTAAATCTGAATATATGAAACACATGAAATTTGTTCACCTTATATATAAATAAAAGATTAATAAATAAATTAAAGCAATCAAGAGAACAATTCAGTTTCAAAAGCACCAAAGGTAATAAAATACTTAGGAATAAACTTAACCAAGGAAATAAAATACCTAAACATTGAAAACTATAAAAGATTACTGAAATGAATTAAAGATCACACAAATAAATGTATATATATATATATATATATACTCTGTTCATGGATCATAAAATATATATAATAAATCAATGTTCCTAGTGACCTATAGATTCAAATCATTCTTCATAATATCCCAATAGTTATTTTTAATCAAAAATTTAAAAAACTATACAGAAAATTAATATGGAATGTCAAAGTATTTAAATACCCAAATATTCTTGACCATAAGATCAAAGTTACAGGCCTCACATTCTCTTAATTCAAAAGCAAATGTAATCTAAACAGTGTGATATTTGAACAAAACCAGACATACAGGCACAGATTTGGTCTCAGTTGAGAGTCTGGGTAAGATATCTGCATTGCATACTACAGTGTTTATGTTCAACTCTCACCTCTGGCTTCTGAAACCAGCTGCCTGCCAATGGAAAATATGGGAGGCTGTGGGGATGGAACATGTAACTGGGACCCTGTCACCCACATTGGAGGCCAGGATTTTGTTTCCAGTCCAGACCTGTCATTGCAGACCCATGCAGAGTGAACCAGAAGATAGGGGTTCTAGCTCTCTCTACCTCTCAAATTAAAAAATAAAAATATTAAGTGTAAATATTTAATGTAATACAGAAAATCAAGATTGATAACCTCATCAATAAGAAAAAAATTGACTAAATTCAATTTATGATTAAAACCCTAAATAAACTGTTTACTGAGGCAAATTTCCACCACAGGAAGGGCACCTATGGGAAATTTACAATAAACTCTTATAAAATGGGAATAAGACTGCTACTTTTAACACTTCTATTCAACAGTGTAGTGGATGATTCTACTAAAAAAATGAACAAAGCAAAAGAATAAAACTCCAGATTGCAAACAAAAGAGCAAAGTTGACTTGTAATATTGAACACATAGTCTTGTATGTAACATATATTCTGAGGAAGTCACTAAAATCCCACTCCAAAAATACAGTAAAATTCAGTATTTTTGCAGAATATAAAGATATAAGTATCAATTATATTTCTGTTTAACAATGATGAACATTCTAAAAATATAATTAACAATAACATTCAAGGTAGCATCAAAGAGTGAAAATACCACAAGAAATTTAAGAAAAAAAAACTTGATTTTTAAAAAAATTTATTTGACAGATAGAGTTAGACAGAGAGAGAGAGAGACAGAGAAAAGGGCCTTCTTTATGTTGGCTCTGTCCCCAAATGGCTACTATGGCCAGAGCTATGCCGATCCGCATCCAGGAGCCAGGTGCTTCCTCCAGGCCTCCCATGCAGGTGCAGGGCCCAAGCTCTTGGGCCATCCTCCACTGCCTTCCCAGGCCACAGCAGAGAGCTGGACTGGAAGAGGAGCAACTGGGATTAAAACCTGGCACTCATATGGGATGCCAGTGCCACAGGTGGCAGATTAACCAAGTGAGCCATGGCACTGGCCCCACAAAACTTGAATTTTATACTAAAAAATTACAAAAAAATACAATTTTTAAATGAAGCATTGATTTCAGTAAGAGATTTTAATACTGCAAAAGTATATGCTTCTGGGGCCAGTGCTGTGGTGCAGCAGGTTAAAGCCCTGGCCTGAAGTGCCAGCATCCCATATGGGTGCCGGTTCTAGTCCTGGCTGCTCTACTTCATATCCAGCTCTCTGTTATGGCCTGGGATAGCAGTGCAAGATGGCTCAAGTCCTTGGGCTCCTGCACCCATGTGGGAGACCCAGAAGAAGCTCCTGGCTCCTGGCTTTGGATCAGCACAGCTCCAGCTATTGCAGCCATCTAGGGGAGTGAACCAGTGGACGGAGAACCTCTCTCTCTGTCTCTAACTCTCTCTGTAACTCTGTCTTTCAAATAAATAAATCTTTAAAAAATATACTTAATATAAATCATTGTGGAAATGTAAATCAAAACCTCAGGGAACTAGCACTTCATATTAAGTCAAATGACTCTGATTCACTATAGATAAATGTTGACATGGATGTGGAGAACAGGGAACCCTCATACATTTCCAGTAAAATATTGCAGCCACTATGAAAATAATTTGGCAGTTTCCAAGCAATTTCTACATGGGATTATTTATTGCTTCAGCAGTTTCTCTGCCAGGTATGCCACTAAGAGAGACACAATCCACAGGCACATGAATACTGAAGCAATATTTATGAAACCAAATGTGAAAGCAACCCAAACGCTGATATGCAAAGAAAGCAATGTTCAGTATATCTTTTATAATCCTATACAATTTGACAATCAAATTTAATTAAGAAATGATAGATCACAAAATAATGCAATTCAAAAGACAAAGAAAAAGAAGAAACTCAAAGCCATCCCCATATACTCTAACATCCTGTTTCCCATTATGACATGTCCAGGAAAGGTCAATCTCTGGAGATAGGTTTAGATTAATGCCTGTGCTGGGGCTGATGGTTAATGAGGAGTGCTATACATAATATGAAGCATTTGGATTAATGGAAATGTGTTTATACTAGAATGTGCTTATGATTACATAACTTGCAACACAGCACAAAGCATAGAATATTCACTGAAAATATGAGACAGGACTGGGCAGACTGAATTTGGGCCTCATGGAAGAAAATAAAATGAACAAATGTGAGGGGGTTTCACATATTTTCTGTAACATGAAATTAAAATATGTTTATTTTGGTTGAAATATATTTAAACCCATAAATGCAAAGGCCTTACAATTCATGGACATTGTTTAGTATGAAAGAAGTATGCATGTTTTTCAATAAAATTTTGCACCAAAATTAACCTGCCATTTAATTCCATATTTCTTGTGATATTGCCCTAATTAAAATTAATTCCATATACTCTTAAAGAAATACTTCATTTTTCTTATATGAAACAACTTAAAAGTTGTACTAATTACCATTGTAAGGTAAAATACTGCCCCCTAATCACTCCACTTAGAATGACAATATGCCAATTCTTGGGGCCAGTGCTGTGGTGCAGGGGGTCAAAGCCCTGGCCTGAATGCCGGCATCCCGAATGGGCACCAGTTCTAGTCCCGCTGCTCCTCTCCTGATCCAGCTCTCTGCTATGGCCTGGGAAAGCAGTAGAAGATGGCCCAAGTCCTTGGGCCCCTGCGCTCACAGGGAGACCCAGAAGAAGCTCCTGGCTTCAGATCGTCTCAGCTCAGTCCATTGCGACCATTTGAGGAGTGAACCAGTGGATGGAAGACCTCTCTCTCTGTCTCTACCTCTCTCTGTAACTCTTTCAAATAAATAAAATAAATCTTTAAAAAATGCCAATTCACATATTTCTAGATTATGTTTGTATGAATAAACTGCTTCCAAAGATCAGAATTTTAGTTGTGATATTAATTTAAGTATTTTAACACCCCTGAATGTTATACACCAAGAACGATGTTTTGAGTTTATTTTGTTGACAATAATTATACATACCTATGGACTGCAGTGAGAGATTTTAATTCATGCATACAATGTGTACTGAATAAATTGGAGTAAACAACATTTTCCCTTCTCTGACATTATACTTCAAAATCAGGGCCTTGGAGCACCTTTCCTCTATTTGTTCCTAAAATATGGGATAGATTTGTCGCTCCCCCTCTTCATGGAGGAACGACACTAAACACTGCCTAGGCTTCATATCCGAGTCACGGCACCATTATGTCACTCCCCGTCTTCGTGGAGGAACGACACAGGACCCTGTGCTGTTCTTTCGTCTGCTCGGCCCTCCCCGGGTTTGCTGCTGGTTCTTCCCGGGTTGGCTGCCGTCCCTTCCACCTCCGTGGAAGGGCGGTTCCCCCTGGCCACTTTCCCCACTTCCGCAGGGGAGCCGCACACCGCCGGCCGGCTCTCTCGGAGGCTGCACAGGTGTTCCCCTTAGATGTTCCCCTTAGATGTTCCTGGTGCATGTTGTCTCTCTCCTCCTTTATAGTCCTCTTCCGCCAATCCCAACTCTGCTACCCACACGCCGAGTACGCTGCTCTCCTCCAATCAGGAGCAGGTCCTACAGTTTATTGGTTGAACTGGAGGCAGCTGCGTAGAAGCTGTTTCTCCCTTCTCAGTGCCATATTGTGGGAGAGCAGATGCATAGAATAAGTCCTAATTCCAGTAACTCACTCCAGTCCGGGTTGCTCCCCACAAGATTACTGTGGACTATAGTCACTCACAATGCTATGTAACACAAGGAACTCACTATCATCTAGCTCTGATTTGGTACCAATTACTCCATGAAGTTTTTAAAGAATTTCTCAATTAATTAGTTTCAAAGAAAAAGAGACACACAGAGAAACAGAGAGAGAGAGAGAGAGAGAGGGAGAGGGAGAAGGAGAGAGAGAGGACATTCTCATCCACTGATTCAAATCACCAACATCTAAAACTGTGGCTTTTCCAGACTTTTATAATGATTTAGGTATGACTGCAAATGTACAGGTGACAAAAGCAAAAATAAGGAAGTAGGACTGCAAAACAATAAAAAAGTTCTGCATATGAAAGGAAAAGATGAAAAGTGAAAGCAAGGAATGAGAGAAAATACTGGCAAATCATAGCTGAGTAAAGGATTAATATAAAGAAAGACACAATTCAAAAGGAAATATTGTAATAAAAAATGGGCAAAGGATCAGATCAGTTTTTCCATAAGCAGCTAACAGGCATTTAAAAGGGACTCAGCACTGCTAATCAAGACCACAATGGTTATGATCTCACTTATGTAAAAATAGCTATTATAAAAAAGTAAAAAACATAAATATTGAACCAGCATTGGAGAAAAGGGAACATATAAATTGTTTATAGAAATGTAAATTAGTACACCCACTATGGAGAACACTATGGAGGTGTCTCAAATAAAATTAAAAATGGAGCTAACAAATGATAAAGCATTCCCACTATTGGATGTGCATCTAAAGAAGTAAAATTACTATCTCAAAGATACAACTGCACAACCATGTTCATGTGAGCATTATTCACACGAATAAGATATATAAACAAACATTGTCTATCAACAGATGAGTAGAGAAACGCCATACACCCACAATGGAGTCACATTCAACCTTAACAAGGAAATTCTGACATTTTGTCACAATCTGCATTGAAAAGTATGAGTATACCATTAGGCTGATTGAAACGTCACAGAAAGATAAATACCACACAATCTCCCTTATTTATGGAATCTCAGAAAGTCAAACTTAAGAAGAGAACAGTGGTTGCTAGGTGCTGAGGGTGAAGAAAATGGAAGATGTTAGTTGAATGACTAATAACATTTACAGTTAGTAGATAATGTACAGCCCAGAAATGTTATGAATATATGATTAGATACTCACAACTTGTTAAGGCATTAGGTTTTCTTTTAAAAACTATGTAAGGTGGCTGGTGCCACAGCTCAACAGGCTAATCCTCCACCTATTGGTGCCGGCACACCTGGTTCTAGTCCCAGTCAGGGCGCCAGATTCTGTCCCGGTTGCTTCTCTTTCAGGCCAGCTCTCTGCTATGGCCAGGGAGTGCAGTGGAGGATGGCCCAAGTGCTTGGGCCCTGCACCCCATGGGAGACCAGGAGAAGTACCTGGCTCCTGCCATTGGATCAGCGCAGTGCACTGGCCATAGCGGCCATTGGAGGGTGAACCAATGGCAAAAGGAAGACCTTTCTCTCTGTCTCTCTCTCTCTCGCTGTCCACTCTGCCTGTCGGAAAAAAAAAAAAAAAAAAAAAAAACTATGTAAGGTGACGGATATACTAGTTTGATTGTCCTAATCATTTCAGAATGTATATGTACAAGGGAACTCCAAAAGGTTTGTGAAAAACAGGATTAAACAGTGAAATTTCCATAAAATTTTAAAAAGTCTCTTCACATATCAAAACATCAAGTTGCAGGACTTGAATATATACAAATTTTGTTTGTCAATTATACTCCAATAACTTTGAAAACAATCACCCTACATCAAAATACAAATTAAAACTCAAAAAACTAGGTTTATATCTTTGGGGTTGGGAAGGCTGTCATGGAACAGAAGCAGTTTTAAAAACATTGATAAATGTGACTAGCTAAAAGTTCTTATTTGAAAGTTCAGAGACAGATGACAGCCTGTAAAAGGAACATGTAAAGGCTTAGATGACATCCAAGACCAAAATACAGTGTCCTCTTGTCCCCTCTAAAACCTCGACCAAAGCCCTGATCAAAATAAAACTGTTTCATTAGCTTACCTGGTCTGTGACACTGCTGTTACCAACAGAAAACGTGGTCAGACTTCCAGAAAGAGCTACGCTGAGAAGTCAGGGGCCATGAGCTGAGACAGCTTCTGAACTATTCAGAAAACTTGGGGAATCCGGTCACCCCGGGGAGAAGGGAGGAACTGAGGATCCCATAAGTGACAGCGCTTCGCTGCAGGAACCCAGCACACAACCCATATGCTCCATAATGACCATCCTGTCCCCACTGCACAATCGGGGAAGACAAGGGGATGCCACCAACTGCCCAGGGATGGCCCCTGGGCTGTGAGCAGGAAAGGAACAGGACGCCGGGGTCCCGGGTGCCAGTCCAGCCTCCACACTGCAGACCAGAAGGGGCTGAGTGGAGGGGTGTATCAGCAATGAGAGGGGGCCTACAGGCTCCAGCCACAACCTCTGGGAAGCCCACATCCTGCCAGCCTTTTCTGACAACTTCCCCACCCTGCCTTCCCCTCTCCTCAAGCTCAGCCCCACACACCACGTCCCGAGGTCCAAGTGAGCAGCTTCCTGCGATGGAAGGAGGTACGAGAACGATGGACGTGGGCTACATTCAGAGTTCTGAGTGCTGGAGCCCCTCCTTGGGCCTCTCCACCACGGAACTGGTCGACTACTATGACGTCAAGATTCCGCGGGATTCCGTAGCGTTTATGCTACCACACCTGATTGGACAGCTTGCCTAGCTGTGAGGATGCACACGTCATAAAAGATGCAGCCAATCAGCGTCCTCCATAATGCTGCTGCATAATTCCAGGTCTTGCTGGAGGCAGAAGCAAGAAGGAGTCTTGGGTTTATTTCTGAAATTTGTTCTCTTGTGCGCCACCCTCCCTGCAGCGAGCGGTGGGATTTTTTCTCCTCTCTGGTCCTGCTCACTGCTGGGCTCCCACCTGCATCTTCCTGAGAGGATCCTACCTGGAGCTTGCAGTAAACTAACTCAGGTCAGTTACCATTTAATGGCTGTTTATTGGCTTCAGAGCCTTTCTTTTCATAATCTATGTGACACTTTTTTCTGTTGAATCATCTGTAGTTTTTAAAGTATTGATTTAAAGAATATTTAAGGATATCACAAAATTGAATCCTTCTCCAATTTAACTTGTTTTTTTTTTTAGTCTGCCTGTTGTCCTTTATTATTATTTTCTGTTTCTTGCTAGTACTTAGTAAATAGTAAAACACACACACACATGTATGTATAATTCTTCCAGTAATCTCATTTATCAGTTTTTAGATTTTCATGGATTATCTCCATATATAAGCATCACCCAGTATATTCACATTTTATGACTTAGAAATTGATCTTTATACCATGTAATTACTTTTTGCTGTTTTATTTCCTTTATTACACCTGTAGTAGAAAGTCTGAGAGAGAGTGCAGGAATCATGGCCTAGGCTTACTGTAAGGAAAAAAGCTTTCAATGACCCTTTATTATTTGCATCGTTTGCTGTAGGTTCATTTCACTCTCAGTCACAGTAAAGAAGTCACTGGCTTTTTTGTTGTTGCTCTGCTAGCAGTTTTCTCTTTCCTAGCTGCTGCACTTTACTAAATGCTTTCCAACACGGAATCTAAATGACCATGGGATTTTCTTCTTGTGATTTTTACCTGCCTGGAAGGCCTGTCTGGGAATGTTAACCACCCTTGCATTTTTCATTATGTCCCTGCTTCCTATTGATATATTTTCTTAGATGATTTCATTTATTACATTAATACTTTTCTGAGGATACTAGTAGCTCTGTTTATAAAAGAGATGCTTTTAATAAAACAATTTTTATTTCAAGTCTTGATCCAAAACTTTATTTTTTAATGTCTTTTTTTTTAAGGTTTATTTTATGTATGTGAAAGACAGAGTTACAGAGAGAGGTAGAGACAGAGAGAGAGAGGTCTTCCATCCACCCCAGATGGCTGCAACAGGCAGAGCTGCACCAATGCAAAGCCAGGAGCCAGGAGCTTCTTCTGGGTCTACCACATGGGTGCAAGGGCCCAAGGACTTGGGCCATCTTCTACTGCTTTTCCCAGGCCATAGCAGAGAGCAAGATTGGAAGAGGAGCAGCCAGGATTAGAACCGGCATCCATATAGGAAGCTGGCACTTCAGTCCAGGGTTTTAACCTGCTGTGCCACAGTGCCAGCCCCCTTTTTTAATTTCAAGTCTTGGCCTGCTTGCACCATCCTCACTGTAATGGTGGTTTTCCAAAAGAAACTAAAAAACAGCTTTGCTTATTTTCACTTTGGGCAGGTCTTTGAAACGTAAATTTGTTTTTTCTTCTGTAAAATTTTGAAGTATTCTCTAATTCTGGACCTGAAATTGTCATTGTGTGACTTTCTGGAGTTTTCAAAATGTGATTCAATTACTTGGGTTATATAGGAGTTTTTTGATTTTATGTTATATTTGTTTTTTGGAAACCTGATTTTCAAAATAGGGTGGATATTGATCTCTGTAGTCAAATTTTACTCCTAAGAATTTCATATCTTTCTCTAGTATCTTGGTCAAAGCTATAATCTCTACAAAAGAATGATACTGTTTTAATTCCTAAACTGGTTATTTGTGTTACTTTCCCCATTGGTTCCTTAATTGTTTTTTCCTAATGGTTAACTTTGTTAATATTTTTCTTAAAAAAAGTTATTGTGTCCTTGTTTATTTGTGGTACATTGTATAGCATTTCATACATGTCTGCTATTCTTTTTTCTTCCTTTTCTTCAATACTCTGATTTTTTTGTTTATAATTAACAAGGGAGCTGTATTGATTGATTTTCAGTGTTTTATTCTAACATAAGCATTTAAGGTTATAAACTATCTCTAAGTACTGGTTTACTGCATCCTCTTTATTCCTTCATGTGTTCCCAATCTGTTTCCATCACAGGCTCCAGTTCTGAAACCCACATGTACTGACTGGTAAATTAGTGCTTCAGCCATTAGAGACCCACTTTTTACACTTGTGTGCCCAGGTAATCACAGCCCATCAGCTACCCTTTCCATGTCTGCAAAAGGGCTACGGTCCCTTAAAATATATCACATCTTGATTTCTTTTAGAGAAGCAGATAAAATTTCCCTGACAGCCCAAGTTAGACATTTCTATATATACTACTGGCTACATCTGAGTTGTTGCTTCTAAATCAATCTTTCATAGCAAACAGAACTGCTCTGATTGTCAGTTTTTTTTCTTTATGGGGTTATTGGCTAATTACCAACTTGTGTTGATGCTAGTGAGATTCACATACCGTATTTTTCTACTAATTAATTTGCCATTCTGGAGTGGCCTGAATGTCAAAATTCTGCCCTCATAGAGCATATTTGAAGAAAATGGTATAAATTATAGTTTTGTGTAAAATAGTTTAAATATTTGAAGTGCTCTGGATAAAAAATAAAATAATGTGATAGGTCCCAGTGGAGAGGACAAGGGTTGCTTTAGCCAGAAGAGTTTGAAAGTCCTCACTAATGGATAATACATGATCTTAAAACATAACAATGGGGAGTAACTTTCAGTGCGGAAACTAGGAAAAGAGCATCTAAGCTGCAGAAGTGAAAAGCAAATTTAAAGATTTTGATGAGGGGAAAAATATAGATGTATAATGAATGGATAAAAGAGGAAAGATTTGGAATATGAAGAAGAAAGTGAAATGTGACTACACTTAAAAATGTTTTCTCCAAAATTTTTGAGAAAAATTTAAAGAATTTTAACTTTTAAAATAAGCATTATGATGTATATGGTAATTCACTTAATTAAACCATTTTACAATGTGTATAAATTTATTTTTTTTAAATTTTTTTTATTTTTTGACAGGCAGAGTGGACAGTGAGAGAGAGAGAGACAGAGAGAAAGGTCTTCCTTTGCCGTTGGTTCACTCTCCAATGGCCGCCTTGGCCGGCGCACTGCGGCTGGTGAATCGCGCTGATGGGATGGCAGGAGCCAGGAGCCAGGTACTTCTCCTGGTCTCCCATGGGGTGCAGGGCCCAAGCACCTGGGCCATCCTCCACTGCACTCCCTGGCCACAGCAGAGAGCTGGCCTGGAAGAGGGGCAACCGGGACAGAATCCGGCACCCCAACCGGGACTAGAACCCGGTGTGCTGGCGCCGCTAGGCGGAGGATTAGCCTAGTGAGCCACGGCACTGGCTACAATGTGTATAAATTTCAAAACAGTATGTACAATGGCCATTCAAGGAATTCATGTAAAATGCATTGAGAGATTATTTTGATTCAAAAACACTTATATCCATATAGATTATAATGTGTCTATAGACATTTTCAATGAGTTTTTAAAAATCACCCAGATTCATGAATTTCAAATTTTAATGCACCAAAATAAACTTACCTTTGAATCCCATTCCCATCTAATTTTTTAAAATACACATTGTTGTGCCAGCACTGTGGCTCACTTGGCTAATCCTCTGCCTGCGGTGTCGGCATCCCATATGGACACCGGGTTCTAGTCTTGGTTGCTCCTCTTCCAGTCCAGCTCTCTGCTATGACCTGGGAGGGCAGTGGAGGATGGCCCAAGTGCTTGGGCTCCAGCACCTGCATGGGAGACTGGGAAGAGCACCTGGCTCCTGGCTTCGGGCTGATGCAGCGCTGGCTGTAGCAGCTATTTGGGGAGTGAACCAACAGAAGGAAGACCTTTCTCTCTGTCTCTCTCTCTCTCACTGTCTATAACTCTTCCTGTCAAATAAAAAAAAAAAAACACATTGTTCATAATAAATGAATGTATGATGTATATATTTTATTTTAATTGAAATCTATTTATTTTTTCCAATAAATAAATAAGAAACATAAATGAGACTCTATTAGTGAATTTTAAGGATGGAGATCTTTCTTTGGTGATTTTAAGAGATCACTTCTCTTGTTGACACTGGACTGTAGGATCCAATGTGTAGACTAATCCTGTTGGGTGCTCCAACAATAACTTATATATTCTTTTCTGATAGAGATTTGAATTTTCCCCCTATTGTTTTCCTGCTTATTTGTTGATGGGTTACAATTTTAAGAAACACTGAGAGGAACACTATGTGCCCATTATGTCTTTGTGGTCTATTCCTTTTATTTCCTTAGAATAAATTCCTAAAAATGAAATTATTGTGTAAAAGAATGCAATCATTCTATTCTTTCATCAGACAAGATACTCTATTCTTGGGAGTCATGGTGCTTGGGCTGTGACCATTTGAGAAAAGTGAAATAGAAGTTCTTGTTATAGAAGTATTGATCCTGCCTTTTTTTAATTAGGAACCATAATTTGGGAATTATTAATACATCCAGCTGATGAGGAAAACTTTCCCTTCAGTGGAATGTTACTACAACAATGTAAAAGTCAAGGTAGCATTATAAAAGAAGGAAAATTAAATGAAATATTAAAAAAAGATAAAGAAGACATTTTACAAAGGTACAACAACTATGGACTAAAAGAGTGTCCTAAAACACCTTCATGCAGTTCAGCAACTAAGTCATTTCTGGAATGAACAATGTGGATAACTAGGTTAGGATAGTGCTTCTGTTAGGACTCAGGTCAAAGTCACAAGGTATGCAGTAACAATTTACACATTTTATGAGGAAAGATCGACTCTGAAACAGGGACTGTTTAAAAATCACATACTGAGATTTAGCCAACATATTCAGATGGGCAGATTTGGATGGAATGAAAACTTCAGTGGAAACAAAACTGAAAGTCATAATCCTGGGGATGCCACTTAGTTTTACCAATGTAAAGAGAAAAATCATTATTTCAAGGTACAACACACATTAACAGGTTAAATGAGAAACTATAAGCAATTCAAATACCAAAATGTTTCATACTGAATCACAAAAACGGGATTTTCAGATTAATCCAACTTGTAATGTCTCATAGAATTTAGGAAGTTGTTCTGGTTCTGTGGACTCTTCAATTGCTCTTCACACAGAATATTTTCTTCTTCTTAGAAATAATGTCTTCTAAATGGCTCTGTAGTCAGCATGAAAGGGTAGGAAATGGCTTTTCAGAGTGGCTGGGCAAACATGCTTCCAAAGTGATTCATTGTATCATTTTATAATATCTCCAGATTTACACATGGAACTTCAGGATTTCATTTTTTTAGTTCATTCTCAAGTCTATGGACTTCAGTTCCTAAGGCATCAATGATATTTTTCTAAGTTTAAGTGCAAAGGTCTCTAGTTCTAGTGTTTCACATCTTCAATTTCATACATCACTTAGTCAAAAATCTTGTTCTTCCAGATAAAGTCTTGTAACAACTCATCCATCAAAATGTACCTCTGCATTAAATCTTATTTATCTAACCTGACATCTGTGGCTTTGATGTCATGAACTGCCCTTGCAGATCGATCTTTCTCCAGGAGTTCAGTAAGCCGTTGTACTTGTTCTGGCTGTCAGGATTGCCATAGAGGCCTTCTGTGTTAGTGTGGATAAGGATTGGTGAGACCACAGCTAATAAGGTGCACACACCCAAAGAACATAGGCTGACAGAGTGAATAGCCTGCATATTCATCAAATAAAGATCACTTTAGGGATGCAGTGGGACTGAAGAAAGTGAGAAAGTCAAGCAGAAAGACTACTGCAAATAACTGATAAAAGTGCCAGGGAATCTTGCTAATGAATGTGACAGTGCCCTGAGGCAAAGAAAGTATCCACATCTACTAATTTGATGTTCTCACACTAACTGGTCAATGTTCTTCATCAAAGGGCTTCTGGGAAAATTAAGAGGCAGGTAAAGGGATTTCCTTGATGACTTCGATTTTCTCCCAGAACGCCTACATTTGTTGCAGAAATATCATGGGTTCTGACAAGTCTTTGAAAGCCTCAGCCATGTTAAAGGCCAATCATTGTTCCTGTAAGGTGGTGTTGAGTTGGTTAACCTCTGGGTCATAAGCTTGCAGAACTGCAAATTTCATGATCTCAAAGTCAGATAGGATTTCATTATCCTTTTGATCCAATGTGTGTTTCAACTTCTCAAAAAATTTCTTAATTTCATCTTTTTTTCTTAATTTCATCTTAATCTTTAGTCAGTAACTGAGTATTTTCTCTTGCTAGTGTCCCAGGCATCCAAGTGAGAAAGAGCATCTCCCCTACACGTTGTCTCAAAGCTCTGGAAGAGGAAATCAAAGGCATTCCTTTCCTGAGCATAGGCATCTTCAATAGATCAGAAGACATACTTGGTGTGGTCAGCAGGAATAGCACAGATCCCACAAATCAGCTGCATATCAGTCAGGCAGAAAGCAATGAGGGACTGCCCCAAGAGTCCTTTGTACACTGGCATCTTGGGAGAAATCTTGATCTTGTTTTACTTTTCCACAATACCCATCAGGGAGTAATTAACCTGCAGCCTGCTAACTCCAGTAGCTGACATTTTCTTATGGCAGGAGGGACACTTGAATGATGATAGTCTCCACAATAAATTCTGCACAGTTCCCTCTATGAGACCTTTCAGGCGCTTTTGGCAGAAGTTATGTGAGCAAGGCAAAACTTGAGGATCATCAAACAGATTGCAACAAATTGGGCACATGAGATCTTCAAGCAGCTGCATCACATTCAGGCAGTCTTCTCTAAGTCAGAGGGCACCAAAGACAATGGTGTTTCTAGGGAAGAAATGCTATCTTCTGGTTGAGTAAGAAGCACGAGCAGTTAGTCAGCAGCTCCATCCAGCTCTACGAGAAGGAGTGCCTCTGGCATCATGAGGGATATGCCACACCCCCTCCAGCCATGGGGGCCATGTGATATGTGCCAGTAATGGCTGCTAGATGGCCCCACATTACTTCTTTATCATTTTTCAAAAGGGAACATTCCTCAGTCATTAGATGAGTCAGTATTGTGAGAAAAAAACATGTTTTAAATTGGTTGGCTAAATGAAGATGTTTTCCCTATTTCTTCCAGTGTGACATATCCTACAGATACTAAACACTAGACTCTTTTAGACAAAACAAAATGTACTTAAAATGTCAGTATTTACAAGATCTATTTTTTGATTTACATCCTTATTTCACTGTTTATCAAACATTTTTTTCAAGCTCATTTTCTCCAAACACTTGTATAAAATAAAACCCTATGTCCAATTCTCATTGATCATGCAGATAATACCAACTGATTCAAAGAGAGCTCTCAGAACCGTAATAGCTTGACCTCACCACACCTGCACTGCATGCAGTTCTTGAGGAACTATCAAAGTCTTCAAACATCATTGCTTGGAAACCAGTGGTTTAGATGAAATGTTTTAATCTATGTTTACTTTGCATAGTGTGATTGGTCTCCCGTTACTGATATGCCCAGGTAGGAGCCATGAAGTTCAAGTTCTTGAACCATTTCTTTGATAAAGAACATTAGAAAGTAGAAAATGCTAATGAAATTTTTTTTCTAATCTGATCTGTCTCTCTAATGGCTCAAATATTTTCAGCAGTGGGACAGTATTTTAAAATAAAAACCTTAATTGAAAAATCTAACATGTAAAACACATTAAGCCATTTTACATGTAAAATCATGATTTAAAATGTTAATATTCATGAGTGACCCAACCACTAATTAAGTGCAATGTAAGACATTTGCAGGTTTAAAATTACCAAACATTATATTTCCATCAGATGTTATGGTAAGTACTAAAGTTACATAGTGGTGAACAAAATTAACATAACCCCACCAATATCAATCTGATAGTCCAATAGAGAAAAACTTAAATAACCAAAGAAAAACCTATATAAATCTTATGAAAAGTCAATATGTTAGACTCAACATTAAATTTATTTCTACATTTTAATGATCTAACATTAAAAATCCAAGTATGGCTTTCTGCATGACTGATATGCAGCTGATTTGGAAACTCATGACTGGTGCATAGGGAGATTACTGATGCCATAAACAGGAGTGTCAATTTGTAAAGTCAACAACAGGAGTCACTGTGCACTTACTCCTCATGTAGGATCTCTGTCCTTAATGTGCTGTGCATTGAGACTTAATGCTATAATGAGTACTCAAACAGTATATTTCGCTTTGTGTTTCTATGGGGGTGCAAACTGTTGAAATCTTTACTTAATGTATACTAAACTGATCTTCTGTAAAAAAAAAAAAAAAAGAAGAAATTATCAATTCCCAACTTGACTCTCACTGGGATTAAACATGACAATAGGTCTGATCTGATTTCATCATCATTTAAAAAATCATCTATTATTTTTCACTTTATGTTTGTGTGGGAGCAAACTGTTGAAATCTTTACTTAATGTATGCTAAACTGACCTTCTGTATATAAAGAGAATCGAAAATGAATCCTCATGTGAATGGAAGGGGAGAGGGAGTGGGAAAGGGGAGGGATGCGGGTGGGAGAGACGATATGGGGGGGAAGCCATTGTAATCCATAAGCCGTACTTTGGAAATTTATATTCATTAAATAAAAGTTAAAAAAAAATCCCTGAAAAAAAATCCAAGTATAAATAAATAAGTAAAAATTATTTCTTAAAAAGTCAGTCCCTGGTATTCTCTAAGACAATTTTTCTTTTAAACAAAAATGACAAAGAGGTGTTATTTTTGAATTTATATTAAATTCATTTACCTTAACAACAGACATTAATATGATAGTTAATGTGTTAAAAGCATTTCAAATACTTTCATTAGTTTCAAAAATAATTTCATAGAAAATGTCAGCAAATATTTTGAACAATTTTATTAACTTTTATTTAATGAATATAAATTTCCAAAGTACAGCTTATGGATTACAATGGCTTCCCCCCCATAACATCCCTCCCACCCACAAACCTCCCTTTTCCCACTCCCTCTCCCCTTCCATTCACATCAAGATTCATTTTCGATGCTCTTTATACACAGAAGATCAGTTTAGCATACATTAAGTAAAGATTTCAACAGTTTGCTCCCACACAGAAACCTAAAGTGAAAAATACTATTTGAGTACTAGTTATAGCATTAAATCACAATGTGCAGCACATTAAGGACAGAGATCCTACATGAGGAGTAAGTGCACAGCGACTCCTGTTGTTGACTTAACAAATTGACACTCTTGTTTATGGCATCAGTAATCACCCTTGGCTCTTGTCATGAGCTGCCAAGGCTATGGGAGCCCCCTGAGTTCACTGACTCTGATCATATTTAGACAAGGCCATGGTCAAAGTGGAAGTTCTCTCCTCCCTTCAGAGAAAGGTACCTCCTTCTTTGATGACCCATTCTTTCCACTGGGATCTCACTTGTGGAAATCTTTCATTTAGGTGTTTTTTTTTTTTTTTTTTTTTTTTTTTTTTTTTTTTTTCCCAGAGTGTCTTGACTTTCCATGCCTGAAATACTCTCATGGGCTTTTCAGCTGGATCCACATGCCTTAAGGGCTGATTCTGAGGCCAGAGTGCTGTTTAGGACATCTGCCATTCTATGGGTCTGCTGTGTATCTCACTTCCCATGTTGGATCATTCTCTCCCTTTTTGATTCTATCAGCTAGTATTTGCAGACACTATTCTTGTTTATGTGATCCCTTTGGTTCTTAGTCCTATCATTATGATCAATTGTGAACAGAAATTGATCACTGGGACTAGTGAGATGGCATTGGTACATGTCACCTTGATAGGATTGAATTGGAATCCCCTGGTATGTTTCTAACTCTACCGTTTGAGGTGAGTCAGCTTGAGCATGTCCCAAATTGCACATCTCTTCTCTCTCTTATTCCCACTCTTATATTTAACAGCGATCACTTTTCAGTTAACATTTTCAGTTGAACATTTTTGATAAAATGAAAATAAATGCCCCTAAACTATTTTTTTAAAGATTATTTATTTATTTATTTATTTGACAAGTAGAGTTATAGACAGGTAGAGAGACAGAGAGAGAGAAAGGTCTTTCTTCTGATGGTTCACTCACCAAATGGCCTCTATGGCCAGACCTACACCAATCCGAAGCCAGGAACTAGGTCCTTCTTCCTGGTCTCATGTGGGTGCAGGAGCCCAAGCACTTGGGCCATCCTCCACTGCCTTCCTGGGCCACAGCAGAGAGCTGGACTGGAAGAGGAGCAACCGGGACAAGAACTTGGTGCCCATATGGGGTGCCAGCACTACAGGCAGAGGATTAACCTAGTGTGCCACCCTGCCACCCCGCCCCTAAACAATTTAAAATATTGTCAATATAGGGTAAGTTTTTCTCTTAAAGAGGTACAGGGAAAACATTTTATTCCATCCTGAAGTGACAGGTAATCTCTTAGTGTTAAACTCTTACAGTAAAAATGATGCTTGTGTTCACATATATGCACTCTTGTACATATAAATGTCATGTATTTCTCAAAAATATGCATACTAAACATAAGTAAATAAAAATAAATGTTATAAATATTCATTAATTATGCATCCATTTTTTAAAAGTTTTGTTTAATTGATGACTCTCAATTTTCTTTTATTTTAAAGGTTTATTTCTTTATTTGAAAGAGTTACTCAGAGAGAGATGGAGAGGCAGAGAGAGAGAGAGAGGTCTTCCATCCACTGGTTCACTCCCCAATTGGCCACAATGGCCAGAACTGCTGATCTGAAACCAGGAGCCAGAAGCTTCTTTCAGGTCTCCCACATGGGCACAGGGTCCCAAAGACTTGGGCCATCTTCTACTGCTTTCCCAGGCCATAGCAGAGAGCTGGATTGGAAATGGAGCAGCCAGGACTCAAACCAGTGCCCATATGGGATGCCAGCACTGCAGACAGCAGCTTTACCCACTACATCACAGCACTGGCCCCACATATACATCATTTCTATAAAGCTTTTTTTTAATCCCAGAAAACAAATATTTTGTCTTTTGTATTAACATGTGGTACTTGTAAAACTTATGGAGTATAATCCAATATTTCAAAACATGTATAAGTAGATCAATCAAGTAATTAGTGTTTCCATTTCCTTATAGTTTTTTTTTTAAGCTCATCAGCTCCTCCCCTCTAATTGTTCATATAGTATATAATGCATTATTGTGACCTATAGTTACTTTGCTGTACTGGGAAAGCTAAGAACTGATTATTCCCATATAACTAGATTTTCAGAACTATTACCTGATGTCATCTGCCCCTCTTCCATCATCTTTATTTTGATTAAATTATTTTAGAATTAAAATATTTTAATTTAAAAATTGGTTATCTTCTGTATTGACTCCAATTCTAACTTTCTCACAAGCATACTAGTATCTTAAAGCTGAGTATCATAGGGTTATTTTGTATATGAAAAACATAAAAATACCATTGGTACTCCAAGATGTGCAATAAGTATTGTCATTCTGACTGCATTTTTAAATATAAAGACATGTAAACATGTAATTTCTTTATTTTCTACTGTGAGGCACACAAGTATGCCTCTATTTTTACTCATCTTATCCTAGAAGAAATAGATAAATTCTTGGACACTTACAACATACTTAAATTGAGCCATGAAGACATAGAAAACCTAAACAGACACATAACAAAGACAGAAATTGAATTAGTAATAAAGACCCTCCCAACAAAGAAAAGCCCTGGACTGGATAAATTCACTGCTGAATTCTATCAAAGAGCTAACCAATTCTTCTGAAATTATTTAATAAATTAAAAGGGAGAGAATCCTCCCAAATTCTTTCCATGAAACCAGCATCACCTTAATTGCTAAAGCTGAAAAAGATGTAACAGAAAAGAGAATTACAGACCAATTTCCCTGATGAACATAGACACAAAAATTCTCAATAAAATTCTGGCCTATTGAATCCAACAATATGACAGAAATATCATTCACCTGGACCAAATGTGATTCACTCCTGGTATGCAGGGATGGTTCAACATTTGCAAATCAATGTGATACATCACATTAACAAATTGAAGAACAAAAACCATATGCTTATTTCAATAGATGCAGAGAAAGCATTTGACAAAATACAACAGCCTTTCATGATGAAAAATCCAAGCAAATTGGGTTTAGAGGAACATTATTCAACACAATCAAGGCAGTTCATAACAAACCCATGACCAGCTCATACTGAATGGGGAAAAGTTGGAAGCACTCCCACTAAGATCCACTACCAGTCAGGGATGCCCACTCTCACCATTGCTATTCAATATAGTACTGGAAGTTTTAGCCAGAGTCATAAGGCAAGAAAAGATATCAAAGGGATACAACTCGGGAAAGAGGAAGTCAAACTATCCTTATTTGCAGATGACATGATTCTATATATAGAGGACCCAAAAGAATCCACTAAGAGGCTACTGGAACTCATAGAAGAGTTTGATAAAGTAGCAGGATATAAAATCAATACACAAAAGCCAATAGCCTGTGTATACACAGACAATGCCATGGCTGAGGAAGAACTTCTAAGGTCAATCCCATTCAAAATAGCTACAAAAAAGTCAAATACCTTGTAATAAACTTAACCAAGGATGTCAAAGATCTCTACAATGAGAATTACAAAACATTAAATAAAGAAATAAAAGAACACACAAAAAAATGGAATAATCTTCCATGTTCATGGATTGGAAGAATCAATATCATCAAAATGTCCATTCTTCAGAGAGTAATTTACAAATTCAATGTGATACCAATCAAAATACCAATGTCACTCTTCTCAGATCTAGAAAAAATGATGCTTAAATTCATATGGATCCACAGGAGACTTTGAATAGTTAAAACAATCTTATACAAGAAAAACAAAGTTGGAGGCATCACAATACCATACTTTAAGACATAATACAAGACAATTATAATCTAAACAGCCTGGTACTCATACAAAAACAGATGGACAGATCAATGGAACACTAGAAATCAATCCAAACATCTACAACCAACTTATATTTGACAAAGGAGCTAACCAATCCCTGGAGGAAGGACAGCCTCTTCAACAAATGGTGGATTTCCACATGCAGAAGTATGAGGCTAGACCCCTACCTTACACCTTACACAAAAATCCACTCAACAGGGATTAAAGATATAAATCCATGGCCTGATGCCATCAAATTATCAGAGAACATTGGGGAAAGCCTGCAAGACATTGGCCAGGCAGAGTTCTTGGAAAAGACCCTGGAGGCACAGGCAGTCAAAGCCAAAATTAGCAAACAGGATTACTTCAAATTGACAAGTTTCTGTATGGCAAAAGAAATGGTCAAGAAAGTGAAGAGGCAACCAACAGAATGGGAGAAATTATTTACAAGTTATTCAACTGATAAAGGATTAATAACCAGCATCTAAGAGATCAAGAAACTCCACAACAACGAAACAATCAACCCAGTTAAGAGATGGGCCAAGGACTTAAACAGACATTTTTCAAAAGAGGAAATCCAAATAACCAACAGACACATGAAAAAAGGTTCAGGATCATTAGCTATCAGGGAAATGCAAATCAAAACCACAATGAGGCTTCACCTCACTCCATTTAGAATGGCTTTCATACAGAAATAAACAAACAATAAATGATGATGAGGATTTGGGGAAAAAGATACACTAATCCACTGTTGGTGGGAATGCAAACTGGTAAAATCACTATAGAAGACAGTTTGGAGATACTTCAGAAATTTGAATATAGTCCTACCATATGACCCAGCCATCCCATTCCTTAGAATTTACCCAAGGGAAATGAAATCAGCCATCAAAAGAGTTATCTTCACTTTCATGTGTATTGCACCTCAATTCACAATAGCTAATACATGGAATTAACAACCTAGTCACCCATCAGTGGAAGATGGGTCATTTGCAACAAAATGGATGAATCTGGAAAAATCATACTTAGTGAAATAAGCTAGTCCCAAAGGGACAAATACCACATGTTCTCCCTATTCTGTGACAACTAACAGAGCACCTAAAAGGAAACCTGTAGAAGTAAAACTGATACTATGAGAAGCAAAGACTTGAACAGCCCTTGTCTTGAATGTTGAGGAAGAGCTTATTATCTCATTTTTTTCTACATAATACCATTGGTTGTACTCTTTTTTTTTGACAGGCAGAGTGGACAGTGAGGGAGAGAGAGAGAGAGAGAAAGGTCTTCCTTTGCCATTGGTTCACCCTCCAGTGGCCGCTGCGACCGGTGTGCTGTGGCTGGCGCACCACGCTGATCCAAAGGCAGGAGCCAGGTGCTTCTCCTGGTCTCCAATGGGGTGCAGGGCCCAAGCACTTGAGCCATCCTCCACTGCACTCCCTGGCCACAGCAGAGAGCTGGCCTGGTAGAGGGGCAACAGGGACAGAATCCGGTGCCCCAACCGGGACTAGAACCCGGTGTGCCAGTGCCGCAAGGCCGAGGATTAGCCTAGTGAGCCGCGGCACTGGCCTGGTTGTACTCTTTACTTAGAATTAATCATAGGTGTATTAATTCAATGGAAAATTTATCCCAGTAAAAATAAGGGTGGAAATAAGAGAGATACAAGCTATACAGTTTGGAGCACATTCCCATGAATTTACCCTAAGGGTAAACCTAAGAACTTGCCATGAGACTCTCAATCTCATTAAGCTGGATGGTTTTAATGCCATCTTATGTGTTACAGTGATTATATTAAGTGTATAATTGATCATATAGATAGGGTTAAGTGTCAAAGGGATCAAATAAATAAGACCAAGTGTCTGGTAATAACAATAGATAGAATTAAAAAGGAGAGATGTTCCAACATGGGAAGCAGACCACACAGCAGACTCATAGTATGAGAAACACCCTAAACAACACTCTGACCTCAGAATCAGCCCTTAAGACATTCAGATCTTTCTCAAAAGTCCATGAGAGCATTTCAGGCATGGAGAGACATTGTGGCAAAAAATGTTCTACGTGAAGGATCTCTGTGAGTGAGATCCCATTGGAAAGAAGGGGCCATCAAGGAAGGATGTACTTTTCTCTTAAGGGAGGAGAGAACTTCCACTTTGATTATGGCCCTGTCTAAATATGATCAGAGTCGGTGAACTCAGGGGGCTTCCATAGCCTTTGCAGCTCATGTCAAGAGACTCAGGTGATCATTGACACCATAAATAAGAGTTAATTGTTCAATCAACAACAGGAGTCACTGTGCACTTACTCCCCATGCAGGACCTCTGTCTTTAATGAGTTGTACTATGATAATTAACTACAAGACTTGTTTTCAAACAGTACTCTATACTGTGTGCATGTGTGTACAAATTGTTTAAATCTTTACTTTGTACAGAGTAGGTCTTCTTTATATAAAGTTAATACTGAATCTTAATGAAGAATGGGATGGGAGAGGGAGTAGCCAGTGGGATGGGAGGGCGGATATGGGGAGGAAGAACCACTATATTCTTAAAGCTGTACTATGAAATTTGTATTCATTCAATAAAAGCTTTCTTTAAAAAAAGAGTCTATTGGATCTCATAGATGTGCTTGGTAAAGTAGCAGTATATAAAGATCAACACACAAAAATTATTATCCTTTGCAAATGCAGACAATACCACAGCTGAGAGAGAACTTCTAAGATCAATCTCATTCACAATAGCTGCAAAGAAATCAAAATCCCCGGAATAAATTTAACCAAGGATTTCAAAGTGCTCTATGATGAAAATTACAAAACACTAAAGAAAAAAACAGAAGAAGATACACAAAATGTAACAATCTTTCATGTCAGACTGGCAGAATCAATATCATAGAAATGTCCACAGTTCTGAAAGAAATGTACAGACTCAATGCAATGCCAAGGACATTCTTTTCAGATACAGAAAAAATTATGCTGAAATGCATATGGAAACACGATAGACCCCAGATAGCTAAAGCAACCTTACACAACAAACACAAAGGTGGAGGCAAAACAATGCCAGATTTCAAGACATACTAAAGGGAAGTTATATTCAAAATAGCCTGGTACTGGTACAAAACAGATGGATAGACCAATGGATCAGAACAGAAATGCCAGATATCAGGCATTTACAACCAACTGATCTTTGACAAAGGAGGTAAAAACAATCCCTGGAGCGAGGACAGTCCCTTCTACAAATAGTGCTAAGAAAACTGGATTGTCACATGCAGAAGCATGAAGCAAGACCCATTCCTGACACCTTTCACTAAAATCCACTCAAAATGGATTAAATACATAATTCTACCACCTGACACCACTAAATTATTACAGAGCATTGAAGAAACCATGCAAAACATTGACACAAACAAAGAGCTCTTGGAAAAGACCCCAGAGGCACAGGCATATAATATTAAATTTACTATCCTGAACATTCTACAAGTACAGTTCAGTAGTGACATAAAATGCAAACACATTAATCTACAACACATCTTGGGAACCTTTGTCTAGCAAAACCTTTTCCCACTGAAGAGAAAACCACTCCTGTCATCCTTAAGCACCTTTCTACTTTCTAGGATTTTGACTGCTTTAAATACTTTATATGGGTGGAATTGAATCATATTTTTCTTTGGCTTATTATTACAATGTCCTCAAGGTTCATTCAGTCACAGGATTTCCCATTTTTTATTGGGTATATAACATTTCACTGTGTGTAGATCACATTTCTTTACAAATTCACCTGTAGATCTTGTCTAAATACTAATAGTTTGTGGATTCAAAAAGCTTGATAGCCCAGGCAGCTTAGGTCAAGAGCCTTGGGTGCTGACAGTAAATGTCAACCTAGCTCTAAATCTTACCCTAACCCCAACCCTAACAATAGCCTTAATAATAATGCTCAATCTAAACCTTAACACCAATCCTAGCTCTCATTCTAGTCCTAATACTAACCCTAACACTCATCCTATACCTAGCCCTACACTTAGCTTCTAACCCTAAATGGCAGAATTTGCATTCACATGAGCTGTCAGGGTTTATATACACTTGAGTAACTGAAATGGTCAGAGAAACAGAAAGAGAGCCCAAGCCCTTTTGTGTTTGAATGGTGCCATCATTAGTCACCAATTCTGAAAACACCCCATTTTCAAGCAAATTTTGTTAAACTTCTAGGTGTCACTGTGGTGATACATATGGGAAGGCTTGTGGGTTAGGATGAGAAAAAACTGCAACTTGGCAAAAAAAATTCAGAAAACATCAGTCAGTTATTGAAGTCTAATAGAGGCTTTATGAGTAACTGCCATGGATTGGCCCTCCAGTCCTAGTGTAAACTTTGTAACAGGAGGAAAACAGACAAAATGCTGAAAATGTATCATTTGAAACATATTAAGTGGAAAAATCAAATATAGAAGGCAGGTCAAATGAATTTTATTGTCTACAAATAAGAAAATAAACTGAGTGCCAACAGTGGCTGTGCTCTATGATGAAAGATAATATCTGAGTAGTACTTGTGAAAATAAACTGCACCCTCTCAGGGAGGCCGGGAAAAGTGATGCTCACAGTCAAGCACGTAGATGTAATGGCTAAAACACTCCACAGAAAAAAAAAAACCTTGGATTTGATCCCAAGTCCATCTCTAGACAACTCTTCAAACCACAAAAGAGAAAACAGGCATTTTGCATTTTTCCCCATCAGAATAGCAGCAAAATATGCAGTCATGGGAGCAGAGAGGAAGGGGAGGACTGAGAAACAGTGAGCAAACCTAAATCTGTTTGTGATTTAATGGTGCTGTGACTTTGCACCTGTTCTCAAAACTGCCCATTTTAAAATAACTTTATCTTTTTATCTTCTTGTGGTGCATTGGCTTTGGGAAGTGGCTTGGCATGGGGACACAGGAAGTCACCTGGACCATTGGCCACCTTGTGGGCTGCCTTAGATGCTGGAACTGAAGGCACCAAGATCAGCAATGGGGTCCATCTCTGAGATTAGACCCGAGGACTTTGGGGCTGCCCATGTTATCTCAGCTTCCCAGCAGGTCCTGGAGGCTGGGGTGCCTCAGCTTGCCAGGCTCTGCCAGATTTCCCCAGGTGCCAATGTCTGTGCTGCAGGACAGGGTGCTGATGCCTCCCTGCCCCCACTCCTGACCTGCTCCTACCACTTGCCTCATAGCAAGCAGCGCTGGTTTCTTGAATGGATTCGCTATTCTGTACATGGCAGTTTAATTTTCTGACTTTGTGTTGACTCTGAAACCAGATGCTATGGAATTATAGAGATTTACTGTATTTACCCAGAGTAACTGAAATGCTGTTTGTAAAAATTCACCTGAGTATTTATTTTAAATACATAATTCAAGGTTTAGATGGTTTCATTTTTAGATGCTTAATTTTAGTAGCAACCACAATATTTTGACAAAATATGTGTAGAGAGTTCTTTCAACCATGAATTCATATAATATAAAATGGGTGTTGTGACTGATGTTATCATTTGCTGCTGACACTGCAAGTTCATGAAAACCAAGAAACTCAATAGCAAAACCTGCCCAGTTCAGTAAAAGGTGGAGCTCACTTGTGCTTTTCATTTCTTCCCAGCAGATGTCTCCCAGACTTGTTTCCATTACAGAAGAGATTCCTTTTTTGCTACATTTTATGTTTCCAGGTGGGAATTGGGAATGCTGCTTTCATTTTATAACCACAATGCTCTTCACAAGTGCCAGTAATGGGAGGATTGAAGAAATGCTGAGATCCCGTTCAATGCCAGCTCAGTAAAGTAGAATGAACAGGAAATCAGATGTCATTTAAGGAATTTTTTCCCAAATGTACAAGGTTTTATATATATAATATATTTTATTATATTTATATAATTATATATTATATAATATTCACTATAATATTATATTAATATATTACATTATATTTATTTTATTATATATAAAATAAAACAAGCACTTGCCAAAAAAATACAGTGCCAATCTTTTTTTGCAAGTTTAAATATATTTTTATTTATTTTATAAATAATCTACTTTGAATTAAAAAGTTAACAAAAAAGGTGTGAGATCAATTACAGAAATTCCCTGAGAGCTACATTATTAAAATACTCTAGAAATCTCAACCTATTTCCTGAAGCTTATTATTTTTTTTTTTTTTTTGACAGACAGAGTGGACAGTGAAAGAAAGAGACAGAGAGAGAGAAAAGTTTTCCTTTTCTGGTTGGCTCACCCTCCAATGGCCGCTGCGGCTGGTGTGCTGCAGCCAGTGTACAGCGCTGATCCGAAGGCAGGAGCCAGGTGCTTATCCTGGTCTCCCATGAGGTGCAGGGCCCAAGGACTTGGGCCATCCTCCACTGCACTCCCAGGCCACAGCAGAGAGCTGGCCTGGAAGAGGGGCAACCGGGACAGAATCCGGCACCCTGACTGGGACTAGAACCTGGTGTGCCAGTGCCACAAGGCAGAGGATTAGCGTATTGAGCCGTGGCACCAGCCTGAAGCTTATTTTTTTTCACTTTTATTTAATGAATATAATTTCCAAAGTACAGCTCATGAATTACAATGGCTCCCCCCATAACTTCCCTCCCACCCCCCCGCTCTCTCTCCCCTTCCATTCACATCAAGATTCATTTTCAATTCTCTTTATATACAGAAGATCAGTTTAGTATATATTAAGTAAAGATTTCAACAGTTTGCACCCACACAGAAACACAAAGTGAAAAATACTGTTTTGAGTACTAGTTATAGCATTAAATCACAATGTGCAGCACATTAAGGACAGAGATCCTACATGAGGAGTAAGTGCACAGTGACTCCTGTTGTTGACTTAACAAATTGACACTCTTGTTTATGGCATCAGTAATCACCCTAGGCTCTTGTCATGAGCTGCCAAGGCTATGGAAGCATTTTGAGTTCACTGACTCCAATCTTATTTAGACAAGGTCATAGTCCAAGTGGAAGTTCTCTCCTCCCTTCAGAGAAAGGTACCTCCTTCTTGGATGACCTGTTCTTTCCACTGGGATCTTATTCGCAGAAATCTTTCATTTAGGTCATTTTTTTAGGTCATTTTTTTTTTCCAGAGTGTCTTGGCTTTCCATGCCTGAAATACTCTCATGGGCTTTTCAGCTGGATCCACATGCCTTAAGGGCTGATTCTGAGGCCAGAGCGCTGTTTAGGACATCCACTATTCTATGAGTCTGCTGTGTGCACTTCCCATGTTGGATCGTTCTCTCTTTTTTTTTATTCTACCAGTTAGTATTTGCAGACACTATTCTTGTTTATGTGATCCCTTTGGCTCTTAGTCCTATCATTATGATCAATTGTGAACAAAAATTGATCACTTAGTGCCAATCTTAAGTGATTTGGAGTGCTTGTTTGTTGTGTTTTATATCTCAGCATATCAACTATATTCTTTTGTATGCATCAAATATTACATAAGAATGTAAAATGTTTAGGCTTTACAAAAGAGAAGTACATATAAGAAAAGTAAATATTACTAACATGCAGCAGTACATATTTATTATTTGCAAATGGTTCAAAGCTTATAAGGCCCATTATTAATGGGATAACCACACATGTGAATTATGACTTAGCAACATAGAGTGTAAAGGAAGTTACATATTTATATTAAAATACACATGCAAATGCATACCAGTCTCTCTCAAGCACTCAGCATACACTGCTTCAGAAGCAGGAGGCATGAAGCTGTAGCAGTTTGAATATACACAGCATACTGAAATCTCTCAAGCATAAAAACTGCACCTAATTTGCCATAATAGTTTCTTTCTTCAAGTATTTGGATCTGAACTCAAGCAAAGAAAATAATGAATGCCAATGATTTTCATACTATGAAAATAGAAACAGGTTAACAGTTGCAAAAATCTTGAAAAATATGGAGTTTATGAGAATGAAAAATGCATTCATAAAAAAGGCAATAGCAGATCTATTTCATTGTGGCTCTATGTTTTTTTTTTTTTTTAATTTAAGATCTCTCTCTTTTTCTTCTTCCCTCTTTGTAACTCTGCCTTTCAAATAATTAAGTAAACCAATCTTTAAAAACAGATGGACAGATATGGCTGCACATACCCAAAGGAATAGATACACAAAGGGAGAACATTGGATACATGCACTCTCCAAGTGCAGGATTTGACTGATACAGAACAATCGGTGGTAGGATGACAGCTGCACTGCAGTTATTTTCAGATCAGTGGCAATCCTCATTTCCACAATCCAAGTTGCAAAAGTTGGAATTTAGAATTCTTTTTTTCCCAGGCCGGTGCCATGGCTCACTAGGCTAATCCACCGCCTTGCAGTGCAGGCACACCGGGTTCTAGTCCCAGTTGGGGCGCCAGATTCTGTCCCGGTTGCCCCTCTTCCAGGCCAGCTCTCTGCTGTGGCCCAGGAGTGCAGCGGAGGATGGCCCAAGTGCTTGGGCCCTGCACCCACATGGGAGACCAGGAGAAGCACCTGGCTCCTGCTATTGGATTAGCATGGTGTGCCAGCCACAGTGCGCCAACCATGGCAGCCATTGGAGGGTGAACCAATGGCAAAGGAAGACCTTTTCTCTGTCTCTCTCTCTCGCACTGTCCACTCTGCCTGTCAAAAAAAATTCTTTTTTCCCACTCAGGGATTACCTGAACCACATGTACTGAAAAGGAACTAAGAGGGAGGATCTTCAAGCACATATAGTCATCATTCAATTTCAAAGCCAGAGCTTTAAATGCTAAGGTTAGTTTGAATGATATCAGGCCCTTTTAGCTTCTTAAGGAACATATCCTATATCTTTATTTTTTAAGAAAGCTTTTATTTAATAAATATAAATTTCATAGGTACAACTTTTGGAATATAGCAATTCTTCTCCTCATACCCACACTCCCACTCCCAGGTCTTCCCACCTCCTACTGCTTATCCCATCCCATTCATCATTAAGATTAATTTTTAATTATCTTTATATACAGAAGATCAACTCTATACTAAGTAAAGATTTTAACAGTTTGCACCCACACAGACACACAAAGTATAAAGTACTGTTTGAAGACAAGTTTTACCATTTATTCTCATCATACAATTCATTAAGGACAGAGGTTCTACATGTGGAGCAAGTGCACAGTGACTCCTGTTGTTGATTTAACAATAGACACTCTTATTTATGATGTCAGTGATCACCTGAGGCACTTGTAATAAGCTGGCAAGGCTATGGAAGCCTTTTGAGTCCACAAACTCTATCAGTATTTAGACAGGGCCATATGCAAAGTGGAAGTTCTCTCCTCCCTTAAGAGAAAATATGTCCTTCTTTGATGGCCCCTTCTTTCTACTGGGATCTCACAGAGATCCTTCATGTAGATCATTTTTTTGCCATAGTGTCTTGGTTTTCCATGCCTGAAATGCTCTCATTGGATTTTCAGCAACTCTATGTTTTTAAGAATTATAATTCTTGGGGCTGGCACTGTGGTGCAGTGAATTAATGCTCTGGCCTGAAGTGCTGCCATCCCATATGGGTGCCGATTCAGGTCTCAGTTGCTCTACTTCCAATCCAGCTCTATGTTGTGGCCTGGGAAAGCAGTAGAAGATGGGGCAAGTTCTTGGGCCCTTGCACCTGTTGGGAGACCAGAGGAAGCTCCTGGCTCCTGGCTTCAGATTGGCACAGCTCCAGCTGCAGTGGCCATCTGGGGAGTGAACCAGTGGATGGAAGACCTTTCTCTCTGTTTCTCCTTCTCACTGTCTGTAACTCTAACTCTCAAATAAATAAAATCTTTAAAAAAGAAAGAATTATAATTCTCTATACACAGCTGCAAGTAAAGCCAGAACAAGCCTGTGAGAACATCTGAGAACATTTGTACTATGAAGTTCCTGAGTTAAAGGGATTTAAGTAAATAGATGTGGTTGGATTCCAATGAATCTTTATTTATGAAAAGAGGCGTATTTGGCCTACAGGAACTACTAATGCGGTGGATCTTCCTTTTCAGAATATCTTGCATGCATGTTATTACCCACTTTATGGATACCATTGTGTGCCACACCACATTTTTCAAGGGCGTATTCAAATAAAAATTTCAAATCTTTAATTACAAAATAAGGTTTCTTTCTGCTTTTTTTAATTTTTAAGTAATTCAAAATTTAAATATGATTAATAAATTTTATACTTGACTAGGGTAGAAATACCAAGTCTTTAAGATTTTCAAACATTTGATCACAGTACCTCTGGGGGAGTGGCAAGATGGCGGAATAGGAAGGGAGCACACTGATAGTCCGGGGAGAGACAGTTTAATAAAAGTAGAGATACTGCAGGTTCAAGGAAGAGTAGGGGAAGAAACAGCAGAAGAAACTCTTCCGGAATGAGTGATTCACAGTGGACCTGTGTGGAGAGCGTGGGAGCACACAGTTCGGGACACCAGCGGCAGACTCAACACACCAGAACTGGAACGCGAGGTGAGCCAAACCTCAATAGCCCAAGATACCGGCAGGCAAGCGGAAAGAGGAGACTAGAGGGATCGACCCCGGGGGAAAAGTTCACCAGGTTAACTAGAAGAGAGAGAGAGAGAAAAAAAAAGTGACTGATACAGACACGGGTTTCTCTCTCTCTGCTCACCTCTCAAAGGCAAGCAAGACAAAGAGCGGGTGCCATCTTGGACATATGTTATAAGCAGAGCGACCTCAGGTCTGCACTGTCCCTGAGCCTAGCAGAAAAACCTGACTCTGGGCAGGGCGAATTAACAGGAGATTAGGACCTAGTAAATTTGTGGTGCTACTGAACTGAGACTGTGAAAAAAGAGACGGTGGGGGAGAGAACTCACGGAATTCACATGAGTACTCTCCAGAGACACTACAATTCCATAACTTTGGCAACCCAGTGGGAGACTGAAGGAGAATTTGAGCCCACTCTGAGGGCCGAACAGATTCCCTGTGTGGTCCTTGGGAAAGAGCTTCTGATCTCTGGCTCCTGTGGGTATATCATTTGCCTGCTAACTACCTCCAACTTCGTTCAGCTGTGTGGAATTACTTCCCTTTTGAATCAAAAAAAGAAAGAAAGGGAGAGAGAGAGATCTACCACGCCTAACCTGGGAGTGTCACCTTTGGCACACCAAACAGAGCTCTTAGGCCACACCCATCTCAAGTCTCTAAGGCTCCATCAAAAACAGACAGTCCACTTAATCTAGAGTCATAGTATAACAAGAAAAAGCACCACAGTGAAGAAACCAAATATCTCCAGTATGCCAAATAAGAAACGCAAAAACCGAGGTAATAAAAACAAGGAAGTCACTATGACGCCCCAAATGAAAAAGACACCCCAATTCAAGATTATGAAGATGATGAGATAGAAGAAATGCAAGAAGCAGATCTCAAAAAATTGATAAGAACATTAAGAAGTTCTCAAAAACAAATTCTTGAACTACAGAAATCCTTAATGGACAAGATAGAAAATCTCTCTCGTGAAAATGAAATATTAAGGAGGAATCAAAATGAAATGAAACAACTAGTACAACAGGAAACTGTGATAGTGATGAGAAATAATGAAGTGAAGAATTCAATAGATCAAATGAAAAACACAATAGAGAGCCTTACAAACAGAATGGGTGAAGCAGAAGAGAGAATATCGGACTTAGAAGACAGAGAACAGGAAAGGATACAGTCAGACCAAAGAAAAGAAGAGGAAATTAGAAATCTAAAACATATTGTCGGGAATCTTCAGGATACTATTAAAAAACCCAACATTTGGGTTTTAGGAGTTCCTGAAGGCATGGAGAGGGAGAAAGGATTAGAAGGCCTCTTTAGTGAGATATTAGCAGAAAATTTCCCAGGTTTGGAGAAGGACAGAGACATCCTAGTACAGGAAGCTCATAGAACCCCTAATAAACACAACCAAAAGAGATCCTCACCACAACACGTTGTAATCAAACTCTCCACAGTGAAACATAAAGAAAAGATCCTAAAATGTGCAAGAGAGAAATGTCAGATTACTCTCAGAGGATCTCCAATAAGACTCACAGCTGACTTCTCATCAGAAACCCTACAAGCTAGGAGGGAATGGTGAGATATAGCCCAGGTACTAAGAGAGAAAAACTGCCAGCCCAGAATATTATATCCTGCAAAGCTATCATTTGTGAATGAAGGTGAAATAAAGACTTTTCATAGCAAACAGAAATTGAAAGAATTTGTTGCCACTCGTCCAGCCCTGCAAAAGATGCTTAAAGATGTGTTACACACAGAAACACAGAAACACGGTCATCAATATGAAAGAAGGTAAAGGAAGGAAACCTCTCAGCAAAAGATCACAGGGAATTCAAAGCATATATTAGAACTTATCATTGGCAAATGGCAGGGCAAAGTTACCACTTATCATTAGTCACATTGAATGTGAATGGCCTGAACTGTCCAGTTAAAAGACACCGATTGGCTGACTGGGTGAAGGAACAAAACCCATCTGTTTGCTGCTTACAAGAAACACATCTTTCCAACAAAGATGCATACAGACTGAAAGTGAAAGGCTGGAAAAAGATATACCATGCCAACAGAAATGAAAAAAGAGCGGGCGTAGCCATCTTAATATCAGACAACATAAGCTTTACCACAAAAACTGTTAGGAGAGACAAAGAGGGACACTATATAATGATTAAGGGATCAATTCAACAGGAAGATATAACAATTATCAATGTATATGCACCTAACTACAGGGCACCAGTTTATCTGAAAGATTTGTTAAGGGACTTAAAGGGAGACTTAGACCCCAATACAATAGTACTGGGGGACTTCAATACTCCACTCTCAGAAATAGATCAACAAGACAGAAGATCAACAAGGAGACAGTAGATTTAAATGACACTATAGCCCAAATGGATCTAACAGATATATACAGAACTTTCAATCCTACAGCTAAAGATTTTACATTCTTCTCAGCAGTACATGGAACCTTCTCTAGGATTGACCACATACTAGGCCATAAAGCAAGTCTCAGCAAATTCAAAAGAATGAGAATCATACCATGCAGCTTCTCAGACCATAAAGGAATGAAGTTGGAAATTAGCAACTCAGGAATCCCTAGAGTATACGCAAACACATGGAGATTGAACAACATGCTCCTTAATGAACAATGGGTCATAGAAAAAATTAAAAGAGAAATCAAAAATTTTCTGGAAGTAAATGAGGATAACAGCACAACATACCAAAATTTATGGGATGCAGCAAAAGCAGTGTTAAGAGGAAAGTTTATATCAATAGGTGCATACATCACGAAATTGGAAAGGCACCAAATAGATGAGCTTTCAATTCACCTCAAGGATCTAGAAAACCTACAGCAAACCAGACCCAAATCTAGTAGGAGGAGAGAAATAATTAAAACCAGAGAAGAAATCAACAGGATTGAATCCAAAAAAAAAAAAAAAACCATTACAAAAAAATCAGCCAAACGAGGAGCTGGTTTTTTGAAAAAATAAACAAAATTGACACCCCATTGGCCCAACTAACTACAAAAAGAAGAGAAAAGATCCAAATCAATAAAATCACAGATGAAAAAGGAAACATAACAACAGACACCACAGAAATAAAAAGAATCATCAGAAATTACTACAAGGACTTGTATGCCAGCAAACAGGGAAACCTATCAGAAATGGATAGATTCCTGGACACATGCAATATACCTAAATTAACCATGAAGACATAGAAAACCTAAATAGACCCATAACTGAAACAGAAATTGAAACCGTAATAAAGACCCTCCCAACAAAGAAAAGCCCAGGACCAGATGGATTCACTGCTAAATATACCAGACACTTATAAAAGAACTGACTCCAATTCTTCTCAAACTATTCAGAACAATTGAAAAAGAGGGAGTCCTCCCAAATTCTTTCTATGAAGCCAGCATCACCTTAATTCCTAAGCTGGAAAAAGATGCAGCATTGAAAGAGAATTACAGACCAATATCCCCAATGAACATAGATGCAAAAATCCTCAATAAAATTCTGGCCAATAGAATGCAACAACACATCAGAAAGATCATCCACCCAGACCAAGTGGGATTTATCTCCGGTATGCAGGGATGGTTCAATGTGCTCAAAACAATCAATGTGATACACCACTTTAACAGACTGTAGAAGAAAAACCATATGATTATCTCAATAGACGCCGAGAAAGCATTTGATAAAATACAACACCCTTTCATGATGAAAACTCTAAGCAAACTGGGTATGAAAAGAACATTCCTCAATATAATCAAAGCAATCTATGAAAAACCCACAGCCAACATCCTATTGAATGGGGAAAAGTTGGAAGCATTTCCACTGAGATCTGGTACCAGACAGGGATGCCCACTCTCATCCCTGCTATTCAATATAGTTCTGGAAGTTCTACCAGAGATATTAGGCAAGAAAAAGAAATTAAAGGGATACAAATTGGGAAGGAAGAACTCAAACTATCCCTCTTTGCAGATGATATGATTCTTTGTTTAGGGGACCCAAAGAACTCTACTAAGAGATTATTGGAACTCATAGAAGATTTTGGCAAAGTGGCAGGGTATAAAATCAATGCACAAAAATCAACAGCCTTTGTATACACAGGCAATGCCATGGTTGAGAAAGAACTTCTAAGGTCAATCCCATTCACAATAGCTACAAAAACAATCAAATACCTTGGAATAAACTTAACCAAGGACGTTAAGGATCTCTACGATGAAAATTACAAAACCTTAAAGAAAGAAATAGAAGAGGATACCAAGAAATGGAAAAATCTGCCATGCTCATGGATTGGAAGAATCAATATCATCAAAATGTCCATTCTCCCAAAAGCAATTTATAGATTCAATGCAATCCCAATCAAGATACTGAAGACCTTCTTCTCAGATCTGGAAAAAATGATGCTGAAATTCATATGGAGACACAGGAGACCTCGAATAGCTAAAGCAATCTTGTACAACAAAAACAAAGCCGGAGGCATCACAATACCAGATTTCAGGACATACTACAGGGCAGTTGTAATCAAAACAGCATGGTACTGGTACAGAAACACATGGATAGAATAATGGAACAGAATTGAAACACCAGAAATCAATCCAAACATCTACAGCCAACTCATATTTGATCAAGGATCCAAAACCAATCCCTGGAGTAAGGACAGTCTATTCAATAAATGGTGCTGGGAAAATTGGATTTCCACGTGTAGAATCATGAAGCAAGACCCCTACCTTTCACCTTACACAAAAATTCACTCAACATGGATTAAAGACTTAAATCTAGGACTTGACACCATCAAATTATTAGAGAGCATTGGAAAAACCCTGCAAGATATAGGTACTGGCTATGACTTCTTGGAAAAGACCCCAGAAGCACAGGCAGTCAAAGCCAAAATTAACATTTGGGATTGCATCAAATTGAGAAGTTTCTGTACTGCAAAAGAAACAGTCAGGAAAGTGAAGAGACAACCGACAGAATGGGAAAATATATTTGCAAACTATGCAACTGATAAAGGGTTGATAACCAGAATCTACAAAGAGATCAAGAAACTCCACAACATCAAAACAAACAACCCACTCAAGAGATGGGCCAAGGACCTCAATAGACATTTTTCAAAAGAGGAAATCCAAATGGCCAACAGACACATGAAAAAATGTTCAAGATCACCAACAATCAGGGAAACACAAATCAAAACCACAATGAGGTTTCACCTCACCCCGGTTAGAATGGCTCACATTCAGAAATCTACCAACAACAGATGCTGGCGAGGATGTGGGGAAAAAGGGACACTAACCCACTGTTGGTGGAAATGCAAATTGGTTAAGCCACTATGGAAGTCAGTCTGGAGATTCCTCAGAAACCTGAATATAAACCTACCATTCAACCCAGCCATCCCACTCCTTGGAATTTACCCAAAGGAAATTAAATTGGCAAACAAACAAGCTGTTTGCACATTAACATTTATTGCAGCTCAATTCACAATAGCTAAGACCTGGAACCAACCCAAATGCCCATCAACAGTAGACTGGATAAAGAAATTATGGGACATGTACTCTATAGAATACTATATAGCAGTCAAAAACAACGAAATATGGTCATTTGCAGCAAGATGGAGGAATTTGGAAAACATCATGCTGAGTGAATTAAGCCAGTCCCAAAGGGACAAATATGTTCTCCCTGATCGGTGACAACTAACTGAGCACCAAAGGGGAAACTTGTTGAAATGAAATGGACACTATGAGAAACAGTGACTTGATCAGCTCTTGTCCTGATGGTTGGTGTACAATGTAATACTTTATCCATTTTAGTATTTTTTTTGTTCTAGTACCATTGGTTGAACTCTGTAATTAACACACAATTATTCTTAGGTGTTTAAATTTGAACTGAAAAGTGATCAATGTTAGGAATTTGGAAAACATTATGCTGAGTGAAATAAGCCAATCCCAAAGGGACAAATACCACTTGTTCTCCTTGATAGGTGACAACTAACTGAGCACCAAAGAGGAAAATTGTTAAAGTGAAATGAACACTATGAGAAATGGTGACTTGATCAGCCCTCACCCTGAGTGTTGATGAGCAACTTGATATGTTATCCCTCTTAATATTTTTTTGTTTGTTCTACTTAATACTTTTGGTTGAATACTGTAATCAATACACAATTCTTCTTAAGTGCTGAAACTTAACTGAAAAGTGATTGCTGTTAAATACAAGAGTGGGAATAAGAGAGGGAAGAGATGTGCAATTTGGGACATGCTCAAGCTGACTTACCACAAACGGTAGAGTTAGAAACATACCAGGGGATTCCAATTCAATCCTATCAAGGTGGCATGTACCAATGCCATCTCACTAGTCCCAGTGATCAATTTCTGTTCACAATTGATCATAATGATAGGACTAAGAACCAAAGGGATCACATAAACAAGAATAGTGTCTGCAAATACTAGCTGATAGAATCAAAAAGGGAGAGAATGATCCAACATGAGAAGTGAGATACACAGCAGACCCATAGAATGGCAGATGTCCTAAATAGCACTCTGGCCTCAGAATCAGCCCTTAAGGCATGTGAATCCAGCTGAAAAGCCCATGAGAGTATTTCAGGCATGGAAAGCCAAGACACTCTGGAAAAAAAAAAAACCTAAATGAAAGATCTCCACGAATGAGATCCCAGTGGAAAGAATGGGTCATCAAAGAAGGAGGTACCTTTCTCTGAAAGGGAGGAGAGAACTTCCACTTTGACCATGGCCTTGTCTAAATATGATCAGAGTCAGTGAACTCAGGGGGGCTTCCATAGCCTTGGCAACTCATGACAAGAGCCTAGGGTGATTACTGATGCCGTAAACAAGAGTGTCAATTTGTTAAGTCAACAACAGGGGTTGCTGTGCACTTACTCCTCATGTAGGATCTCTGTCCTTAGTGTGCTGTACATTGAGATTTAATGCTATAACTAGTACTCAAACAGTATTTTTCACTTTATGTTTCTGTGTGGGAGCAAACTGTTGAAATCTTTACTTAATGTATGCTAAACTGATCTTCTGTATATAAAGAGCATCCAAAATGAATCTTGATGTGAATGGAAGGGGAGAGGGAGTGGGAAAGGGGAGGGTTGTGGGTGGGAGGGACGTTATGGGGGGGAAGTCATAAAAACAAAAAAAAAAGATTTTCAAACATTTTATGGTATCTACAAATCTAAGCAAGATGATAAATAGTATACCTAATACATATTTGAGAATTTTGAAGAAGTCATTTTATTCTTTAGCTTTAGATGTGTATAATTTAGTACCTTGATCTGCCTTTTACTGCTATATATCCATTTCATAGTTTAAAAGCTTTGAAGTATTCCCAATAATTTGTAACCATTATTTAAGGATTAGAAAACACAGATAAAGTAAAATTAGATTGTGGAAGATCTCTTTGAGTTAGATCCCAGTGGAAAGAACTGGGCCATCAAAGAAGGAGGTACCTTTCTCTGAAGAGAGGAGAGAACTTCCACTTTGAACATGGCCTTGTCCAAATATGATCAGAGTCAGTGAACTCAGGGGGGCTTCCATAGCCTTGGCAACTCATGACAAGAGCCTAGGGTGATTACTGACGCCGTAAACAAGAGTGTCAATTTGTTAAGTCAACAACAGGAGTCGCTGTGCACTTACTCCTCATGTAGGATCTCTGTCCTTAGTGTGCTGTACATTGAGACTTAATGCTATAACTAGTACTCAAACAGTATTTTTCACTTTATGTTTCTGTGTGGGAGCAAACTGTTGAAATCTTTACTTAATGTATGCTAAACTGATCTTCTGTATATAAAGAGAATTGAAAATGAATCTTGATGTGAATGGAATGGGGGAGGGAGCGGGAGATGGGAGGGGTGTGAGTAGGAGGGAAAGTAAAAAAATACACAATGACTCTTAGGTGTTTAATTAATGCTATAACTAGTACTGAAATAGTATTTTACACTTTGTGTTTCTGTGTGGGTGCAAGCTGGAAATCTTTAATATATGCTAAATTGATCTTCTGCAGATAAAGATAATTGAAAATTAATCTTGATGTGAATGGAAGGGGAGAGGGAGTGGGAGAGGGGAGTGTTGTGGGTGGGAGGGAAGTGGGGGGGGGGAGCTATTGTAATCCATAAGCTTTACTTTGGAAATTTATGTTCATTAAATAAAATAAAATAAAAAAAGTAAAATTAGATTGTGTATGATTACAATACTCAGCAATGAAGACTGTGAAAGGACTGCCTTTACACATTGTCTCAAATATCCTTTTCCTTTACTCCTTAACTCATTCCAGTAATTTCTACTCCCCTGACCATTCAAAATTGTTCTCTCCAGGTTGACAGTTATTTTTATAAAATTAGAAGTCATTTCTTCAATGTCGTTTATGTAACCTGTCAGCAGTATTGTTCTCAACAGAACACTCTTCTCCAAAATAGCTTCCTCATTTGTCTTCCAAAATATTTGCATCTAGGGAGTGATTTTAGCTCATTTGTCAAATGTTAGTTGGTTGTCAATGTGTGTGTTCATTTCTGGGGTTTCTATTCTGTCCCATTTGTTTACATGTCTATTTTTGTTCCAGTACTAGGCTGTTTTGATTACAGCAGACCTCAATTATGTCTTGGAATCTGGTATTCTGATGCCTCCAGCTTCGTTTCTGCTTAATATTGAGTAATTGGGATCTTCTTTCTTTCCATATGAACTTTAAAAAGTTTTTTCTATAATTGTGAAGAATGTCCTTGGTATTTTGATTAGGATTGCTTTGACTCTATCAATTACTTGGGGTAGTATGGCCATTTTGATGATATTACTTTTTCCATTCTATGAACATGATTTTTCCCATTTTTATGTTCTTTGTTTCTTTAATTAAGGTTTTGTAATTTTCATTGTAGAGATCTTTCACATTCTTGATTAAATTTATCCCAAGGGTCTTTTTTTTTTTTTTTAACTACTGTGAATGGGCCTAATCTTACAGTTCTTTCTCAGGCAGAGAATTGTTCATGTATAAGAATGACACTGGTTTTTGTGTGTTGATCTTATATCCTACAAATTTCCTTAAATCTCTTATGAGTTCTAATAGTCTCTTAGTGAAGTCTTCTGGTTCCTGTATATAAAGGATTATATTATCTACAAACAGGCATAATTGGAATTTCTCCTTTCCAATTTGTATCACTTTGATTTGTTTTTTTGCCTAATGCCTGACTAAAACTTCCAGAAGTATACTGAAAAATAATAATGAAAATGATCATCTTTGGTTCCAGACTTAATGAAATTCCTCACAGCTTTTCCTCATTCAATATGATGCTGCCTGTGGTTTAGTCATATGCTGCTTTGATTGTGTCAATGTATGCTTCTTATATCCTGAATTTTAAAGGTTTTATCATGAAAGGATGTCATTTTATCAAATGGTTTTCTGCATCTATCGAGAAAATCAAATGGATTTATCTTTCATTTTATTGATTTTAAATAACATATTTATTTGCATATGTTGGACTACCCCTTCATCCCTTGAATAAATTCTACTTTGTGTCTTATTGATGTATTATTGATGATTTTATTGATGTATTTCACACCATTTTGTTAAGGATTTTTGAGTCTATGTCCATTATGGATATTGGTGTATATTTCTTATTTATTGCATCTCTGTGCTTTTGTAATTGAGCTAATTCTTGTCTCAAAGAATAGATTTGGATTGATTTTATCCCTTTCAATTGTTTTGAATGATTTAAGAAGGGGGATCAGTTCTTCCTTCAAAGTTTGATAAAATTCAATTGCTTCTGGGCTGGCACTGGGGCATAGAATGTCAAGCTTCCACCTACAGTTTCTGCATCCCATATGGGTGCTGGTTCAAGCCTCAGGTGCTCCACTTCCAATCCACCTTTGTTCTAATGCACCTTGGACCCCTCCACCCATGTGAGAGACCCAGAAGGAGTTCTGTGCTCCTGAATTTGACCTGGCCCAGCCCTGACCATTACAGCCATTTGGGGAGAGAAACAACAGACTGAAAATCACTTTCTCTGTCTCTCTTCCTCTCCCCCATCTCTGTCTTTTAAATAAATAAATAAATAAATACAATTTTAGAAATTAATTCAGTCTCTTCTATAAATGATGTTTGGAAAGTTGGATTTCCACTGCTATAGTTCAAAATCAAACCTATATCTTATTCCCTATACAAGAATCAACTCACAATGGATCAAGGATCTAAACCTCGTACCTGAAACCATCACATTACTGGTGAACAACATAGGGGAAAGGCTATTGGCCTAGGCAATGAATTCTTGAATAAGATAGCAGAAGCACAAGTAATAAAACAAACATCAATAGACTAATGTGATTACATCAATCTAAGAAATTGTTTCATGAAAAAGGAAATAATTAACAAAGTGAAGAGGTAATCAGAACAATGAGAGAAAATATTTGAAAAAATATGCATCCTATAAAGGATTAATATCAAGAATATACAAGGAGTTGCAGAAACTGAACAACAACAAAATAATCCAGTGAAAAATGTGCCAAGGGCATGAACAGCATTTTCAAATGATGAAATAAAAAGGGCCAGCACTGTGGCATAGCAGGTAAAACCACCACCTGCAGTACCAGTATTCCATATGGGTGGTGGTTCAAGTTCTGGCTGCTCCACTTCTGTACCAGCTCTCTGCTGTGGCCTGGGAAAGCAGTAGAAATGACCCAAGTCCTTGGGCCCCTGAACCCATGTGGGAGACCCAGAAGAAGCTTCTGGCTCCTCGCTCCATACTGGCTCAGCTCCGGCCACTGCAGTCATTTGGGGAGTGTACCAGTGGATGGAAGACCCCTCTCTCTCTCTCTCTCTCTCTCTCTCTCTCTTCCTCTCCTTGTCTCTCTATGTAACTCTGACTTTGAAATAAACAAATAAATCCTTAAAAAAGGGGGGGGGGACCGACAGATGAAAAAACTCCAGGATCACTGCCCTCAGGGAAATGCAAATATAAATTACAGTGTGAGTCCCCTCACCCCAGTTAGCATGGCTGTCATCCAAAATCAAAAATTGCAAATGCTGCTCATTATCAACCATACATATTCTGAAATAAGAATTAAAACTATCACTCACCTAGCTTTCCTATTGCTTTTCTAGTGTACCCATCATAGTCTGTTTTTATTTCTCATCTCCTCCTTTTTAAACATGGAAGTGCTGTAGAGCTCAATCTTTGATATCCTTTCTAATGATTTGTACAACATTTTTTTACTAATGGTTTCCTAATTTGTATCTCCAGCCCAGGAACCCCTCCTTAATTTCAGATTGGTATATCACACTGCCTGCCTGAGACCTCTCTTTGATTATCTATTGTGTATTTAAATCCCAACAGGTCCAAAATATTATTAATGTTATTCTTTCTCATACCTGTCCCTTAGGTAGTCTTCCCTACTTGAGTTAATGGCAGCTTCTGCAGTTGATGTGCTGAGATCCACAGTGCAACTATTTATTTTTTTTTTCCAGGCAGAGTAGACTGAGAGAGAGAGTTATAGACAGTGAGAGAGACAGAGAGAAAGGTCTTCCTTCTGTTGGTTCACCCCCCAAATGGCCTACAGCTGGTGCACTGTGCTGATCTGAAGCCAGGAACCAGGTGCTTCCTCCTAGTATCCCATGTGGATGCAGGGCCCAAGCACTTGGGCCATCCTCTACTGCCTTCCTGGGCCATGGCAGAGAGCTGGACAGGAAGAGGAGCAACCAGGACAAAATCCAGCACCCCAACTGGGACTAGAAACTGGGGTGCCGGTGCTGAAGGCAGAGGATTAGCCTAGTGAGCCACAGCACTGGCACACAGTGCAATTCTGGATTAATCTCTCTTTCACAACTCCTCTCTTGTCTGTAAACAAATCCTATCAAGTTTACCTCAGAAATGTGTCCAGAGGCTAGACATATCTACCTTTAGTTCACCAACAGCTGCAATCTATATTAGTAGGCTAATTGCTTTTCTTCATTTTTTTTTAAATGAAATACTCAGTTAATTGATTTTAATGCAGGAATCTGCTACAAGTGAATGATGAAAACTGTTTATGTGAACAGGATAAAAAATGGTAAACTAAATCCTTCATTTTCTTTTGCAAAAATGTTAGCAGTGATAACTTTTTCTGGGACTAAAACAGGATTGGATCTTCCCTGGGTCATAGCAAGAAAATATTTCATTATATCAATGACCTTGAATGTTTTACAGGTAGCTGATAACTGAATTTCTTAATTTCAATAGATGGTTGCTATGGAATTTTGACTTATATGGATAAGTTCAGAGAACTTAAAACATTTTTACTAAGGAAGGCAATAGAAAAGTTGGTGATAATTGAGGAATGTGGAATTCTAAGAAGTTTTCTTTTAAAAATAAATCAATTACAATATGTTTTTACAGTGCTTTAAGTAGATCTGGTAGAGAAGGCTGTGTTTATTCTATATACTTTTGTTTGCATGTGTAGGCAGTACAAATCTTGAAACATTTTATAAATTTACTGTGACAAAATATATGTATGCTAGCAAAATTGAGATTTTAAAATGTGAATATTGTTTAGTGCCCTTGTGTATATTCTTGAAGAACAGTGGTTTTCTTACTTGATATCTATTGAATTCTTTACTTAGTGGAGTTTTAAAAGTATGTCATTGTAAAAATTAAAAGGAAAATTAAGAAAACAAGGAAGAGTAAAGATGGGAGCAAGGGCGAGAGAGAGGGTTGGTGGGACGTATTACTATGCTCCTAAATCTGTACATATGAAATGCATGGAATTTGTTCACCTTATGTAAATAAAAAAATTAAAAAAGAATTATATTTAGAACTTCAATTGCTTTAGAGTTCATGGTTAGATGTGATTCTTTATTAAATGGCTCAGAAATAGAATTACTTTCATTTTTTAAATTTGGAAGGCATAGAGACAAAGAGATAGGAATGTAATGAAAGAGCTAAACTCTTCATGTCCACTCCATGAATGCCTAAACACTTGGGGTTAGGTCTGCAGAAAAGGCACTCAATCAAGGTCTCCTAGGTGGGTAGCAAGAGCAGTTATCTGTCTCCCAGGGTCTGGATTATCCAGAAGCTTGAGTCAGGTTCTAGAGCCAGAAATGAAACCCAGGGACTCTGACATGGGATGCAGGCATCTTAACTGCTAGGTACATACCTGCTCCACAAATGAAATATTCTAGCACAACTGAACATTGAAATGCTGAACTGAAAGTTGACCTATCATAAATTTATGTGATAATAAACAGAAACACTAAGGACATTCTGAATATAATTTAGCCATTTCTTTCCCTCCCTAGGACTCCTGGAAAAGGATGACATGAGGCAGCTGTGGGAATCTCTTAGGTGTAGACACTTGAGAATTAACTTTTTTTTTATTATTGTAAAGATAATACTGGGTTATGCTGCAAATTTGGGCTTTAGGTTTTGTAATTCACTTTCATGAAATTAATTTTATTTTCCATTTAGAGTTCTGATGGTTTCTTGTAGTAATAATCATTACTTTTTATGCAGAAGTGTAAGTTTACCTACTTAGAGCTTTGAATGTAGCAAATTATCCAAAAGAGATAGCTGCTGTTGAGAGCAGTGCATTTCTAGTAATAATGTCTATTACTGGAAGAGTGTCTCTAGAATAGTTGCCACAGACTTGGTGTTCTTTTCCTTTTGAGAATTACCCTAACAGTTGCCTTGGAAACCCCAGGAGGCCAATGAAGTGATCCTAACCACCCCCAAACTTAGAGAAAGCAAATGAGGACATTGATTTCATCCTGGAAGGTCTTTACTTGTGGTGAAGAAAGGAGCAGAACTCATCATACACTTTGGTTATTAACATCTGTTTTGTTTAGATAATTCTGATTTCACAAGCTGGGAATTTGTACAACTGTTGTGTGTGCATGTATATTTTGTTGCATCAAAGTAGCTGCTATATGTTATTCAGATTTGATTTTTTTATATTCTTAGTTATACTGTAAGATTTGTGTCTAGTAAAATCTAATTCTTGCCTCACGTCCATTAGGGATTGTCTTTTAATAAAGAAATAATAATTTTAATTACTGTTTTCTGAAGGGCAACTTCATATGTATTTAAATTTCATAGTAGCTCTGCAAAGTAGGTGTTTTATCTCTGCAGATAAGGAGACAGATGCTGAGGGGCAAGATAATTGGCTCAAAGTCTTGTGACAGACTAACATGTTGCAGGACCTGTATTGGAACCAAGACTGGTTAGTTAAGCACATGTTGTCTCCACTACTCAAACCTGAATTACACACTTCTCCATATTTCTTTTTATTGCAACTTTTCTTCACTCGAGTTTGGCTTACCTGTCTCTCTGGTCCATCCAGCTACAGAAGCTGGGGATGTTGAAGTAGGGCTTGGGGATGGGGTATAGGCTTCAGTGCTGCTGACCAGGGTAGAGGCCAGCTGATGAATGGTGATGGCTACAGTTCAGCTAGGGGGGAAGTATGGCATCTGTTTGATGGCTGACATTACCAAGAGGGCACCAGACCCTGGACAGATGCTTCATGAGGTGGAGAACATACTACAAGCATCATGTTGAAAAATGTGTTTCTCTTCTTGTCTCATGGGAGTCAGCCTAACTGGATTCTTTAGCTGTCTTTTCTTCCTGGGGCATCTCAGTTTCTTGGAAGCTTGATTCTGAATTTTGGAAAGCAAGAACTTTTGGTGTGGACCCTCACTCTTTCAGCTGGGGTTGGCTTTTGCTGGTTCAGAGCTTGCACTCTTGTCCAAACTCTTTTCTTCCTTAAACTGCCAGCTGCCTCCATGAAAAAAGGAAAAAATAGCAGCACCCTCGGTTCATTTTCTTATTCATTCCATGATGCTATGTTATCTCTTTGTCCTAATGTAGTAAGTAGCTGATCTAATAATCTAATAAATTTTAATTGGCTAACACAAATGTGTTAGAGGAAGACCTGACCCCCCCCCCCCCTTTTTTAATAGGGAACTCTATGCTGTCTGTCTTGATCCAACTCCTTGGTGACTGTTAGGGTCCAAAAAAAACCCACCGCCCAAGGAACGACTCCAAGAGACTTTTTCTCTCATGCAACCAGCAAAGGGTTAAATTTATTGATCCAACATGTTGGGGACCTCTGAAAATACAAGGACAGAGGAGCTGTGAGGAACTACAGCATAGGGTTTATAAAGGCAAAAACCACAAAATCGGGAGGGGGGAGAGAATACACGGTTGCTAAGCAGTTGCTAAAATCTTACAATCAGCAATTATGATTTTAAGACACAGACAAATCACATCTTCATTATTAGCCCAGGTAACCCAGGTGCAACCTTTCTACTTTTAAGCTTGAGCAATCATGCTAGGGGGTTTTTGTGCGTTGCCAAGGGTGATGTAGTGCATTGCTATTGTCCAACTATTTGAGATCATAGTTTCAGACCAGAGTCTCACGGTGGGGGGGTGCTTTCCCAGAATGGAGTCTCAAGTGCTCCAAAATGGAGTCCCTACTGTCAAGGTGCTACTTCACTGTTTTATTTTTACAGCTGCACCAGGAAGGCTTACATATACAATTTTAACTCTTCATTACCCACTCCTTGTTGTGAGGATCTCTAATCTTAGAGATTATTCATTTTTGTCTTTTTTAATGTGACATATTATTGTCTTATGACCATGAGTTTAACATTTTTAACTTGTTCCCTCACGAAGGTGATGAGTCTATTTAACACACAAGGTCCTATGGTTACAATTAGGAGTAGGACAATTAAGGGTCCTGCTAGGGCTGGCAGTAGGGTAGTAAGCCATGGGGACCAGCCAAACCATGACTTAAACCATCCCTGTTGAGTTTCCCTGTCCCGTTGCCATTTTTCCAGTCATTTTCTGAGTTTGGCCATGTAGTTTTTAACCACCCTGGTTCAGTTGGCATAATAATAACATTTTTTCTTTAGGGCCACGCATAATCCCCCCCCCATGAAAATGAGATTCAACCCCCACCTGTTCTGTAATACTGAAATGCAGATACTGGGCTGCATCTGGGAGATTGTGGAAGATTTGTCATGCAGAAGGGGCGGGGATCTCCACCTGGCAGGTTATCAGGTAGAAGGGGGCAGGGCAGGATGCAAAGGCCAGGCTGCTCGTGAAACATTGTCAGGATGACTGAGATGCAGATGCATATGCTGGACACATTAGGCCTTTATGTCACACACACATAAGCTCATAACTGACTTTCTGCCTAATATTTTTCCTCAAGAGGTAATACCCAAAATTCTTCTTTGGGATTATGGATGGAGTTCCGTTTTCTGTAACTTCTTCGAAGCTGGCATGTGGGTGTCGAGGGGGATTTGGGTATTTCCTCTTGCTACCTGTCTTATGGTGTGCAACAGTGGCCTTGGAAAGACCGTGCTGCTCGGTCCAGAGGGCTGCTCAGGTCGTCCAGTAGAATGGGCTGGAAGTCTTGCCTGATGACCATTTGGAGTTCAACAGCTTTTAGTCTGTTAGAGACAAAATGAACAAGGGCATTAAAAACACACTGTGCAAAGAGAAGCATCAAGATTGCAGAAGTTAGTGGGCCAAGGAGAGGAAATAGCCAGGATTTCCGTGACCAGATGTCAGGCCAGAAATCCCAGCCCTGCTTGGCCTGGTCCTGGAGCTGTTTGGCTTTTTCCAGGAAAAGTACAAATTTGGGTTTGTGCCTGTCTAGTCTGATTGACCCAGAGACAATATATATATATATTTTTTGGATATTTAGTAGCCAGTTTTGCTAGGAAGTTAAGCCAATGTACAAGACTAGAGTCTCAGGCTGGGAAAAAGATAAACTAATGAATTATTTACATTTAACCATTTATATTATGGATTATTGTGCACCCCCCTCAAGAGATAGGCCCTTTAAGTCCTCAGTGAGGACCTGTCCAAATAGGTATAGGGCTATCTGAGTTAGCTGTTACTGAAAGCCCTGTTTTTAGGAACTGGCAGGGAGGGCTTTCTAAGCTTAATGTTATTGGATAGACTTTTAAGGCCTGGCTGGGTGTGTGAGGCCCAGACCTATCCATGGGGTGCTGGAAGAGAATTGAAAGAGATGCAAATCTCCTTTAAGGGAGGCACCCTGTTGACTTGCATTACATGGCTGGACTAGGAGGAGAGCTGAATAGGAGGCGGATAGAAATAGGCAACTTGTGTTTCACTGACCCTAGGCCATCCCCTCAATAGCAGTGGCTGGAGCTGGAAGCTGGGCAGAGGCTGGGCAGAGCCAAAGGCTTTTTAGCTCGGGGCCACAGGGTCTATGGTTCTGAACCAGCAGTCCTTTGACACCCAGGGCAGTTCCGTGTCCAGTGACTGTGCTCTTGGCAGAGCTGACAGAAGGCATTTGCTGTCACAACAGCTGCTTGCCCAATGCCCTGGCTCCTCATATTAGCAACAGGTGCCGTTTGGGGTGCACTGGCCTTGCTGGGTCTCCTTGATGGTAATCACCATGTAAAGCAGCCATTGATTGGTCTGTTGCCTATCCTTTGCTGCTAGCTTGCTCCTCGTTTTCCTAGTCTCTAATAAAGTAGACCAAGGAGGCAGCCTCCATGATGTCAGTCAAGAGGGTGCTCAACCCAACCCTGATTTTTGGAGATTTTTTTTAATATCAGGGTGAGCTAGAAAAACTATGGCCATGGGCAAATTCTGACACTTAGTATTTTTCTGCAAGCTAAGACCGTGCCCATGAGGAGAACTATGACCTTTTAGGTAAGATCAACTGTGGTGACCTGTTTGTATACTTTGAGGTTGTCAGTGTAACTTTTTATCTATTTTTTTAGTTTGGTTTAAAAGGGGAGTTCTGCCCATTTACTGCGTACACCAAAAAATTGATCTAGTTGTCACATTATTTTATAGTTTAACCTTTTTTTTTTGTTATGTTGTTTGGGGCCCTATACTGTGGTCAGGCATTATTACAGAAAAGGTCAGTCACCCCTTACATAAGGTCTGGGGATCAAACCGTACATCACAGTGGAGAGTCCTGCAGAACAGTAGTAACTTCCCTTCTGGAAGAGAAAAGAGGAGAAGTGAGGCAGCGAGTCGGGTCTCTAGCCTGACTTTTTGGGCTTTTAGATTTAACCAGTGTTTACTGCGTAGCCTGACTTAGAGGAGAAATTGTGGCAGAGGTCTCTGCCATCCTTTGGCTTCCGGGTATTTACTGTGTAGCCTGTGGACACTAGAGCTTTCTTGGGTTTCTGGAACCCAGTTTTCTAGCATCTACCACATAACCATAACTTAACAGAGACAATAGAGTACACAATGGATTAAAATGAATTTTATGTCTCTTGTTGTCAATAAACCAGAAATAAAAAAAAACCCTTGTATATAAGAGTTTACATAATTTAGGATTATTTAACAGAGTCAAAAAGAGCTTACAGGACCTAACTCTAGAAATGGCAGAGTAACCGATTAAGCAGACACTGTTAAAACAGACATTACAGTTTTTGCAAAAACAGATTCCAAGATTTATGATTTAGACCATTTTTAGATATTTACTAACATTAGTACACATTTAAAAAAAAAAACCCATTGTAGCCGGCGCCGTGGCTCAATAGGCTAATCCTCCACCTTGCGGCGCCGGCACACCGGGTTCTAGTCCCGGTTGGGGCGCCGGATTCTGTCCCGGTTGCCCCTCTTCCAGGCCAGCTCTCTGCTATGGCCAGGGAGTGCAGTGGAGGATGGCCCAGGTGCTTGGGCCCTGCACCCCATGGGAGACCAGGAAAAGCACCTGGCTCCTGGCTCCTGCCAGGATCAGCGCAGTGCGCCGGCTGCAGCGGCGGCCATTGGAGGGTGAACCAGCGGCAAAGGAAGACCTTTCTCTCTCTGTCTCTCTCTCTCACTGTCCACTCTGCCTGTCAAAAAAAAAAAAAAAAAAAAAAAAACACCATTGTTATAACAGAAGATCAGACTTTAACTTTAGGTCAGTGTAATTTTGGCATTAGCACTCAACTCTGTAAACAATATTTTAAAATTGTAAACATTTTAAAACTTTTTATGACTTGTTTACACCTTTTGAAACTTTATACCCGTAGTTACTTTTACATAGCCTTGAATTGTCATGTATGGACAACCTATGAGAATACATGTTAACAAACTCAAACAGTTTTTTTTTTTATTGAATTTGAGATGTTAAAAGTATATATATTTTTCCAAGTTTTACTTAGCACTGATGCCCAGATGACTTAAGACACTGAGTTATTAATGAATACCACACCATTATCTGAAATAAAAGTTAAAATTACATTTTTAGGTTTTTAAGTAACATGAGGATAACACATCCTGGACAGCAAACACTAGTGCATGTTTACAACTTTGAAAAGATCTTCCTCATTAAGAGAAACAAGTTTAAAGCATATTAAAGACATGTAAAACTGAGCAAGCAAGCCACTGAGCAAACTGAAGGGTGTTTGCATTACCTCAATTTTCTGAACCAATCTGCATTGGCTTACTTTAGTTAACAACATAAAGGCTTGTATACACAAAATTTATTCTTATTTTTATAAGACCATTTTAGCTGGAAAGTAAAAACATAAATACAGTATAGGTCTGACACCATTTATAACATTTTAATATATTTTATATAATTTGAATTGACCCAAGCAGCTGCTACTTTAACAAATTTAGAGTCTCATTCTTTGAGAGTTCCAGGGATCCGGCTGGAAGCCCAAAGTTGGAAGACTCGGTTTAGAATTTAAGCTGTCAGAGAGTCAAACCATTTAGCCAAAATTAGTACATTTCTGATCAGTTGGGTAATCACTCAGACATTAAAAACAGATAAACAATGTAAACAACTTTGCATTGTAGTTTTCCCAATTAAGACTCTAATGGCAATAGAAAAACGCGAAACCTTCAAGACAGGTGAACTCTCTCAGATGAGTCAGGGACAGCAGCACAGAAAAGAGCTGATTATCAGCATATGAACCCATTGTTTAGGTTTTTATTAGCTGCAAAGAGAAAAACCCATCAGGTTGGTAAGGGTTAATGGCTTAAAGTTCTGGCTCCCTTAGGTAAGGCCAGCAGTAGTATTGAATTGGAAATTCCTCCAGGAGAGGAGAAAAAAAAAAGCAGCCCTGGGGTGGGGGCTCTGCCTAGAGATATTTGGCTATGCTTGCCTGGGTGTGGCAGGCCACACGGACTAGAATAGAGTGCAGAGAAAGGCTGTGTTCCCCCATTTACAGGGAAGACTGCACACACCGGGGCCTGGCAGGACTAACCGTGGGGTTGGGTAGGTGCGCCGTTTTACCAAGAGTGTTGGGAACCTCCTATAATTTAACCAAGCCAGATCAATTAGGACTACTGCAGACACTCAATTACAACAGATAGTTAACTTTAGCTCTTTTCCAGATTTAGTTCTCAGGCAATCAAAGCTTAGCAACAATAATAGTTTACAAAAACTTTAAGACACACCAGAGCTACCATAAGCTGCAAAGATGGAAAACTTTCTACCAGGTTGGAAAGGGTTAACAGGTAACAGCTTTTCCCTAGGTGGAGAGACTTGTGGAATTTCCCTCTCCCTTTCTCCTGGCTAGTGGTATAGGAATGGAGATGAGGAGAGCAAAAGAGTGGGGGAGGGAGCCCCTGGGAGGAGGAGGAAGGCACAAAGCAATGAAGCTCCTCAGTCTGGGGGCTGAGTGGGGTTTGAAATCTCCTATCGCTCAAGGTTACCCACTACCTAGTTGTCTGAGTTTACCTGAAGGTCCAATATTAGCCTCCACCGAAGCTAAGCCCTGCTCGTGTAGCAGTAGGCAGCGTGACCAGGCGTCCCTCCGAGAGAGAGACCTGGTCCTCGGGTCGCAGTCCAGCCACCGGGAAGCCAAAGCAAGCTCAGGGGGTCTCCAGGCTCTCAGCCAACTGCCCTTCCTAATTTCCCTCCCGTTCCTTACAATCCCTCTGGAGTTTCGGCCGTAGCTAAGCCGTGGCCGGGGGGACTCCGCGTTCTCAGAGAGCTGTGGGGTACTGGACACTCAACGGTCACTTCCACAGATCCGGTCCTGCTTGAGGGAAGGAATACTGACCTTCGATGTCTTCTTAAAATCCCGGTCCGGGTGCCCATGATGGCCAAGCTGGAGAACGGCCTCTTTCACTCGGCTAATGAGTGGTAAATGGAATGAGCCCTCCGGGGGCCAATCCACTCTGAGAGCAGGTCATTTAGAGGCACAGAAAGACTGCCACTTTACCTTTTGACTGACAAAGAAAGGTTATGCGCCTAGTGGCTTACCTCAGACCAATGATTCAAAGTTAGAGACAAAGGTGTAGACACAGTCTGGCCCATGTCAGCAAACAACACAATGTACACAGACAAACAGCATAGAGAAGCAGCACACAATGACCACACAAAGTGTCTACCAAATGGGAGCCCTCCGTGGCATCCCATACAAATGCTAAATGGCAAGAGAATACAATCAACAAACAACAAGGCAGCCAACAAAGCACCTTAACAAATACAAAAGACTAACTAGCAGTACAAACAAAACAGTACAAACAAAAACAGTACAAACAAAACGTGAGTCTCTGCAGTCTATTTCCCTACTGCAGGCAACCCACCAAACAGGAAACACTGGGCATCCCCAGTTATCCCTTTCTCCTGGGGCATCCCCCGGGATGTGGTCTGTGGCTCTGGAGCACATCTGCCTGCAACAGTCGGGTGGAGCTCTCGCTCGAGCCCGACAACCACGCTGCCGATTACAAATAACAAACCTTACCAAACAACAAATCAAATTGTACATGTTTAATCAAAACAATAGGCGCCGTACTCACCCTGAGAGATATCGTTGGAGGTGTCCACAGGCAGCAGTCAGGTCTCCGTGGGATCTCCAAATGTTAGGGTCCAAAAAAAACCCACCGCCCAAGGAACGACTCCAAGAGACTTTTTCTCTCATGCAACCAGCAAAGGGTTAAATTTATTGATCCAACATGTTGGGGACCTCTGAAAATACAAGGACAGAGGAGCTGTGAGGAACTACAGCATAGGGTTTATAAAGGCAAAAACCACAAAATCGGGAGGGGGGAGAGAATACACGGTTGCTAAGCAGTTGCTAAAATCTTACAATCAGCAATTATGATTTTAAGACACAGACAAATCACATCTTCATTATTAGCCCAGGTAACCCAGGTGCAACCTTTCTACTTTTAAGCTTGAGCAATCATGCTAGGGGGTTTTTGTGTGTTGACAAGGGTGATGCAGTGCACTGCTATTGTCCAACTATTTGAGATCATAGTTTCAGACCAGAGTCTCACGGTGGGGGGGTGCTTTCCCAGAATGGAGTCTCAAGTGCTCCAAAATGGAGTCCCTACTGTCAAGGTGCTACTTCACTCTGTTTTATTTTTACAGCTGCACCAGGAAGGTTTAAACCTGTAAGCTTAAGCTTAACTTTTTACACCCATACATATACAATTTTAACTCTTCAGTGATCTTAGCCATGAGAATTTTAATCTACAGGCTCTGGGTGAAGGGAGCGGCCATGAGCCACCATAAAAGTGGCCTTGATAAAATAGAAAAACAGGAACTGAGACAAACAGTTCCAGAAACAGTCATGGGGGAGTAAACTGGTTCACAGAGAAAGCAGTTAGATACTACTCAGAGGTACGGGCGACAGAACATCCTGTTATGTACATAAGCCCCCTCCCCTGTGCTTGCTCTAGCTTAACAAAGAAAACCGCAAGGAACATAAGGCACATAGCAGCCCGCTTCTCTTCCTCAAACAACCCCCTCCATCATAACCTTTTGACCTAGTACTTTTCCACTGACATTACTTCCCTACCACTTCCAAACTGCCATATTAGGTCAATTGCTGAGAACTATCCAATGAACTTACGCCACCCTATAGTATGTTAATCTTGTGGTTTTGCCCTTTAAAAACTGTGTGAGATGACTGTTCAGGGCTCCTCTCTTTCTCGCTGCTTGTGGCAGCAGAGGGCCCATTTGTGCAAAAGAAATAAAACTGCCTCTTGCTTTTTGCATCGCCTGGTCTGGAGTCTGTGTTTCTGGGGTCATCACAAAAGGGCACCACTTTTGGGGTCCTTCATTGGGGGCTCAGCCGGGATTTGGGAGACCCCAGACTTCCACACTCCATCGGCCTGACGGAGGTAAGTTTGCTTACTTGTATATTATTGTAATTGTGGTTTGTACTGTTTGTCCTTGTCTGCCAGGGCGACGTGGAATCCATCCTGGGGCGCCTGTGCAGGCTCAGTAGTGGACCAGTGGGGGAGACAGACGTGTCCTGAGACCCCTGGTCCCACCCTGGAGGACACTCCAGCGGTGGTCTGGGAAGAGGGGAAAGAGAGCATTTCCCTTCTTCCAGGGGAGAGTCTGGCCAGACGGCCACTCCCATCTGAAATTTTAGTTTTGGTTTTGTCTCAGTCTGTTGCCGCGCGGCTTGTGATTTGTGTTCTGTGTGTCGCTGTTTTTGTCGTTCTTTATTTCTTACTGTCTCCCCCATCTGTCATCATGGGGCAACAATTAACAACACCTTTAAGCCTGACTCTAGGACACTGGAAGGAGGTTCGAGAGATCGCCCGCAGTTTGTCGATGGAAGTCCACAAAAAGGAGTGGGTGGCGCTTTGCACCTCCGAATGGCCCACTTTCGATGTCGGGTGGCCGAAGGACGGAACCTTTAATCTTGACTTAATTTTGCAGGTTAAAGACCAAGTCTGCCGTAAGGGTGGAGGGGGACGTCCAGAACAAGTACCATATGTCGCGGTGAGGGAAGACTTGACCTGGAAGCCCCCGCTTTGGGTTAAGCCTTTCCTCGCACACGGAGACACCAAGGACCGCCAGCAGAAAGATAAGGAGGAAGTTGATGGGGGTCCCAGGCCTCCCCCACTTCCCTCCTCAACTCCCCTAATCCCCGCTCCAGCAGAGACCCCAGTGCAAGGTCCCCCGCCAACCTCCGATCTCTATCCCCTAAAAGAACTCCAACCACTGAAAACCGTATGTCCACCCGTCCTTTCAGGTGGACAGGAGGACCTCCTCCTTTTGGATCCCCCACCGCCTTACAACCATCCAGCATTGAGGGAGGTGCCTCCCTCTGCCCTGTCCCCGGACTCTACAGTCCAAGAATCAGGGGGACCACAACCCACTTCCCTATGAGACCCCTCACTGCCAAATACCCGCCTGCGTCTTCGCCAAGAGCAGAGGGAAGGGGGGGAATATTGGGCATCCCAGGCATTCCCATTGCATTCGGTGGGGGGGAAGCTTCAGTACTGGCCATTCTCCGCGTCAGATCTCTACAAATGGAAAACCCACAACCCCCCATTTTTGCAGGACCCTCAGGCCCTCACGGGCCTGATTGAGTCAATTCTGTTAACCCACCAACCCACTTGGGATGACTGTCAGCAGCTTTTACAGGCCCTCCTGACCACAGAAGAGCAGCAGCGGGTTTTCACAGAAGCCCGCAAAAATGTGCCGGGGGATGACGGCCACCCCACTCAGCTACCTAATGAGATTGATGAGGTGTTCCCACTGACTCAACCAAATTGGGACTTCAATACGGCAGCGGGTAGGGAGCGACTCCGTCTCTATCGCCAGGTTCTCCTGACAGGTCTGCAGGGGGCAGGAAGACGCCCCACCAATTTGGCCAAGGTACGTGCGATTGTGCAGGGTAGTGAGGAAACTCCAGCAGGATTTTTAGAAAGGTTAATGGAAGGATACAGAATGTATACTCCCTTTGACCCACAGGCCCCTGACCGACAGGCCAACGTAATCATGTCCTTCATTGGACAATCGGCCCCGGACATCTGCACAAGGCTACAGAGGCTGGAGGGGTTGCAGGGATATACACTGCCGGACCTAGTCAAGGAGGCAGAAAAGATTTTCAATAAAAGAGAGACAAAGGAGGAAAGAGAAGAGAGGTTACGCAGAGAACAGGAATGTAGAGAAGATCAGAGAGATAAAAAGAAAAACAAGGACTTAGTTAAGGCCCTGGCCACCGTAGTTGCAGGGCCAAAGACAAGACAAGACAAGGGCAGGCAAGATAGGGACCAGGGAGACAAATGGAGACCGAGAGTGGAAAAAGACCAGTGCGCCTACTGTAAAGAAAGAGGACATTGGGCCAGGGACTGTCCAAACAAGGAACGGCCAAGACCCCAGCAGAGAACTGCTCCGGTCCTGTCATTGGAAGACGACGAATAGGTAGGCCAGGGCCAGGAGCCTCCCCTTGAGCCCCGGGTAACCCTGATAGTGGGAGGCCGACCAGTCACCTTTCTGGTCAACACAGGAGCCCAGCATTCAGTTCTTACCACAGCTGAGGGCCCTTTCAGTTCCAAGACATCATGGGTCCAGGGGGCCACCGGAGGAAAACTGTATAAATGGACTACTGAGCGTAAGGTCGACCTGGCAACAGGGCGGGTCACGCATTCGTTCCTACTGGTACCGGACTGCCCATACCCCCTGCTGGGAAGGGATCTGCTCTCAAAGGTTGGGGCCCAGATCCATTTCCAAGACAAGGGAGCCACAGTAGTCGGCCCCGCAGGTCAACCCCTCCATGTGTTGACCCATCGGCTGGAAGACGAACACCGCCTTCATGAGTGCCCCCTACCAGCTCAGCCCCAAGTAGCATCTGAATGGCTTACTAAATTCCCCCAGTCTTGGGCGGAGACAGGAGGAGTAGGGCTTGCTGTCAGACAGCCCCCGGTGATAGTAAACCTGAAGCCCACGGCCACTCCCGTATCTATCCGCCAATACCCTATGGCTGTGGAGGCAAAGGTCGGAATTCGGCCACACATACAGAGACTAATAAAACTGGGCATATTGAGACCTTGTCAGTCACCTTGGAATACCCCTTTGTTACCAGTCAAAAAGCCTGGCTCCAATGATTACAGGCCAGTGCAAGACCTACGGGAAGTAAACCGTAGGGCTGAGGACATTCACCCTACGGTCCCTAACCCATACAACCTGCTGAGCACCCTGCCCCTGACCCGAACTTGGTATACGGTGCTTGACTTGAAAGATGCCTTCTTTTGCCTAAGACTGATTCCCCAGAGTCAACCTCTCTTTGCCTTCAAGTGGAAAGACCCGGAAACTGGGTTTTCGGGACAACTAACGTGGACCAGACTTCCCCAAGGGTTCAAGAACTCTCCTACACTGTTTGATGAAGCCTTACACCAGGACTTGGCAGATTTCCAGGTAAGCCACCCAGAGCTGACTCTCCTACAATACGTGGATGACCTGTTGTTAGCTGCAGAGACTGAACAGGGTTGCACTAAAGGTACGGAGGCCCTACTCCATAGGCTGGGAGAGTTAGGATACAGGGCCTCCGTGAAGAAGGCCCAACTTTGCACCCAACGCGTGACCTACCTAGGCTACGTATTGGAGGGGGGACGGAGGTGGTTGACTGAGGAACGTAAGAAGGCCGTAGCACTCATCCCGCCACCTAGAAATGCTCGCCACCTCAGGGAGTTCTTGGGCAGCGCCGGCTTCTGCCACCTCTGGATACCGGGTTTTGCAGAAATGGCAGCGTCCCTGTACCCCCTAACCAGGACGAATTCCCCGTTCATCTGGGGAAGGGAACAACAATTAGCTTTTGACAGAATAAAATGAGCCCTCTTGGAGGCCCCCGCATTAAGCCTCCCGGACCCCGCTAAGCCCTTTACCCTCTATGTGGATGAAAAGGGGGGAATGGCAAAGGGTGTCTTAACTCAGAATTTGGGGCCCTGGAAAAGACCTGTGGCGTACTTTTCAAAGAAACTGGACAGTGTTGCCTCGGGGTGGCCCCCTTGCCTCTGCATGATTGCGGCTGTGGCCGTCTTGGTGAAAGACTTGGACAAATTGACTCTGGGGCAACCACTCACCATAGTGGCACCCCATGCCATCGAGGCTGTCATCCGCCAACCGCCAGACAGATGGCTCTCGAACGCCAGGATCACCCACTACCAGGCCATGTTGCTCAACCCTGAACGGATCCGGTATGGGACTGCTGCCTCGCTCAACCCAGCCACCCTGCTTCCTGAGCCGGGGTCTGAATCACAAGTCGACCACGACTGCCACCAAGTGTTAGCCGAAGTGCACGGGACCCGAGAGGACCTGACCGATCTACCCCTGTCAAACACAGTCACCTGGTATATGGACGGGAGCAGCTTCTTGCACCAAGGTGAGAGAAAGGCAGGGGCAGCAGTGGTGGACGGGGAAACTGTCATATGGGCCTCTGCTCTGCCCCTAGGGACTTCGGCACAGAAGGCTGAACTTGTGGCCCTCACCCAAGCGCTTCGTGCCGCTAAGAATCGGAGGGTAAACATTTATACTGACAGCCGTTACGCCTTTGCCACTGCGCATATACATGGGGAAATATATCGGAGGAGAGGGTTGCTAACCTCAGGGGGCAAGGATATCAAAAATAAGCAGGAGATCCTAGATCTCCTACAAGCCCTCCACCTTCCAAAGAAAGTGAGCATCATCCACTGCCTAGGTCATCAGAAAGGAGATGACCCAGTGGCCAAGGGAAATAGAGTGGCGGATGAAGTAGCTAAAACAAGGGCCCTGGACAGCGTCACTCTAGTAACGCAGTCATCAGAAACCACAAATAACCCTGGGTGGTTATATTCGGAGGAAGATGTGACAGCCATCCAAAGACTGGGAGGCACGTACAATAACCAGCGTAAGGTCTGGGAGATCCAGGGGAAAACAGTACTGCCAAGAAAGGAAGCCAAGGACCTTATAAAAGATCTTCATAGATGGACCCACTTGGGGCATAAAAAGTTAAAGGCCCTACTGGACAGAGAGGAACTAACCTACCTCATAATAGAACTGGACTCATTAGCAAAACAAGCAACAGAATCCTGTGTTCCTTGTGCAAAAGTAAATCCAAAGGGTATTAAAGTACCAGAGGGGGCAAGGATGCGAGGGGCATGCCCGGGAACAAACTGGGAGGTGGACTTCACCGAGATCCATCCCAGTAGGTATGGAATTAAGTATCTCCTAGTATTTGTAGACACTTTTTCCGGCTGGACAGAGGCTTTTCCGGTGAAAAAGGAGACAGCACAGGTGGTGGTCAAGAAAATCTTGGAAGAAATCTTTCCGCGGTTTGGCCTGCCTAAGGTACTGGGATCCGACAATGGGCCAGCCTTTGTCTCCCGGGTAAGTCAGTTGGTGGCCAAGGTACTGGGGATTGATTGGAAATTACCTTGTGCTTATAGACCCCAGAGTTCAGGACAGGTAGAGTGCATGAATAGAACAATTAAGGAGACCTTAACCAAATTAATGATGGAGACTGGCACTAGAGACTGGGTCGAGTTATTACCGATGGCCCTATTCTGGGCCCGCAACACTCCCTCCGCGTTCGGGTTAACTCCGTATGAGATATTGTACGGGGGTCCTCCCCCAATAGCTGACTTATTGGGACCCAGCATTGACTCTTATGCCACTTCCCCCAGTCTGCAGACCCGACTGAGAGCTTTGCAGCTGATTCAAAAGCACATGTGGAAACCTCTAGTGGCAGTGTACCAATCCAAGTGCCCTACAGTGCCACACCCTTTCCAGATTGGAGATTCAGTGTACGTCCGCAGACATCAGTCCAGGACCCTCGAGCCACGTTGGAAGGGACCCTACACGGTGCTGCTGATGACACCCACTGCAGTGAAAGTCGACAGGATTGCTGCTTGGGTTCACGCTTCTCACGTCAAGAGGGCACCGCCGGAGGGAGGAGGCCCCGCGGACGACTCAGCCAAATGGACACTCCAACGCACTCAAAACCCTCTCAAGATAAGACTTTCAAAAGCTGCATAATGTTTGCAATTATTTACCCATTGCTCGTATTGCTTATGATTCACCCTAGCCTCACCCTATCCAGCTCGTCCTTCCCTAACCCCCATGGGCCACAAAAGCTCACTTGGGAGGTGATCTCTCCTTTGGGTAGCGTGGCCTGGTCGACCAGCGACACTCAGGTACCAGGAACGTGGTGGCCTTCTCTCCACCCAGATGTATGCCAGATAGTCCTGGGACTAGATTCCTGGGATCTACCCGATCAGGAAGATATCCCCCACAACCCCTCACCTCCGTTAGACTTCATTCATCCCCCGGGATCCTACCCCGTAGCAACGGGATGTAGAACCCCAACTCGGAGATGCCAACTCCGCCAACCAGAATTTTATGTGTGCCCCAGGGATGGTAGAAGAAAGGATCAGATCTACCGGTGTGGGGGGCCGGAGCTCCTATACTGTAAGGCTTGGGGGTGCGAAACTACAGGGGAGGCATACTGGAAGCCTTCCTCTTCTTGGGATTGTATTACTGTGAAGCGTAATACCACTGTTGCCCACTCGGGCTCCTATCTAGCCAACAGTGCCTGCCAGAACACCCCCTGTGGAAGCTCCCCTACATGCAATCCCCTCAATATTACCTTTACCACTTCAGGAAAGCAATACACAACGCTGTCCAGTTGGATGAAAGGAAGAATCTGGGGTTTGCGCTATTATGCTACTAATAACAATTTTGGGTTTTGGTTCAAAATTAGACTAAAAGTCACCTCACCCGGCCCCCTACCGGTAGGGCCCAACAGGGCCCTGGCCCCTGCCAACCGACCGCCCCGGCCTGAGATGACTAAGCAGCCGACTCCTAAGGGAACAGGCCCACCAGCGCCGACCTCTGAGAGGACAGGCCCACCGGTTCCCCTCGCAGGCCTACCTGCAGGAGAGAGAGCAATGTTGCTAATACGAGGCACCTTTTCGGCATTGAATCGGTCTCACCCTAACCTAACCGACCCCTGCTGGTTATGCTGCCCGCAAGCCCACCCTCCTATGAGGGAGTAGCTGTCGTTGGAACCTTCAATACCTCCTCGTCCCACCAGCAGTGCCCTTCCATTAAACCCTTGATAACTTTGGCGGAGGTCTCAGGGAAGGGATCCTGTGTTGGGGACCCACCCTCAGCCTACCGGTGCCTCTGCAACACCACTGCCAACTCCTCCCTGGTGGACTGGAACTCATACCTGGTGCCACCTCCCGGAACCTGGTGGGTGTGCTCTCATGGCCTCACTCCCTGTGTGTCCACCGCTGTCCTTAACGGGACCGGGTACTTCTGTGTCCTGGTAGCAGTCGTCCTGAAGGTGATTTACCACCCAGAGAACACACTCGAGGAGCGGTACAGCAACGCTATAACCAGGTTCCGTAGGGAACCGGTCTCCGTGACCCTAGCGGTGCTACTGAGCTTTGGGGTAGCGGCCGCTGGGCTGGGCATGGGGACAGCCGCCCTAACCCAAGGAAACAGTAGGTTGGCAATCCTCCAACAGGCGGTGGACGCAGATATAATGGAGATAGAACAGAACCTCCAACGACTACAAGAGTCCCTCACCTCCCTCTCAGAGGTAGTACTCCAAAATCACAGGGGCTTGGACCTGTTGTTTCTAAAAGAAGGAAGGTTATGTGCTGCCCTCAAAGAAGAATGCTGCTTCTACATAGACCACTCTGGGGTAGTAAAAGATTCTTTAGCCAAACTAAGAGAGCGGCTGGAAAAGAGACGACAAGAAAGGGAACAGACTCAGAGCTGGTTTGAGGGATGGTATAACAGGTCACCCTGGTTGACAACCTTGCTCTCCACCATAGCGGGCCCCCTTATTATCTTAATCCTAATTCTGACCTTCGGGCCATGCATTATAAACCAATTACTCCAGTTTGTTAGGGACAGGCTGTCCACCGTGCAGGCATTAGTCCTCACGCAGCAGTACCAAGCCCTGGCCACCAGTGACTGTATTGAAACCCCTCACCAACAGCTTTAACAGTAACAGGCACACAATTTTAGGATTAAAATTAGTTCAAAGAGAAAATGGGGGAATGAAGGGAGCGGCCGTGAGCCACCATAAAAGTGGCCTTGATAAAATAGAAAAACAGGAACTGAGACAAACAGTTCCAGAAACAGTCATGGGGGAGTAAACTGGTTCACAGAGAAAGCAGTTAGATACTACTCAGAGGTACGGGCAACAGAACATCCTGTTATGTACATAAGCCCCCTCCCCTGTGCTTGCTCTAGCTTAACAAAGAAAACCGCAAGGAACATAAGGCACGTAGCAGCCCGCTTCTCTTCCTCAAATGACCCCCTCCATCGTACCCTTTTGACCTAGTACTTTTCCACTGACATTACTTCCCTACCACTTCCAAACTGCCATATTAGGTCAATTGCTGAGAACTATCCAATGAACTTACGCCACCCTATAGTATGTTAATCTTGTGGTTTTGCCCTTTAAAAACTGTGTGAGATGACTGTTCAGGGCTCCTCTCTTTCTCGCTGCTTGTGGCAGCAGAGGGCCCATTTGTGCAAAAGAAATAAAACTGCCTCTTGCTTTTTGCATCGCCTGGTCTGGAGTCTGTGTTTCTGGGGTCATCACAAAAGGGCACCACTTTTTGGGTCCTTCACTGGGAAGACACAAAACCCATGAACTGTGGGATTGCTCTTGTCATTTTTTTAGTGCCTGTTTGTTGATGGATGTAACAGTGACCATTGAATGACAGAGTGGCTGTTTTTGGAGGTAGAAGCACACAAGTGTCCAAAAACCAGCATCTAAACAGATGAAGTGACTTGCTCTTCACATTAGTTGGCAGATGCATTCTTTTTCAGAGAGTGAAGATGATACAGAATCCAAGTTGGAGAGGGCAGTTTGTAGGGAGGGAGGTGTGGTCAGGAAAATGAACTAAGGGTGAAGCCTTTCTAACAGTGTTCTCACAAGCATGCATCCAATAAAAGCAATTTGAAAGATGAAATTTAGCCATTCCTTAGCATTATATATGACAGTGTCATTCACCCTGTTATCATAAATGACTATGATTTTTCAGGGTGCTGTATAATAGTTGTTTATACTCTAGGGAAAATGAGAAGACTTGGTATATGTACTTTAGAAAATAAAATATTGGCAATCTATCACAGATTATCATTTTTATTATAAAATTTTAAAATTTAAAAGCCATGTTTCTTTCCACCATGACTATTATGGACATGCATTGGTTGTTCAATAAGTATTTGTTGAATCCAATAATAAACAATGAACAGATGAGTAAAAGCATATTGATGGGCCGGCGCCGTGGCTCACTAGGCTAATCCTCCACCTTGCGGTGCTGGCACACCGGGTTCTAGTCCTGGTCAGGGCACTGGATTCTGTCCCAATTGCCCCTCTTCCAGGCCAGCTCTTTGCCATGGCCAGGGAGTGCAGTGGAGGATGGCCCAAGTACTTGGGCCCAGCACCCCATGGGAGACTAGGATAAGTACCTGGTTCCTGCCATCGGATCAGCGCAGTGTGCCGGCTGCAGCTCCCGGCCATGGCAGCCATAGAAGGGTGAATCAACGACAAAGGAAGACCTTTCTCTTTGTCTCTCTCCCTCTCTCACTGTCCACTCTGCCTGTCAAAAAAAAATTAATTAATTAAAAAAATTAAAAAAAAAACAAAAAGTTAAAAAAAAGCATGTTGATGAATTTCTTGAGAAAAAATAAATCAAGGATTGGATTAAGATGGAGCAATAGAGGGGGCTTACTGTTGTGGAAGATAGTATGAAAAAAGTGGAGAGAGTACAGTCTCAAGGAAGAGTTAGGGAAGAAATGGCAGAGGAAACTCCACACAAATTAAAGGGACACTGTGGACCATGTGCAGGGTGTGGACATGCACAACTCAGAAACCCAGCAGCCAACAACCTCAGCAGCAGCTCAGGAAGTGAGACCAGACTGGAGCAACCCAAGCCACTGGTGATAAAGTTGCAGAAAGATCCTGGTGGGAATCCAGCTAGGAGCCCTAGGTAGGACAGTGTACCTGCCATGTTTCTGTCTCCCTGACCACCCTGAAACTGGCATTCTGTAACAAGCTGATAGAGAGCAGGCATCATTTTGGACATATGTAATAGATGCACCAGTGTCTGCACACCCAGCAAACAGCAGAGCAGAGAAACTTGAATTTGGTGGGGAGAACTGATGCGGGGCTGGGTGCTCATGACTGTGGGAGGCTTGTGTGCTGGGACTGTGAGAACACTGATGCTGTGTGGGAGGGCTCAGGGTGTGGCTGGGACTTTGGGCAGTCACTGGGAAGTTGCATGTACTCAGGGCTCACTGATTACCTGGTGAGGATCACTGCATATCGGTCTCCCACATATGTGCCAGGGGTCAGAATATGTGTGGAATCCACTGCTGCTTTCCCAGGAGCATTACTATAACTGGTTTGGAAGTATAGCAGCCAGAATTCAAATCAGCACTCATATAGAATTCCAGTATTGTAGGAGATGGCTCAACCCATTATTAAACAACAGCTCCCTCTCCTGTCTTCTGTGGTGAACTATTTCTAACATGCTTACTATTTTAGAATTAAGCGTTGTTTTGTTGGCATCTTACGTATTGCACTATAAAATTTAATTTATCAGGTACATTTTTCCTTTTTCTTTTTTTAAAAATGATTTATTTATTTACTTGAAAATCAGAGTTACACAGAGCGAGAAGGAGAGGCAGAGAGAGATAGGTCTTCCAACTGCTAATTCACTCCCCAGTTGGCTGCAATGGCCAGAACTGTGCCTATCCAAAGCCAGGAGCCAAGCATTTCCTCCGGATCTCCCATGAGGGTGCAGGGGCCCAAGGATTTGGGCCATCTACTACTGTTTTCCCAGGCTATAGCAGAGAGCTGAATCAGAAGTTGGGTAACTGGTACTCAAACCGGTGCACATATGGGATGCTGGTACTCTAGGCAGAAGCTTTACCCACTATGCCACAGAGCTGGTCTCAGTATATTTTTCAAGGATTTTGTTTTGCTTTGACTTTCATTCTTTAAACAGTGTTTTGAAAAGAAGTTTTTGAGGCCATGCTATGGCATAGTGGGTAAAGCTGCTGCCTGCAGTGCTAGCATTCCATATGGGTATGACTTTGAGTCCTGGCTGCTCCACTTGTGATCAAGCTCACTGTTATAGCCAGGGAAAGCAGCAGAAGATGGCCCAAGTGCTTGGGTTCCTGCACCCACATGGGAAATCCAGAAGAATCTATTGGTTCCTGACTTCAGATCAGCCCAGCTCTGGTCATTGTGGCCATCTGGGGAGTGAACCAGCAGATGGATCCTCTCTCTCTCTCTCTCTCTCTCTGAGTCTGCCACTCTGTAATTCTGCCTTTCAAATAAATAAATAAGTCTTGAAGAAAAGAAGTTTTAGACTTTGATTAAGTGTAAATTATCCCTGTACTCAATTATAGATTTTAATTTTTTCTTGTATCTAGGAAATCTTTGCCTAACTTAAAGTGAAAAAAAATTTCTTCTATGATTTCTTTTTCTGGAAGTATTGTAGTTTTCAGTACTACAGTTAGATCTGTGGCATATTTTCTTTTTAATTTTATAAATAGAAGCTATTTTATTGGAAATTAGTATCTCATTGTGCTAACACCATGTGTTAAAAAGGCTATACTTTCTCCCCTGCACTGTGATAGTGCCTCTGTAGAAAACCTGTTCACTGCTTGTGTTTGGATCTTCTCTGGAACCTCTTTTGTGTTCCATTCATCTGTCTGGCTTTCTGTATGACAACACCACACTTTAGATTAGTATAAATTTATAATACTTAAAAATCATCCCTTTGATTTTATTATTTTTTCAGAGTTATTTTGGCTATCCTAGATTTTTTGCATTTTCGTATGCACTTATATCAGCTTGTTACTTTAAAAATAACCAGGTTGCTAAATGAAAGATCTCTGTGAGTGAGATCCCAGCAGAAAGAATGGGCCATCAAAGGAGATATCTTTCTCTGAAGGGAGGAGAGAACATCCACTTTGATTAAGGCCTTATCTAAATAAGGTTGGAATTTGTGAACTCAGGAGGCTTCCATAGCCCCAGCAGATCAATTTAAGAGCCTTGGGTGATTACTGACATAAATAAGACTGTCAATTGTTAAATCAACAATGGGAATCACTGTGCACCTGCTTCCCATGTAGGATCTCTGTCCTCAATGTGTTGTACTATGTGAATTAATGGTAAAACTACTACTCAGGCTGGCGCCGTGGCTCACTGGGCTGATCCTCTGCCTGTGGCACCAGCACACTGGGTTTTAGTCCCAGTTGTGGTGCCGGTTCTGTCCCAGTTGCTCATCTTCCAGTCCAGCTTTCTGCTGTGGCCTGGGAAGGCAGTGGAGGATGCCCAAGTGCTTGGGCCCTGCACCTGCATGGGAGACCAGGAGGAAGCACCTGGCTTCTGGCTTTGGATCGGAGCAGTGCACTGGCCGTAGTGGTCATTTGGAGGGTGAACCAATGGAAGGAAGTCCTTTCTCTCTCTCTTTCTCACTGTCTAACTGTCTAAATCTGCCTGTCCAAAAAAAAATTAGGCAGACTTTATCTTTTCTTTTTAAAGATTTTATTTATTTATTTGACAGGTAGAGTTACAGACAGAGAAAAAGTGAGACAGAAAGATCTTCCATCTGCTAGTCACTCCCCAAATGGCCAGAGCTGGGCCAATCCAAAGCCAGGAGCTTCATTCCGAGTCTCCCACCTGGGTGCAGGGACCCAAGGACTTGGGCCATCTTCCACTGCTTTCCCAGGCCAAAGGAGAGAGCTGGATGAGAAGTGCAGCAGCAGGGACTCAAACTGCAGCCCATATGGGATTATGGCACTGTAGGCAGAGGCTTAAGCCACTACACCACAGTGCCAGGTCCCAGACTTTATCTCGAAACTTAACTCTACTCTGACTGAAGTTATCCCATCTCACAGATATTCATCTGCATGTTCAGGCTGTTGAAACAGGATATGGTATTAAATGCTAATGGCCCACATGATTTGTGAGCTCATTTCCTTTAGCAATAAAAGTTTTGTATGATATGTTATACCCAGTTTGATTGTCTCCAAAGACCACCAAGGGGCCTATACCATTGTGAAACACATGAGTTTTATTGCAGGTCTGGGCTTGGGTGATCAACTATCACTGATGCCATGGGTCTGGTTGAAAGTCCCAACTTCAGTTAATGGGGTTTTTATAGGGTTTCCAGAGACAATCTATACATTCTAGCACCATTCAGCAAATCATCTCATTCCACGGGAAATTCAAAGAACATCTCATAAAATTTATTAGTGCATCCAGCGGCAGGAATGGACCTATTAAAGATGGTGGGATGGCTTTTGGGGTTGATGCCTTTTAAAATGATTGGCTAAAGTATAGGGTCTGAGCCACTAGGGTGTATGTGCCAAACTGCAGGGTCTCAGGATATTATCAATTACCTTAAGTGCCTGAAAAGACACCTGAAACTTTAGGTATCTCCCTGCTATCTGATGATTGGCTGTTGCTAGGCGGGGTTTATTGCAAGGGGAGTTCATTTATTTATTTTTTCTTTCATGAGCTTTAGGGTTCAGGGCTCGGTCAGGCCCAAGTTACAAGATGGAGGCCTATTCTAAAATAGCTGCACCTTGATCCAGGCTCAGGTTTCTCAGAGATACAACACAGTTTACTCGTACATTCACCTATTGAAGAATATCCTGTTTCAAAATTTAGTTTGATTTTTATATTATTGCTCATGTGGAAATTTGATTTCTTCAGTCATTGCAGTTGGATAATGTTTGCATTATGGATTAGTCCAGATGTGTTCTTCCTCTTTGTCTTTTGAAAAGTGTGTAGAATTACATTGGTTTCTCCCACTATTTCTCCAGTTTTATTGACTTCTTCATACTGTCACAATGAAATTGATTATGAAAACAGGCTGGTGTTCAGACATTGGGACAGACAAGTGCTTTTGGGTGCTTGGCTCAGGGGCAGTGCTGTGGCTTCTTTATGTTGACACTATCCTTGCTGACAGAGGCCATGCCACACACTGAGTAGTGCTGTGGGGCCTGCTTGGCCATGTCTGAATTTAATTCTAGGCAGCCAAGGGATGAGCCAAGTTTTGCATGGGCTAAGGCCTCACAGCTAGCATGATTCACGTAGTAACCAGTCTTGAAGTGAGCAATCCTCTGCCTGCAACAGGAAGTCCACCAGAGGCACACTCACTGTCCTCTGTGAGACATAGGGAACCGTGGCCACACTGCTATGGGTCCTTGCCCCTTGTAGAGACTCCAGCTCCAGGCTCCACCTCTGTCACTGTGGGACTGTCCTTGTTCTCTGCAGTGATGCTGGCAACCCAGTTTCCTGTAACAGAGAATGGGGAGCCATGCTGGGGTCATGCTGAGGTCAAGGTGGTCAAAGTCAGAGGGGCCTCTGGGTCCATGCAGGAGGTGCTGCAGATCCTCAGGCTATGTTTTACTGATTTTCAAGTGCAAATGAGCTATGGCCTGACCAGAGTCACTCTATTTTGTCCCTGATTGTCCTCTATTTGTATCTAACCAGTCCCACAACTGCTAGCTACTCAAAAACTAATCTTGTGAGAGGTTATCTGTAAGTTTATTGACATTAAGTACTGGGAAACTGGTTAATGCCCCTGAGATAGGCATAATGTTGCTTGCTCTAGCTCCTGTAACAAATGCTTGGCTTTGTAATTAACTTCAACAAGATATGCTTTTGGCCTTTAGAAGCTTACCCTTGAGTTCTATCAGGGCAGTATGATTTGGAGAGCATATGCCCCTGTGCAGCCACAGGCTTTTAGAAATAAAAGACTCCATAATTTGGCCCTGAGACTTCAGCACTTATTAATATTTCTGAAATTAATAATCTGTGTGGGCTCTTGCCATGAATTCAGAGACAAATTCTGAATACTGGTTCAAATAGACCAGATGATAAGCTGAGTTTTTAAGCTTTTATTCAGTGAGAGAAACACATAGGAGAGTGAGGGCTCTATCTAAAGGAGAAAGGAAAGTCTGGAAATTAAGTAGGGGCCATACCAAGCAGGGAGCAATCCAAGAGCTGTGGACTTGTCCTGTGAGGCCCACACCATTGGGGAGAGTGAGGCAATGGTGTTCTTCCACTGGAAGCACCGGGGACAGGCTTCAGTGAACATATCCACCTTTATTAATGACCACGTATACTTTTAAAGGGCAGGCAGAAGGGGTGTAACTAATTCAGGGCAACCCTAACTCTATAGGATAGAACCAACACTGGCGCACCAATATGCATCTCCAATTAGCTTGACGGTCTCATGGTAAGGGTAGCTTTTCAGGTGGGCCTGGACCACCCCCAGCAACAGTTTACCTAATTGGCAGAAGGTGGGGGTGGGGGGAAATGTGCCTGAGGCTCCCACCTCCCACCATCAGTCCGGCTAGCCACATGGGCTAGGCAGAAAGTCTCACAGGATCACCCACATCTCCCCCCTTTGTTTTAGGGCAAGCGTGACTCTGCTTAGTGTGGCATGGCAACAAGCCACAACCCACAATAAACCTTGAATTAAATTGAAGAACACCTAGCATGGGGATTAAGGGCAGGGAGGAAAAGAAGGGCAAAGGGAAAAAGGCCAGGCCCACCATGTTTCAGGCCTTTATAATTGGCAGGCGGTGCACAGGTATGGGAAAGCAGGGGCATGAGATCACATGGGGGCTGGGTACAGTGTGATGAAGGCATAGCCTTCCAGTTCTCAAGTCTAATGATATATGACTGCCTGCATCATCCCCCCTTCAGAGACTCCATTCCCTTAATCCTAGGGATGTTGAAGGGTGTAGAATCATCACATCTTCTATAGCTGCTTCCTGTTTATGAGGGATGTAGTGCAGGCCCTGCCTGTCCTCAGTCTGGAAGTCTCTGCCTATCTCATCTAACAAATTCTCTTTGTGAGCTGGAGCAATCTTGGTCACCACCAATGTCTGTGTCCCCTGCATGGTCAGTGACTCCCAGAAGTTGTTGAGTTCTGCAACATATAAGTTTGTTAATTAGTATGAGCAAAAGTGGAACATGACCAATTGTAAGTAGAGTGCCCCTTTAAGATGAAAAGACCACATCCTACAGACTCCCAGATAGTGGGTGGTGATACATTATAAACCCATTTAGCTTGAGTATAGAGAATTATATTAGAAGAACACATTAGGAGTTTTATTGTTAATAACAGAGAGAATCAAAGAGGCAGGTACACCATGCCTGCCTTCAGGCACAGCACTCTTGATGTGAGGAAAGCAAAGGCTTTACTTTTCTTTTTGCTTAAGATCTCTGGCTTACAGGAATAATCAGGCATGTCTTTTGAGTACACCTGTGAGGACTTGAGAGGTAGACATTAATCCTAATTTTACTGAGGTAGTCATGTTCAGTAGCACCTGGTAAGGGCCCTTCCATTTAAGCTGTAGCCCATCTGAAGAGGATCTTTCTATGAATGGCTTGTTCAGGGAAAGGTGCTGAAGTTGGTTTGTAGAGGGTCAGCTTTCAGAGACTGGGTGCAGGGTTTGGTATTTCAGGCTGCTATCCACACAGGCTGCAGAGTGATCTCTGGAAAGCACAAGCAAAACCTTTGCCCATCATTATGAGGGGATCAGGCCCCTTCCATTGTTGGGTGGTTGGGTCCCTCCATGAAACCGGAGGCAATTGGGTTGCACCTGTGAAAGGTCTCCAGTGTCTCACTGCTGGTGGCTCTTCTGGGGGTGAGCCCTGGAAGAACTTTAACGGTGAAAGGAGCAAAGTTAATACACTCATAGTGGGGGTACCATACTCTCCCCTCTGTTTTTTAAGCATAGTCTTAAGGTCCTGCATGGGAAGTTAGTGCATAGTGACTCCTATGGTTAATTTAACAATTCACACTCTTTCGTGTGCTGTCAGTGATCACCCAAGGCTCTTGACATGAGCTGTCTAGGCTATGGAAGCCTTCTGAATCCACAAACTCCATCAATATTTAGAGAAGGCCGTAAGCAAAGTGAAAGTTCTCCCTTTGAAGAGAGTACATCCTTCTTTGATGACCACTTATTTCCACAGGAGTCTCACCCAGGGAGACTCTCCATGTAGGCACACCTTTTTGCACAAGTGTCCTGACTTTCCATGCCTGAAATGCTCTTGTGGGCTTTTTAGCCAGACCAGAATGCCTTTAGGGATGACTCTGAGGTCATTGAGCGTTACTTAGAGCAATTGCCATTCTATGAGTCTGCTGTATGGACTGCTTCCCATGTTCAAGCATTTACTACTCTTTAATTCTATTAATTCTGTTGATATGATCACTTTAACAATTAGTGCCTCCTGTATGACCAATTTAAAACTTAATGCAATCAAATACAGTTACTTTTAAATTTAATCATATATATATATAAATATGTTAAAACTTAAGATGTCACTTTCACCATCTAGCCCAAGGGGATTTGGGATCCCATGGTGAAGTAAATCCAGCTGTGAAATTATGATTTAAGCTCTCATTTTGGCTATGTAGTTACACAGAATATGTTAGTCACTCCTTTCATAAGATCTAAAAATCAAACTACATCTTGAGGAATCCCTCAGGACAGAGTCAGTGTCCCATCTTAAAGAGAATAGAGAAATGTGGGAGCAAGTCAGGCTTGCCAGAATGCTCACTGAAAATGTTAAATGGAATCTTAGCAAGTGGTTTTAACTATTAAATAATAGCTTATAAAATATTTACTGGAAGGTCCAATGGCTTCTATTAATTTTAAGAATACATGTATTTAAATATATCTTAAATATCTAACATGATGAGGCTTGTTTAAACAGTAAACAGAAACATAAAACATTTTTAGTTCCTTTTTCTATCAACAAATTTAAAACATCTGACAAAGAGATTCAGGTCACATGAATCAAATGTATCTTCAATTAATTTTAGCTATGAAGTTTAGGAGCAATCTTTCCTTTATAAACCAAATAAGACAGAGCTCAAAATAAATTTTCCCATGTAGACATACAATATGAACACACACATAACACAACATACAAGGTAGAACAATAAAGCAGTTTTAGTAATAGTTTCCTAAAATCTTTAGCTGTTTTATTACCAACCAATTAAAATTAATTTCTGTTCTTGGTAAACTTGATTAACCATACTTTCTTCCAGTTGGAACCTGTAGTGCATTATTCACTTCATCTGTTTACAGAACAATTCAAAACTACTGAATTCAATAGAAGTGGCTGGAAAAAATCCATCAGAACCTATAGGAGGGTAGCTAAACACAGAACCAAGAATGTTTTAGTTTAGAGCAGCTAAATCTGATATACAAAACTGTGGATGAGAAAAGACTTTAAATAGCTATGTTCAAAATGATAAACTCATTAACCAACAATAGGCATTTGCTTACTTCACACAGTATTTTCAAATGCACCTGTAGGATTTTACAAAACATTTAATTCTTTTAGGCCTCTGGGCCTTTCTCATTAAGATAACCATCATGTCTAGTAACACAAGATCATTAGACTTTTTAACTTTCAGACATTTGTATCAGTGGCATTTTATATTATCAAAACTTAAAATTTAGCATGACTTCACATTTTAACAATACCTGTAATATAATCCAAATAGCCTGATTGATTCACTGGTGTCTCTCCAAGATGAGAGACATATATCCTTTGACATTTCCAGGAACCTAACTGGAAATATCAACGTCCAAATTCTTTGGAACTTTGATTTTTTTGAATGCCTGTAAAAGATGACAAAAGGCTTAAAATATCTGGTTGAAATAAGATCCCTTTACATCATCACAAAGTATAGACCAGATTTGATCAACTCATAACTCCTTTAAAACTCAGTTGTTTTAAACAATTAGAACTTAAGAGGCAGTAAGAGAACATAATAGATTACTTTAAAATAACACAAAATCTGTCTCTTTGGTTGTTCAAAAGTCAGAAATAAAACCTTAAATTTAAGACCTGGTGCATTGAATCAAATCCCATAATTTGGAACAGTTTTAAGAGTCAGAACTAGGGAAGAAAGAATGGCACCCACATGGGAGACCAGGAGGAAGCACCTGGCTCCTGGCTTCAGATCAGCGCAGCATGCTGGCTGCAGCGCACCAGCCGTAGTGGCCATTTGGGAGGTGAACCAATGGAAGGAAGACTTTCTCTCTGTCTCTCTCTCTCTCACTGCCTAACTCTGCCTGTCAAAAAAAAAAAAAAAAAAAAAAAAAAAAGAAAAGAAAAAAGAAAAAGAAATCAACAAATGACAAAACTGATGAGCATGTGGAAAAAAGTTACCCTGGTCCACTGTTGGTGGGAATGTAAACTGGTGCAAGCCACTGTGAAAGACCGTATGGAGATATCTTACAAATCTGATTATAGACCTACCATTTGATCCAGCAATCCCACTCCTTGGAATTTACCCAAACCAAAAGAAATTAGCATATGCAAGAGTTATCTATAACCCCATGTTCATTGCAGCACAATTCACAATAGCTGAGATCTGGGAACAATCCAGATATCAATCAATTGTTGACTTGATAAGAATATTATGGTATATACACACCATGGCATACTACTCAGTTATTAAAAAAAAAAGAAAAGAAAAAGAAACCCTGTCTTTTGCAACAAGATAGATGAAACTGGAAACCATTATACTTAGTAAAATAAATGAGTCCCCAAAAGACAGATATCCTATGTTTTCCCTGATCTGAGGTAGCTAATAGAGTACCTAAAATGTAATGTATTGGAGTTAGATACACATTTTGAGATTTGATGATTGTTTAGAGCCATTGTCTCTTCCATTGAGGAACAGTGATTTTTTTTTAATTTATTTTTTTGCTTCATACTATTTGCTGACTTGTTGAACTCTTACTTAGTGTAGGGTTAACTATACAATCATTAAGTAAACTGAAAACAGATTTTGTAAAAGTTAAGTGGGAATGTGAGAGGGAAGAGGAGAAAGGGTTGGAGTGTGTGTGGGAGGGAGGGTATTGGGGAAGTGTCACTTACATTCATTAGTCTGAATATATGAAATATATCAAACTTATATTAAATAAAATTTTAAAAGGAAGTAAATATTTAAAATTCAAAAAATTTATACCAATAACAAGAATTTTAAAGGTGTTTATATATATAATATATGTGTGTGTTTTTATGACATTACAATATAAATGTACATATATATAATTTGTAATATAAATATATAGAGAGCAACATTTTGAAATTTTTATGATGTATTTATCATCAGAAAAGAATAGCTCAGATTTCTGTAATAATCCAGTTTCTGATCATTACAAGAATGAAGAGTAAGCCACCAAGTTGTAGCTCATAATCTCTGTTTCTCTGTGTCTCCAAGTCTACAAACCTCTAAAATTAAATAAACATACATAATTCTGGGATAAAAATCACATTAAGATCCCACTATTTTCCTGCATAATTTTCAGGAAATATACTAGTATCTAAACACACAGTGGCAAATTTATCTATGTATAAAATATATGTATGTTATATATGTTACATATATTCATATATATAAATTATATATATATATATATAAATTGTATATAAAAGAATTATTACCGTTGGCTAAAATGGCCCTGAGACACTGTGTACCTGACAGTTTCCAGGGCAACTTACAGAATATTGGGGGTGATGATGATCTTACAATAAAAGTGAAATCACCATGGCCACAGATTCACAGAGCTAGGATTGGCCTAGACTAAAATATTTGTGCAAAAGAGTGACTCGAGTGAATTTAAGAATTAACTTAGATTTTCATAATTAAAGGTTAATTTCAAGTTCCATGAATGTCTGTAAGGCTAAGAATGAAATCTCCTGCTAATGAGTGATGGAACTGGCCCTAAATTGTTCTCATATACTGTGAAAATAAAATTTGGACATCTTCCAGAATTTGATGGCCTTACAATGTTAAAGTAAATCATGGTAGCCTGAAGTTCCCTGCACTAGAATTGGCACAAATTAGGTTATTATTTATTGAGGTGGTAATAATAAATTTGAATCAACATGAAAAATAGAGAAATGTATTCATTTCAATATATTGACAGTTGTGTGTACAAATGGTAAATTTAGTAGAAGCAGGAATAAGGTTACAAGGAGATGTAACAGATATTAATAAAAATAGCCCTAAATACACATTTAAATACAGAAAATTTGTGCTCTCTTAAATCAAAGAAAGCTTATGCCATTGAATTCAGTAATTTTAAAACCAAGATAAAATTGTCTCGATCCAATGCATGGAAATTTTAAAGAGAATGACAATTTTGATTCTCGAAATATAAAGAAGCTATAAAAAAGTATCCGTGAAAGTGTAAAAGAATGTAATGTTCTAAAATTATTTGATAGGCCATAAATATGGAGGTTGCTAAGACAACTTGAACATTATTTAGTGCATTCATGACGTGAAAATATAAGTGCCCAAAAGAATCATCATACCTTTGTGGTGCTAAGATTGCTTTCCATGTGGATATTGACATATTCAGATGAAATTAATAAAATAAAAAACAAAATAAAAAATAGAAACCTGATGCACATGGAAGTTAAAACTTTGCCTTGCCCTTAGTAACAATGTGTATTTTAATGTGAGCCATAAACTGGTGCAGTCACTGTGGAAGACAGTATCAAGATACTTCAGAAATCTGAATATAGACCTACAATATGATCCAGCCACCCCATGCCTGAAAATTTACCCAAACAAAAAGAAATCAACATATGAAAGAGTTATCTGTACCCTTATGCTCACTTCAGCCCAATTCACAATAACCAAGCTAGTGAATCAACCCAAACGTCTATCAACTGAAGACTGGATAAAGAAATTATTGTATATAAACACTATGGAGTATTTCACTCAGCTGTAAAAAAGTGAAATCCTGTCCTTTGCAAAAAAATGGATGTAACTGGAAGCCATTATACTTAGTGAGATAAGTTAGTCCCAAAGAGATAGGTATCATGTTTTCCCTGATCCAAGGTAACTAATAGACTAGGTATCATGTTTTCCCTGATCCAAGGTAACTAATAGACTACCTAAAATGTAATGCATTTGAGTGAAATGGACATTTTGAATTTGATGATTGTTTACAGCCCTTGTCTCTTCTATGGAGAAACGGTTGTTTTTTCCTTCATACTATTTGTTGAACTCTTTTAATTATTGTAGGGTTAACTATAATCATTAAATAAACTGAAAGTAGATCTTCATAAAAATTAAGAGTGGGAATGGGAGAGGGAGATGGAAGAATGTATGGAGTATGGGCAGGAGAGAGGGTAAGTTGGGAAGTATCACTATGTTCATAGATCTGTATATATGAAATATATGAAACTTGTATAACATAAAATTTTTAAATTTTTTGACAGGCAGAGTGGACAGTGAGAGAGAGACACAGAGAAAGGTCTTCCTTTTTGCCATTGGTTCACCCTCCAATGGCCGCTGCGGCCGGCGCGCTGTGGCCAGCGCACCACACTGATCCAATGGCAGGAGCCAGGTACTTATCCTGGTCTCCCATGGGGTGCAGGGCCCAAGCACTTGGGCCATCCTCCACTGCCCTCCCTGGCCACAGCAGAGAGCTGGCCTGGAAGAGGGGCAACTGGGACAGAATCCAGCGCCCCGACCGGAACTAGAACCTGGTGTGCCAGCGCTGCAAGGCGGAGGATTAGCCTAGTGAGCCGTGGCTCCGGCTCACATAAATTAAATTTAAAAGAGCAAATAATATCTATTCCACACACTAAAGAATGCATTGATATATTGAAGTCTCATAATAATTGGGCTATATGATCTTCCAGTAAATATTGCAGACATTAGAACACTTTACCATCATTTACTTAACATCTGACATACATGATATGTCCTAATATACATAATCCATTACTTAAATATCTTGGATAAAATGTATATTAAATAACAAAAAATAAAACCTTCTGAGGTAATTGTTCTTTAACTCATTCCTATCTGGTAGAGTTCAGGCCCTGTCCTGGCTCTTAAGAGACCACTTGATGCCCCCTTACCTACAGTCTTTTCAATGCACCTGCATCCAACTTGCAGCCTCATTAACTTCTGACTCAGGTTCTGCACTCAGGTTCTACACCTCAGATGTCTTGGCTCTTTGCTTTTGATGGGAATCTGAAGCTTCTGTCATGGTACTCACAATATCTATTTTTGAAACATAACTTTTATTTGGATATTTCTATTACCAGCATTGAGATTTCCCAACTGCATGGCCCAAGTTTTCAAATGGCTCTCTATTCTGTGTCTAAATAAGAACTAATATAATTAGGATAAGAAATGTCATTAATACATCCTAAAATTACAACATTTTAAAATGACTTATTTTCCTTTTCTCTCCAAATGGCAGTTTTCCTACAAATGTGAAACATTTCCTACAAGATGCTAAAATAAACATCACTTCTATGGGTTCTTCAAAAAAGGAGATTCTGTGCTGACATGTATTTGGTCAATTCTATTCTCTTTCCTGTTCCTACTGATTGACATTCATTAAGATAAAGTACAAACTCCCAAGAGTACTGTAAAAAGAAGATGTTTACTTTGTTTCACCTGGTGATGTTTAAACTTATTGATCATGGAGTACTTTTTAAAAATAACCAAATTAATATTCAATTTTGGAATATTATATATTATTAGAATTGCATTTCTGTAGCATGTTATGGTTTTTGAAGACCTTTTCCATTTTTTTACTGCATCATTATAATGAACTGGATACATATTATTATTTGTATGAAGTAAAATATGCTGTAATACATTAAAAGCAACTTATAGAGAATCCATTAATTAAGCCTGTAATTACCTGAAATTGACTCAAACAACCAATTTCTCTTCTTTCCTTGAGTGCCATGTTTTCATGGCTTTGTGTGTATGATATTGTGTAGAATGAAACTTAGCCTGAGCAATGTTTTCTTATATTTATATAATAAACATATATATTTCTATATTTTATTTTATAGTTTATATTTATATTATTATATATTTATTTATGTATAATTATATATATATAATTTGAAATGCAGGGTTACAGAAGGAGAAACTGATGCCTGGTGTAAATGTAACCAATGATGGACTTCAGGAACTGGACACAGAATGTGATGAAAGAACTTAAATTATTATAAATATATAAAACAACCTTATTGAACTGGGGTGAGAATTGTGTAAACTTAAGGAATTATGAAACTGAGTGGAATCTGTCTAAGGCAACAGCACTGTGCTCTAATTCAAGAAATAATTTCCTACTATATATGTGATAAGGGAAGGGAGACCGATTTGTCACTGTTGGATTGGAACTTAATAGATAAGCAAGGAAAATAGCCAGAAAGATGTGTGCATTTATGGATCAGAATTGAAGACAATAATATAGATCCATATACAGATGAATATAGGTGCAGAAAGTTATATAGATATGCATATGTATATCTGTGTCATTTACAGATTATTAAGTATACATTTTTCTTGTTATTAGACATTATATATTGCAGAAACCTCTGTATGAAGGAGCACATACAATTGGAAAGTTTTTCTGGTGAGCTGAGTCCCCCACTTGGAATTATCTGATGCCTTTGCTTCAAACCAAGTGAGATTCAAGGTGCTCCTGACTGCCAGAGATACTGATATTACTCAGAAAATTGCAAGGGTAGAGAATCTCAGCAACAGTGATAAAGGTTAAAGATAGACTTAATACCCAAAAGATACAGTGAACAGTTTCAATGAAGAGTTTGCAATAGTTCCTAGACAGGCATCAGAATTATATATAGAAGTATACACAGAAAAAGTATGCACAAAAACACAAGACCAACTTCTAGACATAAAAATGATGAGGTCTGAAGTGTGTAATTTTTGAAAGTTGTGCAAAAGAGACATTTAAGAAGAAAGAGTGAACATGAAAATGTAACAGTGTAAAGCATCAAAAAGAAATCTGGGGAGAAGACTGAAAAGTCTGGACAGAAAATCAAGCACAATTTTTTTTTTTATTTGACAGGTGGAGTTAGTGAGAGAGACAGAGAGAAAGGTCTTCCTTCCATTGGTTCACCCCCCCAATGGCTGCTATGGCCGGTGCTGTGCTGATCTGAAGCCAGGAGCCAGGTGCCTCCTCCTGGTCTCCCATGCAGGTGCAGAGGCCCAAACACTTGGGCCATCCTCCACTGCCTTCCCAGGCCACAGCAGAGAGCTGAACTGGATGAGGAGCAACCGGTACTAGAACCTGGTGCCCATATGGGATGCTGGTGCCACAGGTGGAGGATTAACCAAGTAAGCCATGGCCCCGGACCCCAGCACAATTATTTATATATTTATATATATTTATATATTTATATATATTATTTATATATATGCGTATATATACATATATAATATACATATACATATACATATATGTATACATATATACACATATATATGTATATATACACATATATACACTTATATATAACGTATATATTATATATTTTTATATATGTATATATATACACATCTACCACACCATTTTAGAGTTTCTCTCTAATAGGGAGAGAGAGAGAGACTCTAAAATAGTCTGGTGGATGTTTGGGGAAAATTATGGTCAAATTTTTCTATTTGATATAAACTATAAATCCACATAACCAAAGAGGTCATTTCACTTCAATCATAGGATGAAAAAAAAACACCATGCTAAGACATCCCAATTAAGATCACAATTAAGCTGTATAAGCCTAGAAATAAAATTAAAATCTGAAAACCCTGGAAAAGTATGCATTTTTTGCAGATCAAATAGAACATTAACAGCAGATATCTAGTTGGAATACATACAAATTGCATTACACTGGAAAACATTCTTCAAGTATTGAATAAAAATGACATTCACACAGTATTGTTCATATGAGCAAAATATCTTTCAAAACCTAAAAATCAAAAAGATGCTCATGATAAAAATATTTTATGTGATTGAGACTGACATGCAGATATGGGAATTTGGAGGAAAATATTCCATTACATATGGGTTTCACAATATTGCAGATCGAATCACTTTAAAAAATAATCTTCAAGGGATGATCCAAGTATCTAAAAGTACACTTCAGAATATTTCTAAAATCAAATGTTAATTTACAGTTAATAAATTATATAGAATGCAAATATAAGAAAATTTGGTGAAAAATACATAATTAAAATAGCATAAAATGAAATCTAAAAATCCATGAATATAGAACTCATTCCAGGGCTGGCACTGTGGTGGAAGGGGTAAAGCCACCACCTGCAGTGCCAGCATCCCATATGGATGCCATTTCATTTCCCAGATGCTCCACTTCTGATCCAGTTCTCTGCTATGGCCTGGGAAACCAATAGAAGATGTTCCAAGTCCTTGGGCCCCTGCACCAACATCGGAACCCTGGAAGAAGCTTTTGGCTCTTGGCTTTGGATCGGCTAAGCTCCAGGCATCATGGCCATTTGAGAAGTGAACCAATGAATGGAAGACCTTTCTGTCTCTCTTTCTCTCTTTGCCTCTGGCTCTCTGTAGCTCTCCTTTTGAATAAATAAGTAAATCTTAAAAAAAAAAAAAAAAACCTCATTCAACCTACTACAAAGATTTTGAGAAAGTGTATCTAGATGCACACTTTAGAAAAATCAGTGAATTAAAACTTTGGAGTTATAAAAATCAAGAAAGTTTAAAAATGACTCTAAAGGTGTGAAATATTCTATGCAGCTCAGAGAGTGTACACATTAATGTCACCAGTGCAACTTAAGGAATTTTGAGTGATCTGAGTACAGCATAATGAAAAACATCAAGCAAGAAGGTCACAGTACAAGGATTGACTTAAACTAGGATATCGATTACACATACATCATTAACTTCAAGCACAAGATGAAAAAGGATACTCATGATATAAAATATGTTACTTAATGCTGTAAGTAAAATGAAATAACTTGTTAGTGGTAACAACAAAGTAACTAGCAGATATAAGGGAATTTAGTTAAAAAAATCCATTACAATTACATTTAAAGTTTTTTTTAAAAGATTTATTTATTTTATTTGAAAGTCAGAGTTACACAGAGAGAGAAGGAGAGACAGAGAGAGAAAGGCCTTCCATCCACTGGTTTAGTCCCTAATTGGCCACAATGGCCAGAGTTGTGCTGATTTGAAGCCAGGAGCCATGAGCTTCCTCCAGGTCTCCCATTTGGGTGTAGGGACCTACAGACTTGGGTCATCTTCTACTGCTTTCCCAGGACATAGTATAGAGCTGGATCAGAAGTGGAGCAGCTGGGACTCATATGGGATACCGGCACTGTAGACGATGGCTTTACCCACTATGTCACAGCACCAGCCCTGTAAAGTTATTTTTGAAATGGAGTGTCTTAAGTCATGAAGAGATCATTCTAATTTTACAATATATTACAAGAAAGAGAAATGATGCAATATTTACACATCAGTGGCAAAGTTGCATAAAAGACAAAAATGCTACTTGGACAGGGAGAATAAATACAGTGGCCAACATTCTGATAAATTATATACATGAAATTTTCTGAAACTTACCTAAATTTTGTTCAAGTTGATGGTCCCATAATGAAAATGGAAACCAAGATTGCCCCAGATCATATTAACACCATTGACTTACTAAGATGTTAGTAATATAGACAGGTTATAGCAATAAATTCCAAAGGCAATAAATGACTTTGAATAATAAGAGAGGTAGATATTATGAAATGAAAATTTTGTGATTACGGTGACAAGAAATGTGTAATAATGATGTGAGGGGTAGACTTGGAGAATTTCTGATAATTAATTTGTTACAATTACATGTACATTGAAAATATGAATAAAAATCCCAGAAACATAAATATAAAAAATCATGCTTTGTTCTATGATATATGAGAGGATAGATTCTCGTAACTAGATTATACTAGGAAAATATGAATAATTAAACTTCAATTTAGTTCCATAAACATCCAAAAAAGTAAATGATTTGTTATCTAGAAAGGGTGAATAATTACAATGACTACCATGTCCCTCAGAAACTGTGTACATGAGTTTCCAGGAGACCTACAGAATTTTGAGAGTTGAGGATTTCACAATAAGAATGTTAAACAAGCTGATCACAGGTTAAGAGTACTAGGATTGGTTCAGACTAAGATATTACAAATAGGCACATGTAATAGATATAATTTCAAAGAAAAATATAAGGATTTACAAAGACAGGCAGCTGTTGTCAAAAAACTATTGTTAGCTGGTGCCACAGCTCACTAGGCTAATCCTCCACCTGCGGGGCCAGCACCCCGGGGTTCTAGTCCCAGTCGGGGTGCCAGAATCTGTCCCAGTTGTCCCTCTTCCAGGCCAGCTCTCTGCTGTGGCCTAGGAGGACAGTGGAGGATGGCCCAGGTCCTTGGGCCCTGCACCCACATGGGAGACCAGGAGGAAGCACCTGGCTCCTGGCTTTGGATCAGCACAGTACGCCAGCTGCAATGCATCAGCTGTAGCAGCTACTTGGGGGGTGAAACAATGGAAAAAGGAATACCTTTCTCTCTGTCTCTCTCTCTCTCACTAACTCTGCTTGTCAAAAAAAAAAAAAAACTATTGTTATTACTGTGAAAAATGAATAATTTCATGGGAGAAAAATGGAAAAATGAATGGATATAGGCAAAGTGACTGAAAAGCAGATAATTACAATTACATTCAAAAATCAATGTAAAAGACAAAAAATTAACTTACAAGAAATATCATAACACCTCTTATAAAGTTATTCACAAGAACAAGCAAGCACACATGCACCAGAGATCAGATAGTTAATTTGTATACTCTGTCAACACTACCTACCAAATTTAAATTTATCCACAACTTATGACTCAACAATTTTCCCATGATGTAAAAAAAATCTATCATGCATTGTCATTAACAATGACACTGTCAACATCTTCAAAAAATATACTTGAAAGATGCCAATTGTCCTAAGCAGTGAAATGAGAGCATGAACTTGTTGAATTAAAGCCTCAGACAGCAGCCTGTGTGCAAAAAGAAAAATAAATCTTTCCAGCATAGTATCAATAGTTTATATCAAATTATTCAAAATTTATTTACTTTTTGTAGATAAAGATTCATTGGAAGATAGCCACCTCCGTGCATATACATTTAGTTGATTTCATACAATAGTGATTGAGATGAAGATTTGCAACATGGACTGTGCTGCCTATAAAACATACAATATTGATTAAACTACAAACTTATAGAAAAAATATGTTGATCCTTCACCTACATTAAGATATATCCTAGTAAGGCTAGTAGATTAAAATAAAATAAAATAAGTTATTTGGATATCCACTTAATGAACAGCATTTTAGGAGAAAACAATAATTTATACCAGCACAGAACATAATTGAAATGCTTAAAAGAAAAAAAATGTGATCCAAAAGTTTTCAGTTAAATTGATCTACAAGTATCAAGATCAATTGTTTTACTACTAGTAACATGCAAGAGCTCATGTCTGATAACTTACTTCAGAAAACTTACAAATGATTGCAGACTTAGAATAAGGATTTAAGGATTAGTGATTACTATGCTCATTAAGCATAATTAACTGTATCAACAAGATTGAAAAACAGAAAATAAGAGTGACAGCATACATCTAATTGTTATTTGTTCTACAATGTAAATATAAATATTAAAGACACAAGAGAAGATGGAGGCCAGCGCCACGGCTCAATAGGCTAATCCTCCACCTAGCGGCGCTGGCACACCGGGTTCTAGTCCCGGTCGGGGCACCGGATTCTGTCCTGGTTGCCCCTCTTCCAGACCAGCTCTCTGCTGTGGCCAGGAAGGGCAGTGGAGGATGGCCCAAGTGCTTGGGCCCTGCACCCCATGGAAGGCCAGGAGAGGCACCTGGCTCCTGCCATTGGATCAGCGTGGTGCGCCAGCTGCAGCGCGCCAGCCACAGCGGCCATTGGAGGGTGAACCAACGGCAAAAGGAAGACCTTTCTCTCTGTGTGTCTCTCTCTCACTGTCCACTCTGCCTGTCAAAAAAAAAAAAAAAAAAAAAAAAAAAAAGAAAGAAAGAAAGAAAGAAAGAAAAAGAAAAAAGAGAAGATGGGAGTACTGATTGTTGATAGCAGCTGGTAGTAAAAGAATATTATACCAAATTCATTGAAAGAGAGGAAAAGAAGGAAGAGAATGTTCCTGGCCAATAGTAATATTAATATAGGAAGAAAAAACAATCTTGAAAAACTGGGACTACAAGAGTTACATAAAGCTAAAATCTTATATAAAAGACAACTTATAAAAAATGTGCAATGATCACTAAGTAATAAAGAGACAGAACAGAGAAAGAAAAGATCAATGAAAACATACCACATTTGAGAAGGAAACCAAATGTTCATCAATATAAGATTGGCTGAATCAACTATGGTAGATTTATATAATGATTCTGTTAGGAAAAAGGCAGGCAGTGCACAAATTTACAGCTAGACCAAATTTATTCAGAGAAAATAAATTCACAGAAGTGGGTGCTCAACTGCTGGCATGCACGTGATGGAAGCCATGGCAGAAGGTCCTGACCCCAGGGGCAGACTTTTTGTATTTTAGGAGGGCTAGGGATGGGGGAGGGGTAGAGAGTAGTAGGTGGAAATGAATTCCTGGAACTGGTCTTTCAGCTTCAGAGTTTTGTAGGGGAGGAATGTTAGATGAATGAAGCAGCCTTACATAGAGAATTTCAAACAGGCTAGGCATTAAGGGCTTCCAGGGAAGAGTAATAAGATTCTAATAAGTAGTAAGCTCTAATTCTTAACAGAGCTAAAGGAAGGAGTTTTACCCAGTCTATGTGGACCTAGGTAGAGGATTTAGTTAGAGCCTATTTTAAAATTCCATTCATCCATTCTACTTTTTCTGAAGAATGGAGATGAAAGGGAATGTGAAAATGCCATGAAATATGAAAATACTGTTTGAGTAATTTAAGAGGTAAACTCTCGTCCATTGTCTGAATGAATGGAAGTATGTAATCCAAATCTTGGAATAATATCATTTAATAATATAGTGGAAATGGTGGAAGCTCTTTTGATAGTAGTGGGGAAAGCTTCCACCCACCCTGAGAAGGTGTCCACTCTCACCAGAAGGTAACGTGTTCACCTAACTGGTGCATGTGGGTGAAGTCAATCTGCCAGTCCTCCCCTTGGAGTGATCCCTGGGCCTGGTGAGTGGGGAATGGGAATGGCCTGATATTAGAGTTGGGGTTAGCAGTTTGGCAGCTGATGGAGAGAATGAAGGTTTTTTAGAAAAGTAACTTGGGGAGAAGAAAGGAGTATTAGTTTTTCATATAGAAACCACCATGAGTCCTTTCTAGATGTCCCTTATTGTTGGAACTAAGATATTTCTAAGTCTGAATATACTGGAATTAGGTTAAAGAGAAAATATGGGATCATCTCTCCATGAGCCACTGCTTAGCTGTCAGATCAGCCAGATTGTTGGCTTCAGATAGATATTGTTTACCTTTCTGGTAGCTTTGCAGTGAATAATAGCAGCTTTTGTTGGCAGCTGGGCAGCAACAAAAAGAGCTTTAATCAGCTTGCCATTTATTATAAGGGCCCCTCACACTGTCAGAAACCCCCCTTTCTTGACATATCTGGGCATTGGAATGGATGATATTATAAGCATATGAGGAATTTTTGTATCTATTGACTGTCTTTCCTTTGGCTAAGATGAAGGCTTGAATCCAGGCTAATAATTCAGCCTGCTCAGAGGTAGTACCTTGAGGTAGGGGCCCAGCCTCTATGACCCTATGCAAGGAAGAAGAGGACATCATCACAATGCCCCTCAATTATTGCATATCCAGCAGGAAAAGGGGGAGTTTTAGAAGCACTACCATCAGTGAACCAATATGAGGCTTTGGGAATAGGAGTGTTTGTGAGGCGGTGAGGTATGAGTGTTTGTGAGGTAGTCAGGGAAAAATCAAGGAAGTCAGGACAGGAATGGAGTTCTAGGGGATCAGAGACAGTGGTGGGGAGGAGAGTAGATGTGTTGAGAGAAGAGCAGCGATGAAAGGTAACAGTGGGCTGGAGAAAGGTAGAGTGAAGAACTTGGATCTGAGATGGTGATACAGATTGAAAAGCCCAGTAGCTGAGGAGGTCTTGCAATCCATGAGAAGAGCAGGTTTAGAAGAGTTGATAAAGGGTCAGCTTCTGGGCCTCAAATATGAGAAAGGCTGCTGTGGCCAGGACACTTAGGCATTGGGGCCAGCCTTGGTTAAACCCCACCTAGTTGTTTGGAGAACTGGGCCTCAGTTGTAATAGTCTTCAGCATTTTGGGCCAGGAGATGGAGTTCTTGCCCCTTAGAACTATGGATATAGAGGAGGAACTGTTTAATAGGATTGGGAAGGTTCAAGGTGGGTGCTTATAGAAGAACCTTCTTCATAGATACCCTATAACCTTTCTCAGCTAGAAAGTTTAAAAGACTAGTGTATTGGAGACAGGTCTCGGGAGGGGATACAGAGAAATATATATGAGATGGACAGCAGAATTAATACATCAGAGGTCCTATAATAAGTGATAAAGCCATCTCATTTTTTAACTCAAAGTTTAGGTGTGTTATGGGGAGTGGGTGGGAATGAGTATGGATGAGGTGATCTATAACAGGTGATCTATAACAGAATTGGGCAACAATAGTTCTTATAAGGTCTTATAGAAAGATGTGAATAGGGGTATGGTGAGTGGCAATTACTAGGTGGGAGGTATCCTACACTACAAGATTAACCAGGGGAAGGGAGGGAATCTGGGGTGAAGAGATGGGGAGAGGAAGGTCCATAATGTGAAATATAAAAGCTTGTGTTTTATCCCTGGTGGAAATGGAGATAGATGACCCTAAGCATTGGAGAAGTTCCCTGCCTAAAAGGAGGATGGGGCAGTTAGGAAGGATGAGAAAGGAATGCAGGAGAGTAACATCTCAGAAGGAGCAATATAAGGGAGGGTCTTAAACATTTCAATTAAGACTTTCTTGCCAACAGTAGAGATTGAGGAAGGAAGGAGTGGACCACAATATTTATTTAAAAAAATAAATTAGCCCCAATTTCCACCAAGAAAGAAACTCACTTGCTGGACTGTCCCTATTACTCTTGAATCCCTGGACTCATTTGTGATGGAGGCTGTGGAATCTGGGCCTCTTTATTCTGTTAAGTTTGAGATGAGATGTCCTATGTTTTAGCAGAGGGCTGTTCTAGAAATGGGGAGTCTCCCTCTCTGGGGCCAGTCTATCTTCCAGTGACCTCATTATCTGCACTTGGAACATGAAACAGGGGAACGCCTTGAGTTAGGGCAGCTCCTGGCCCAATGTCCAGTATTGCCACACTTAATACAGGCCCCAGGAGGGCCAATCTGTACAGCTCCTCCCTCTTTCATCCCAACTCTTATTTTTAACTGGGATCTATTTTCAATTGACTTATTATATTTATGATTAATTCCATGTTAAGTAATGAGTTTAACCAATGGTATTAAGTAGAGAAAAACTGAATAAAAATAAATAAATAAAATAATAATAAGCTGTTCTTCAACAGTCAAGACAAGAGCTGTTCAAGTAATTGCTTATCATAGTGTCAGTTTCAATTCTACAGGTTTCCTTTTAGATGCTCTGTTAGTTGTCACAGATCAGGGAGAACATAGGGTAATAGTCCCTTTGGGATTGGCTTATTTCACTAAGTATGATATTTTCCAGATTCATCCATTTCGCTGTAAATTACCAGACTTCTTTTTTAAATGCTGTGTAAGATACCATAGAGTACATATTCCATTCCATTTATGGGCATTTAGGTTGATACTATGTCTTAGCTATTGTGAATTGAGCTGCAATAAATATGGAGATGCAGACACATATTTTATTTGCTTATTTCAATTCCTTTGGATACATTCTAAGGTGTGGATGGCTGGGTTGTAAGGTAGGACTAGATTCAGGTTTCTGAGGTATCTCCAAACTGTCTTCCATAGTAGCTTTACTAGTTTACATTCCCATCAACAGTGGATTAGGGTACCATTTCCTCCACATTATCACCAGCATTTGGTGTTTGTTGATTTCTGTATGAAAGTCATTCTAATCGAGGTGAGGTGAAACTTTTGATTTGCAACTCCCTGATGGCTAGTGATCCTGAGCATTTTTTCATTTGTCTGCAGGCCAAGTGTATTATATCTGCTTAAGTCCTTGGCCCATCTCTTAACTGGGTTGTTTGTTTTTCTATTGTTAAGTTTTTTGATTGCTTTGTATATTCCAATTATTAATCCTTTATCAGTTGCATGGTTTGCAAATAATTTCTCTCATTCTGTTGGTTGCCTCTTTACTTTCCTGTTTCTTTTGTTGTACAGCAACTTCTCAATTTGATGTAATCCCATTTGCTAATCTTGGTTTTTAGTGCCTGTTCCTCTGGGGTCTTTTCCAGTGACACTGCATAGGCCAATGTCTTGCAGGGTTTCCCCAGTGCTCTCTAGTAATTTGATGGAATCAAGTCATAGATTTAGGTCTTTAATCCATTTTGAATGGATTTTTGTTTAAGGCATAAGGTAGGGGTCTTGCTTCATTTTTCTGCATGTGGAAATCCAGTTTTCCCAGCACCATTTGTTGAAGAAACTATCCTTGTTCCAGCAAATGGTTTTAGCCTCTTGGTCAAATATAAGTTGGTTGTAGATGGTTGGATTGATTTCTGGTATTTCTATTCTGTTCCATTGGTCTATCCATCTGTTTTTGTACCAGTACCAGGCTGTTTTGATTATAACTGCCTTGTAATATAACTTGAAATATGATATTGTTATACCTTGGATTTACTTGTCTTTTCTATCATTGCTTTAGTTGAGTTCTCCTGTGTTTCCAAATGAATTTCAGCATCATTTTTCTAGATCTAAGGAGAATATCTTTGGCCTTTTGATTGATATTGTATTGCAACTGTAAATTATTTTCAGAAGAATGAACATGTTGATGATATTGATTTTTTCAATCCATGAACATGGAAGTTTTTCTTTCTATTTTTATGTCTTCTATTTCTTTCTTTAGAGTTTTGTAATTCTCATCATAGAGATATTTGACCTCCTTGGTTAAATTTATTCCAAGGTATTTAATTTTTTGTTGCTATTGTGAATGGGATTGATCTTAGAAGTTCTTTCTCAGCCATGGCATTGTTTGTATATACAAAGGCTATTGTTTTTTGTGTGTTGATTTTATATCCTGCTATTTTACAAAACTTTTTGAGTTCCAGTAGTCTAGTGGAATCTTTTGGTTCATATATATATATACATATATATATATAAAATCATATCATCAGCAAATAAAGATAGTGTGACTTCATCCTTACCGAACTGAATCCCTTTGATTTCTTTTTCTTGCCTGATGAATCTGGCTAAAACTTCCAGGACTGTATTGAATAGCATTGCAGAGAGTAAGCATCCTCATCTCATTTCAGATCTCAGTGGGAGGTGCTTCCATTCAATAGGATGCTGGCCATGGGTTTGTCATAACTTGCCTTCATTATGTTGAGGAATGTTTCTTCTAGACCAAATTTGCTTAGAGTTTTCATTGTGAAAAGGTGTTGTATTTTATCAAATGCTTTTTCTGCTACTCTTGAGATAATCATATATTTTTGTTTTTTTTGATTTGTTAATCTGATGTATCACATTGATTCATTTGTGAATGTTGAACCATCCCTGCATACCAGGGATAAATCCCACTTGGTCTGGGTGAATTATCTTCCTGATGTATCATTGAATTCAATTGGCCAGAATTTTGTTGAGGATTTTTGCATCTTTGTACATCAGGAAGTCGGTCAATAGTTTTCTTTGTCGCATCTTTTTCAGATTTAGGAAGTAAGGTGATGCTGGCTTCATAGAAGAAATTTGGGAGGATTCCACCCCTTTCAATTGTATTAAATAGCTTGGGAAGAATTGGAGTCAGTTTTTTAAATGTTTGGTAGAATTCAGCAGTGAAGCCATTTGGTCCCTGTGGGGAGCAACTGGGAGCAACTCGGACTAGACTAAGTTACTGGAATTAAGACTTATTCTATGCATCTGCTTTCCCACAATATGGCGCTGAGAAGGGAAACAGCTTCTACACAGCTGCCTCCAGTTCAACCAATAAACTGTGGGACCTGCTCCTGATTGGAGGAGAGCAGCGTACTTGGCGTGTGGGTAGCAGAGTTGGGATTGGTGGAAGAGGACTATAAAGGAGGAGAGAGACGGCATGCACCAGGAACATCTAAGGGGAACACCTGTGCAGCCCCCGAGAGAGCCAGCCGGCGGTGTGCCGCTCCCCCGCGGAAGTGGGGAATGTGGCAGGGGGAACCGCCCTTCCACAGAGGTGGAAGGGATGGTAGCCAACCCGGGAAGGACCAGCAGCCAACCCGGGAAGGACCAGCAGCCAACCCGGGAAGAACCAGCAGCAAACCCGGGGACGGCCAAGCAGACGAAAGAACAGCGCAGGGTCCTGTGTCGTTCCTCCACGAAGACGGGGAGCGACAGGTCCCAAGCTTTTTCTTGTTGAGAGGACATAATTTCTTTATCCAGGCTTCAGTTTTTGGGCATTTGGGTTGATTCGATTTCTTTGCTCTTGTGAATTGAACAAAGATAATCATAGAGGTACAGATAGGACTTTCATATGCTGTTTTCATTTCCATTTGGTAGATTCACAGGAGTGGAATGGCTGGGTCATATGGTAAGTCTACATTTAGATTTCTGAGTCATCTCCATACTGTCTTCCATAGTGGCTTTACCAGTTTACATTCCCATCAACACTGGATTAGAGTACCTTTTCCTCCACATCCTCTCCAGCATTTATTTGTTGATTTCTGTATGAAAGCCATTCTAAGCTGGGGTGAGGTAAAACCTGATTGTATTTTGATTTGCATTTTTCTGACAGCTAGTGATCCAGAGTATTTTTTCATGTGTCTGTTGGCTGCTTGGATTTCCTCTTTTGAAAAATATCTGTTTAAGTCCTTTGCCCATTTTTTAACTGGATTGTTTGTTTTGTTGTTGTTGAGTTTTTTATCTCTTTATATATTCTGGTTATTGATTATCAGAGGTATAGTTGCAAATAGTTTCTCCAATTCAGACAGTTGCCTCTTCATTTTGCTGATTGTTTCTTTTGCAGTACAGAAGCTTCTGGATTTGATATAATCTCATTTGTCAGTTTTTTCCTTTGATTGCCTGTGCCTCTGGGGTCTTTTCCAAAACTCTTTTTATGTGCTGATGTCTTTTTTTTTGGGGGGGGGGGGGTTTGACAGGCAGAGTTAGACAGTGAGAGAGAGACAAAGAGAAAGCTATAGAGAGACAGAGAGAAAGGTCTTCCTTCTGTTGGTTCACTCCCCTAATGGCCGCTATGGCTGGTGCTGTGCCAATCTGAAGCCAGGAGCTGGCTGCTTCCTCCTGGTCTCCCATGCAGGTGCAGGGACCCAAACACTTGGGCCATCCTCCGCTGCCTTCCTGGGCCACAGCAGAGAGCTGGACTGAAAGAGAAGCAACCAGGACTAGAACCCGGGGTGCTGGCACTGCACATGAGGATTAGCCAAGTGGGCCACAGCACCGGCCAATGTTCTGATGTCTTGTAGAATTTCCTCAATGTTATCTAATAGTTTGATGGTGTCAGGCCATAGATTTCAGTCTTTAGCCTATTTTGAGTGGATTTTAGTGAAAGACGTAAGATGTAGGTCTTGGGTCATACTTCTGCATGTGGAAATCAACACCATTTGTTGATGAGACAGTCCTTGTTCCAGGGTTTGGTTTTAACACCTTTGTTTAAAAATAAGATGTGTGGGCTGATTTCTCACATTTATATTCTGTTCCACTGTTTTGGTACCAGTACCAGGCTGTTTTGACCATAGCTGTCCTGTAGTATATCTTGAAATCTGGTATTGTGATGCTCCAGCTTATTTTTTGTTGTATATTTCTTTAGCTATTCAGGGTCTCTTGTGTTTCTATATGAATTTCAGCATCATTTTTCTATATCTCAGAAGAATGTCCATGGTATTTTGATTGGCATTACATTGAAAGTCTAATTTGCTTTCAGTAGTAAGGACATTTTGATGATATTGATTCTTTCAGTCCATGAACATGGAAGATTTTTCCATTTTTTGTTTCTTCTTCTAGTTCTTAATTTAATGTGCAATTTTCATCATAGAGATTTTTGACACCCTTGGATAAATTTCTTTCTTTCTTTCTTTTTTTTTTTTTTTTTGACAGGCAGAGTGGACAGTGAAAGAGAGAGACAGAAAGAAAAGTCTTCCTTTGCCGTTGGTTCACCCTCCAATGGCCACCGTGCCTGGCACACCTCGCTGATCTGATGGCAGGAGCCAGGTACTTCTGGTCTCCCATGGGGTGCAGGGCCCAAGCACTTGAGCCATCCTCCACTGCACTCCCTGGCCACAGCAGAGAGCTGGCCTGGAAGAGGGGCAACTGGGACAGAATCTGGCACCCCGACCAGGACTAGAACCTGGTGTGCCAGCGCCGCAAGGTGGAGGATTATCTTAGTGAGCCGTGGCACCAGCTGATAAATTTACTTCAAGGTAACTTGAATTTTTGTTGCTATTGTGAATGAGATTCATCTTAGAAGTTCTTTTTCAGTTATGGTATTGTCTATGTATACAAAGGCTGTTGATGTGTGTTATTTTATATCCTGCTACTTTTCCAAACTCTCCTATGAGTTCCAATAGTCTCTTAGTAGAGTCTTTTGGATCCTCTATATTGGATCATGCCATCTTCAAATAGGGATAATTTCACTTTCCTCCTTTCTGATTTGTATCCCTTTCATTCTTTTCTTGCCTAATGGCTGTGGCTAAAACTTCTAGAACTATATTAAATAGCAATGGTGAGAATGGGCATCCTTGTCTGGTTCCAGATTTCAATGGGAATGCTTCTAACTTTCCCCCACTCAATAGGACACTGGCCATGGGATGGTGATAAATAGCCTTGATTATATTGAGAAATATTCCTTCTATTTACAATTTGCTTAAAATTTTCATCATGAGTGTTGAATTATTCAAATGTTTTCTCTGCATCTATTGAGATAATCATATGGTTTTTGTGCTTCTATCTTTTAATGTGATGTATCACACTGATTTGTGAATGTTGACCCATCTCTGTATCTGGGGATAAATCCCACTTGGTCAGGGTGAATGATTTTTCTGTTGTATTTTTAGATTTGATTGGTTAATATATTTTTTAAAAATTCAACAGCTCTAAATCTTTTTATAAGTTTTTATTTATTTGTTTGAGAGGTAGAGTTACAAACAGAGGGAGAGGCAGAGAGAAAGGTCTTCTTTTCATTGATTCACTCCCCAAATGGCCACAACAGCCAGAGCTGTGTTGATCTGAAGCCAGCATCTGAGCCAGGTGCTTCTTCCCAGTCTTCCATGTGGGTGCACAGGCCCAAGCACTTAGGCCATCTTCTATGGCTTTCTCAAGCCACAGCAGATATCTAGAAAGAAGAGGAGCAGCCAGCATTAGAACTGGGGCCCATATGGGATGCTGGCACTGCAGGCAGAGGATTAACCTATGGCACCACTGCACCAACCACTCTATTGGTTAATATTTTGTTTAGGATTTTTGCTTTTGTGTTTCAAGGGATATTGGTCTATAGTTCTCTTTATCTGTTTCATCTTTTCCAGGAGTTGGTATTAAATAGATGCAGACTGCATTTGGTATTAAATAGATGTGCAGACTTCAAAGAAGGAGTTTGGGAGACTTCCTTCTTTTAAATTATTTTGAATAGATTGAGAAGATTTGGAATTAGTTCTTTAAATGTCTGGGAAAATTCAGCAGTGAAGGTGGGGTTTCCTTTGTTGGGATGGTCTTTATTACTGATTCTAACTCCATCTTGGTTATCTTTGTTTAGGTTTTGTGTGTCTTCACTTTCTTCTTTCTTTCTCTGTACTCTGTCTCTCACAAACACCTCTCTCAGGCCCCCTCTGTCTCTGCCTCTCTTTATCTCTCTCACACACAAACACACACAAAAAGATGCACACACAAACAGGGATCTCCACATTGCCTTCAAGACTTTTCCTGAACCAGTCCTGGGACTGTGTAGCTTCTGGGCAGGATGGGGCATTGCTCCTTGGTGCAACCCAGTGGTCACCCGCAGAGCCAGAGATTCTTGACATGGCCCAGCCCTTGGTGATCTGTAAGGCTGTGAGGCAGGCCCAAAGGCAGCCCAGGGCCTCTCCTCAGTGAGGACTAATACCAGGCTCTCGTGCCACAAGGCCACCATGGGGCAGCAGGTCAAGCCCCTGCAGCCACAAGGTGTATTGCCTCCGGACAATCCCACACCTCGTGGGCCCCCCAGCCCTGGTGGGCCATTTGTTTGCGGAGCCTGACGTGGTGTTGGGCACCTGCACCTCAGGAGAACACCTCCCCCGCCCCAGCCCAGGTCTTCCCAGGGCAGCCAAGCTGGCAGACAGCCAGCTGGGCTCTCAGCCTGGGCCCCAGGTGAAGGCCCACAACCTGCTGGATGAGCTGCTGTCTAGCCCAGAGTTTCTCAACATGGCCCAAAGCCGTTGGCCCTCTTGAAGGCTGTGAGGCGGGCCCTCAGGCAGCCCCAGAGCCACCTCTCAGTGAGGACAAATACCAGGCTCTCCTCAAGCTGCTGCAGGCCTTCCCAGGGTGGATGCTGGGTGACGTGCCTTTGGGCCCAGGGAGCCTCCCTCCCAACAGAAACGGCCCAGACCCAGTGATGAAGGCAAGGGGGGGGGACATGAGGCAGGAAAGGGCGTTCTGAGCCTGGAGGAGAGGACACAACCAGACGCTGCCATACTCTAGGTCCGGGACCCGGTAGGCGCACAAGCACACCACCACCAATCCTGGAATGCCTGTGGCAAGACATACCTTCCTGGGCCCAGGAAGCCCCTGGGGTGGAAGCCGGGGAAACCCATTGCGGGGTGGGAGGTAAAGGGTGGCTGTTTGCTCGGGTTTGGGCTCTCTCTCTCCCTCCTTCTCTCTTGCTCTCTTTCTTTCCGTCACCCTCTCTGTTTTGTCTCTCTTTCTGCCACACAAACAACCCTCTTTCCCACACCTCTCTCTCCCTCCCTCTGACCTCTGTCCCTCTCTCTCTGTCTCTCACAAACACCTCTCTCTGTCTCTGTCTCTCTGTCACACACACACACACACACACACACACACAAGCACACACCCAAAGACGCACAGAGAGGGATCTCCACATGCCCTCAACCCTTTTCCTGTCCCAGTCCTGGGCCCGGGCAGCTTCCTTTGACGGCAACCCTTATCCTGGCGTCGGGCTCAGAGAAGAGCTGGGCCGGGTGAAGGTGTCGTTTCAACAGGAGAGGAAGCAGTGAATGCACGCACAAGACCCGCTGGACTTGGGCCCCCTGCAGCAGGAGAGCTGGTGGGGCCGGGCGACCGGCGCCAGCGCACGCCCATCTCAGGGCCACAGCCGAGATCCTCCTGCGGGCCTTCGAGCGGAATCGCTTCCCCGGCATGGTGACCAGGGAAGAGCTGGCCAGACGCATGGGCCTCCCCGAGGGCCGAATCCAGGTGTGGTTCCAGAACCGCAGGGCCTGCCACCCGCAGCAGTAGAGCCCAAGCTCAGGAGGAGACATGCCTTGCCTTGAATGAGGCCCCAGGGCTGCTCCTGTTCCCGGCTGTGGCCCCTGCAACTGCAGCGGGGTGTTACCGCCGGCCCCTCCCACACCCCGCGCCCCCCCATCCCTGCAGGCCCCCAGTTGGTCGCGGAAGCCTGGCAGCCATGCCCGGGAGCATTACGCCCAGCCAGGCCATGCCTGGGTGGCAGCCCTGGGCTCCCCCTCTGAGCCTCCCAGTCCCTGGGTTGCCACGGCCCAGCGGAGCGGTGGGGCTCTCCCCCACGCAGGCCCCATGGTGGTCCCCACACCAAGGAAGGTGTGGGATGCCCGGGGGCAATGTGGGCCCCCCTCTTCCTGCTGCTGCCCTCTGGAGAGCCCGCAGGGCCCGCACCCGCGACCTGCCTGCCAGCAGCCCGGGCCGCCTCCGGGTCCCTGGCAGGGGGGGCCATCCCGGGCCCCAGGGTCAGATGTGGTGCTGGGCACCCGCGCTACAGGCAGACGCCTCACCCTCCCCAGCCCAGGTCTTCCCGGGGCACCTGCAGCCGGCTGTGAGGTGGGTCCTCAGGCAGCCCCAGAGCTGCCTCTCAGTGAGGACAAATACCAGGCTCTCCTGCAGCTGCTGCAGGCCTCCCCAGAGCGGCAGGTCTAGGGGATGCTGGGCAACGTGCCTTTGGGCCCAGGGAGCCTCCCTCCTGAAAGAAACATCCCAGACCCAATGAGGATGCGGTGGGGGTAGCTCACTTGTGATAAGACTCATCATAGATCTTCCTATCACTACATTCCTTTCTCTGGTTCACTGATGATGATCTTGATCCTCTATATTGTGAGGTAGGTAAAAGATTCTAGAATCTGAGCTTCCTAAGAAATCTGATAAGCCTGCAGGTCCAGTACCAGATATGATGAATTCTTATTGCAGTGTTCCTGTCATTTGGAAGACCCATTTGGAAGTACATCAGTGATAAAATCTGTTTCCTTGAGAGCTTTCCTTTGGTATGCACTGGTAAGTTATTGCTCTACCTCCTGCTCAAGCATACTTGCTTCCAACAAGCAAAGTTTTAAGACTTTGTACTTGGAAGAAATACCTTGGGAGTTGTGTAAGTGCAGGCTCCTGTGCCTACCTGGAGCTTAATAAGATCCACCTGATTCTGATCTAGGTACTTCTCAGACCACATTTAGGTACTACAGCATAGGGAAAGTCTCACTCCCTTCCAGGGAGCCAGAAATAACCCACGCACAATGGCTCATAATTAAATTTGAGACCCTTTTCTGATACTTTTGATGGGCAGCTAAGAAATTGAAATTCTCTTATACTTGATAATAGTCCACATCTCATGGTGATTCACGTGTTCTTCCTTTTTATTACTGGTCATTTTCTCTCCATGATGCTCTGTCTCTCCCTTTCCTTTGTTCAATGATGATCATTTTTGCTTTGATAAAGCACCTTCTTTTAATTCTTATTTTTGTATATGAGGTCAGACTTGACTATCTCAGCCTCTCCTGATCCAGTCCCTCCTTTCTGATTAGAATCCTGTCAAGTCTAACCTTACAAACTTAAAATCTGACAACTGTGTGTGGGTTTTTTTCAGATGCAGGCATTGGTCTTTTCACAGGTGTCATTTCTTGCCAGATCCAAGCTAATGTAGTCAGTCCTCTGCAAGTGTAAATGATTTCCTTGAGAGCAGAGCTGTAAAGTTGATGTGGTATGTCTTTCTGGGAAATGAAGGGAATTCCAATGGGGACCTCATGAGCCTCATTTTCTTACCCTGCTTTTTGTTTCAGTTTTTGTTTTGGTCTCTGCCTACTTGAAAATTATCCAGATATTGATAGTGTCCAAACTATATATATTTCTTCATAAATGGGAAGACTTCATTCCTGCCCTCTACTCTGAATAAGGGCTTGCATTTCTGGTCCTAAACCAATATTTTCCTAGAGAAGCCCCTTCAACCTCCTTGTCTTTGGAAATGCCACATTCTCTTTTTAGAACAGTGTATTCTAACATATTGGAAATGATTTTCAGATGTGGAAGGCTCACTCAGGCATTGTTTCAACCCCGCAGGAACTTTTGAACTCTGTATGAGATTCTGATGTTTAATGTTTTTCTTCTTCCTGCAAGAAAGCAGTCTCCCAGGCAGGCCTCCAACATCTTGATACTGCACATCTCCTCAGCCTTCTTGTGGTAAATTGAGCCCAGAGTGACTCTGGACTAGAGTGTCATGCTGTCAGCTTTTTCATTTAAAAACATCATTGAAATTGCATGTTATGCTTCTCTCATTCTCAGGATATCTATAGCTATAAGCAACATTTACTTAGTCATTTTCTTTTTTTAACCTCTTATTGAATGAATAGAAACTTCGTGTATTTATTAAGTACAATTTTAGGAATACAGAGAATCTTCCCACCGTGTCTAACCTCCCACCCCCACTCCCACCCCTCTTCTTCCTCTCTATTATCAATTTTATTTATGCTAAGATCTATTTTCAATTAACTTTATACAAAGAAGATTAAGTCTATAGTAAGTCAAGAGTTCATCAATTTGTATGATAAAACAGAAAAGTCAAAGAAAAATGAATAAAGAAACTTTCTCTACAGTCGAGACAGGGCTGTTCAAAGTCATTGCATCTCGGGAGATGGGAGGGTTGAGGATGGGAGGGAAGTTATGGGGGAGAAAAAGCCACTGTAATCCAAAAGCTGTACTTTGGAAATTTATATTTATTAAATAAAAGTTAAAAAAAAGAAATACAACAAATAAGTGAGCTAGGAGATATCAGGTGATATCACTATGGAGTTTTTCAAGTAAAGAATTGTGGTGGTACTAAAAATTGTTTATTATATGCATATAATAAAATAGTTTCATGCTGTTCCATGTTTTAACTTTAAAATATTTTTATAGCCTAAGTGAATAGCTATTCCTATAATCATTATGTGTGCTCTTTTAATAAATTTTCACAAATATTGTCATCCATGATGACACAATCAACAGCTATAAAAATTGTGGAGCAAATGTGTGAGTATGGGAACTGTTCAGTATTTGAGTCCAATAAAAAGGAGTTCTTCTAGATGTTTATCAGGTAAATGGTGAAGGAATTTGGAGTAAAGTGTAATATTTACACAATGAGTTAAAAACATTTTAATTTGTACTTATCTTTTTATGTTATTTCTTAACATTTAATGTGCAGGTATTGTAATACTCTCCTAGAATTTTTATAAAGATAAAATAATGATCTCAGAACTGTGATGGATGTAGCAATGTAATCAGCTCTCCCTATTATAGGAAATCTTGCCTTTTATTGACCTCTTTTTAATCACAACAAAAAAGAAAAGATGAATTTTAGTATGTGTTTCTATGTAACTTTCAAATGAAATTACTTCATAAAGTATCATGAGAACAAATAAACTGGTTGAAATCGTGATTCTTGTCTTCCTGCAGTAACAACGTTTAATCATTCTGAAATCCTGCTGACTTATCTAAACAGAGAATGAATTTTAGACCTATGATTTCTTCAAATGCTGAATAAGTCCATGGTTTTGCAAGAAAAATAAAAATACTAATATATTTCATAGTAATTAAAATAATTCAAATATAGAAGGGAATACATTAACCATTTTTCCCATGATAAACATCTAAGTTCCCAAATTAGTAAGAAATTACATGCTTATGACTGAAGTATTTAAATTTCATGTATTTAAATCAATATGTAGATGTAGTCATGCAAATCCAGAGTGTTGAGTATTTTCACATTTGATTTTTTTATAAAATCAACAATTAAAAATACATGGTATGGGCTGGCATTGTGACACAGTTGGTTATATCAGTTTGCTACTCCACTTCTCCTGCAGCTCCCTGCTAATGCATCTGGGAAAGAAGTACAAGAGGGCTTGAATGCTTTGCAGGGAAATCCAGGTGGATTTCAAGGTTCCTGGCTTCAGACTGTCCCAGAGATGTCCCTTGCAGCTATTTGAGTAGTGAAACAACAGATTGAAGATCTCTGTCCCTCTGTCTTTAACTCTTTCAAGTAAATAAATAAAATATTTTGAAAAGCATTATATATTGTTGCTTATCCCTTATCTTAGAAAAATACTGTTCACACTTACTCCTCATGTAGGATCTCTGTCCTTAATGTGTTGTACATCATGATTTAATGCTATAACTATATTCAAACAGTACTTTACACTTTGTTTTTTGGTGTGGGTGCAAACTGTTGACATCTTTACTTAATATATTCTAAATTGATCTTCTGTATACAAAGGTAATTGAAAATGAATCTTGATGTGAATGGAATGGGAGAGGGAGTGGGAGATGGGAGGGTTTCTGGTGGGAGGGAAGTTATGGGGGGAAAAGCCATTATAATCCATAATCTGTATTTTGGAAAATTTTATTTATTTTTTGACAGAGTAGACAGTGAGAGAGAGAGAGAGACAGAGAGAAAGGTCTTCCTTTACCATTGGTTCACCCTCCAGTGGCCGCTGTTGCTGGTGCACCACGCCAATCTGAAGCCAGGAGCCAGGAGCCAGGTGCTTCTCCTGGTCTCACATGCAGGTGCAGGGCCCAAGGATTGGGCCATCCTCTACTGCACTCCAGGGCCACAGCAGAGAGCTGGACTGGAAGAGGAACAACTGGGACAGAATCTGGCACCCCACCTGGGACTAGAACCCGGTGTGCCGGTTCTGCAGGTGAGCCACGGCGCAAGCCAGGAAATTTATGTTTATTAAATAAAAGGTAAAAAAAGAAAAATACGGTTGACAATTTTGTAATTCAATTCATTCAGATGAAACCTTAGTAATTACCATCAAAGTTTCTATTATCCAGTCAAGGCTTCTCCCACTTTTCAGAATTGCATGATATTATTAATTTACTGATTTATGTTTATTCATTCACTAGAACATATTACTCTCAAGCTTTACTATGAACTGAGAGAGTGCTTAGCAATAAAGAATATAAACATTTCTGCTCTAAATGAGATTACATTGCACATTTGATTTTGCAAATCAGCTAATATTAAAGAAATAAGGAAATAATTCATATTGTGCATAAATGCTTCCTATTAACACTTCTGTGGTCATGTTTCTAAGAGAAAACATAAATCATCAGAATTTGCAAACACTAAACAGACAAATTATGTCATTAAAACAAAACAATTTTTTTCTTTTTAAAAAAATTCTATTTAAGGTATATAAATTTCATGCTTTTCATATAAACACATTCAGGAACACAGTGATGCTTCCCACTCTACGTCCCTCCCACCCATGCTCCTGCCCTTCTTCCTCCTCCTTATCCTAGTCGCACTCTTGATTATTTTTAACGTTAATTTAATGAATATAAATTTCCAAAGTACAGCTTATAGATTACAATGGCTTTCCCCCCATAATTTCCCTCCCACCCACAACCCTCCCCTCTCCCACTAACTCTCTCCTTCAGTTCACATCAAGATTCATTTTCAATTACCATTATATACAGATCAATTTAGTATATATTAAGTAAAGATTTCAAGAGTTTGCACCCACACAGAAACACCAGAAACACAAAGTGAAAAATACTGTTTGAGTACTAGTTACAGCATTAAATCACAATGTACAGCACATTAAGGACAGAGATCCTACATGAGGAGTAAGTGCACAGTGACTCCTGTTGTTGACTTAACAAATTGACACTCTTGTTGATGGCATCAGTAGTCACCCTAGGCTCTTGTCATGAGTTGCCAAGGCTATGGAAACCTTTTGAGTTCACCGACTCATCTTATTTAGACAAGGTCGTAGTCAAAGTGGAAGTTCTCTCATCCCTTCAGAGAAAGGCAGCTCTTTCTTTGATGACCTGTTCTTTCCACTGGGATCTCACAGAGATCTTTCATTTAGGTTTTTTTTTTTTTTTTTTTTTTTGCCAGAGTGTCTTGGCTTGCCATACCAGAAATACTCTCATGGGCTTTTCAGCTGGATCCGAATGCCTTAAGGGTTGATTCTGAGGCCAGAGTGCTGTTTAGGGCATCTGCCATTCTGAGTCTGCTGTGTATCTTCCTTCCCATGTTGGATCATTCTCTCACTTTTTTTTTTTTATTCTATCGGTTAGTATTTGCAGACACTAGTCTTGTTTATGTGATCCCTTTGACTCATAGTCCTATCATTATGATCAATTGTGAACAGAAATTGATCACTTGGACTAGTGAGATGGCATTGGTATATGCCACCTTGATGAGATTGAACTGGAATCCCCTGGCACATTTCTAACTCCACCATTTAGGGAAAGTCTGATTGAGCATGTCCCAAATTGTACATCTCCTCCCTCTCTTATTCTCACTCTTATATTTAACAGGGTTCACTTTTCAGTTAAGTTTCAACACTTAAGAATAACTGTGTATTAATTACAGAATTCAACCAATAGTATTAAGTAGAACAACCAAAAAAAAAAAAACTAAAAGGGATAAAGGATTAAGTTGTTCATCAACAGTCAGGGCAAGGGCTGATCAAGTCACCGTTTCGCATAGTGTCCATTTCACTTCAACAGGATTCCTTTTTGGTGCTTGGTTAGTTGCCACCAATCAGGGAGAACCTATGATATTTGCCCCTTTGGGACTTGCTTATTTCACTCTGCATGATGTTTTCCAGATTGCTCCATTTTGTTGCAAATGACCAGATTTCATTGTTTTTGACTGCTGTATAGTATTCTATAGAGTACATATCCCATAATTTCTTTATCCAGTCTACTGTTGATGGGCATTTGGGTTGATTCCAAGTCTTAGCTATTGTGAAATGAGCTGCAATAAACATTAATGTGCAGACAGCTTTTTTGTTTGCCAATTTAATTTCCTTTGGGTAAATTCCAAGGAGTAAGATGGCTGGGTTGTATGGTAGGGTTATATGCAGGTTTCTGAGGAATCTCCAGACTGACTTCCATAGTGGCTTGACCAGTTTGAATTCCCTCCAACAGGGGGTTAGTGTCCCTTTTCCCCCACATCCTCGCCAGCATCTGTTGTTGGTAGCTTTCTGAATGTGAGCCATTCTAACCGGGGTGAGGTGAAACCTCATTGTGGTTTTGATTTGCATTTCCCTGATTGCTAATGACCTTGAACATTTTTTCATGTGCCTGTTGGCCATTTGGATTTCCTCTTTTGAAAAATGTCTACTGAGGTCCTTGGCCCATCTCTTGAGTGGGTTGTTTGTTTTGTTGTTGTGGAGTTTCTTGATCTCTTTGTAGATTCTGGTTATTAACCCTTTATCTGTAGCATAGTTTGCAAATATTTCTCCCATTCTGTCAGTTGCCTCTTCAGGGATCCACAGATGGCATTTAACAACCAGCATCAAACTTACTTGTTCACTAACTCCTGCTTGATACAAGTTCAGATAAGATAGTGCTGGGTAAACAGCAAGTATTTGATACTAGGCATGGTGCTGGTTATGAGTGAGGAGTAAGACTGCTATTGTATGCCTTCCAGATGGACAGTCAATAAGCACATGATGGTGTGAACATAAGGGATGCGTGGTTGGAAAGACAGAGTTCAGTTGCAAGGGCACTGAATAATGAGAGAAGCTGTCCTATAACAAGAGGGTAAAAAAATACTCCAGAAAACAGACAGCTATACTCCACTTCAAAATGAGTAAAAGTTATCACAGGAAGAGAGGAATGTAAGTGTGTTCTTCTAAAGGAAACAGCATGGGCAAAAGCTCTGAGGTAGAAGAATGCATGGCATATCCATGGTATCATCCTATCAGATATTGCCAGCCAGACTCTAGAGGTTGTTAGGATTCAAATTCTACCTCTATCAACTACAATTTGTATTACCTTAGGCAAAATATAAAACCATGATGAGTACCCTTCATCTGTAAAATGAAGACAATTATTGTACTTACTTCATAGGCAGGTTGGATCAAGCAAATTAACATATAGACAGCACATATCTAGTATTGTTAGTTATTGTTAGATATTATTGTTACATATATAATATGATTTGAAATTTTGTACTACTTGTCTTGATAAAATTAAAACATTGAGTATTCTCTCTTCTGTTAAAGGTAAAAAGACCATGCATACTCTTTTTTTTTAAATTTTATGAAAGATAAAGCAGTTTATGTATATCCTATACATAAATAACCATGCACTCTAACAGTACTGTTCAGTGACTTTTAGTAAATGTAGACAGGTGGGAACCATCACCATGATCCAGCTTTAGAAAATTCCCATCACTCCAAAAGGCTCCTACAAGCATTTTTGAAGTCTTTTTCCAGTTTTACTTCCCCAAATGCATGTAAGTCAGAAACTGCAATCTCTCCATATAAATTTGCCTTTTCAGTATAAATGGAATCATAGAACATGTGAAAAAAAGACTTTGGTAGAATGAGGTGTGCAGTTGAAGAAGGCTTGGGGGGCAGTGGTTTTATGCTGTGCAATGCTCCCATGTTTCTTTCATCAGTAGAGTTTCAACTTATTCTTTCCTCCCTTTTGGAATCTCCCAAGCCCACATCAATAAAACCATGAAATTGCAATCATTCTATTATTTTTACAGCAACATGTTGTAAGCAATGTCCAGAATCACAAAGCTATCTTTGAGAATTGTGAAATTTACTTTGAAATTTGAAAGGAAAATATTCCATAATGCAGTTTCAAGGGTACAAAGTAAGAATTAATGTCAATTAACTAACATGAAAGACTAAGAATATATTTTAAGTACAAAAGTCATCATACATTTTAAATAAAAAATCTATTATGCCCCTTACTTCATTCAATAAGCCTATAAACTCCTAAAGTATAGGACTGAATTCATAGACTAAACTTGTTATACTACAGCCATGGGTAGACACACATATTTTCAATAAATTATTTCTGAGTTTATGAATGAACTTTACCAAGAAGCTAAGTAAACACAATTTTCTGATTAGATCAAACATTGAGAAATATGACTGGGATGATTTGAGTGATACACCTGGCCTCCCATGTATGTGTTACCCTTTCCTGAGAGGTATAGAAATCTTCCATATCAACTCTCTAATGAAAATTGCAAGTGAGGTGGAATTCAGTGTTAAGTCTAAGAAACAGTAAAACAGCTTTGAAGGATCAACTTTAAATTGGAATCCTATTGCCACAACACTGTGTCACATTATATTGTGATCACCAAGACAAAGAGAGTATACTCATCCTAAAACTAGTGAGAAAACATGTAAATCAGCTATTTAGCCAGAACACTTTCCAATGATTCACTCTGCAAAAGTTTCTCCATTCCTTCTGGTTCCCCTCCACCTCTGGGTTTATGTTGCCCCATATTCAGTCCATCCTAATCTTGCTTAACATGGAAAAATAGAATGAGGATCTTTCTAATGTGACTGGACCTAGACATTTACATATTAAAATATACCCATTCATTCACCCTTACTGCTTGCCTATTTTAAAGCACCATTTGAGATGTGTAAGATAGATTAATAAAACTGATACAAATCAGTGGCTTTGTGAACCTTACATTGTTTGAGAACCACAGTTTGTCAGACACTGAATCATTTTGTTTTTATTTATTTAAAAGGCAAAATAGAAGATAAAGAAGGCAGTAAAGAGATGGGAGAGAGGGTGAGGAGGGAGAATAGAGGGAGAGACCATACAACCACTGGTTCTATCCTTAAATGCCCACCTGTAAGACTGAATCAGGCCAAATCAAGAGCCAGGAACTTGGTCCAAGCCTCAAACAGGTGTGGCAGGACTGAAGCCCTTAGGCCATCCTCTACTGCTTTCCCTAGTACATCAGTTGCTAACTGGATGGTGGTTGCTGACACTCAAACCAGCACTCCAATATGGGTTGTGAGCATCCCAAGCTGCAGCTTAACCTGCTGAGATGCAATGCCTACCACACACTGAATTACTTTGCACAAGTTACATATCCCTCACAACCAGGATATAGGTGCCTTTATCATCCACACTTTATAAGAAAAAGACCTAAAGGAAAGATCTCCACGAGTGAGATCCCAGTGGAAAGAACAGGTCATCACAGAAGGAGGTACCTTTCTCTGAAGGGAGGAGAGAACTTCCACTTTGACTATGACCTTGCCTAAATATGATCAGAGTCGGTGAACTCAAAAGGTTTCCATAGCCTTGGCAACTCATGACAAGGGCCTAGGGTGATTACTGATGCCATCAACAAGAGTGTCAATTTGTTAAGTCAACAACAGGAGTCACTGTGCACTTACTCCTCATGCAGGATCCCTGTCCTCAATGTGCTATACATTATGATTAATGCTATAACTAGTACTCAAACAGTATTTTTCACCTTGTGTTTCTGTGTGGGTGCAAACTGTTGAAATCTTTACTTAATGTATGCTAAACTGATCTTCTGTATATAAAGAGAATTGAAAATGAATCTTGATGTGAATGGAAGGGGAGAGGGAGCAGGAAAGGGGAGGGTTGTGGGTGGGAGGGAAGTTATGGGGGGGGAAGCCATTGTAATCCATAAGCTGTACTTTGGAAATTTATATTCATTAAATAAAAGTTAAAAAAAGAAATTGTATAAGTGTTTAAATACATGACTACATGTCCAGGTTTACACACAGGAATGACTCCAATCCTGGCATCTAACTCCAGACCATACAGACTTAACCATGACAAAACCCCACACCTTATGAAATGCTGGTAGCACACAAATACATAGCAAATGAGGCATACTATACAATTGTCCCCTAATATGCTAACTTGTAATTGTCCTAATTATGTTTACTTCCCACAAGAAAGCACCCTTTATGAGCCAAGCAGGCTTTATAGTACAGGAGTTAAGGGTACACCATACTGTATATTGTCCAGCTGCTTGGCCTCTTTTGGCCTCAGTTTCCTTATACATAAAATAAAACCCCAGTGTCCAACTCACACAGTAGCAGCGAGGATGAAAAACAAATGTGTGCAGGATGCTTGGCTCACAGGAAGCACAATAAATTGCTGCTGCTATCAGTATTCTTAGACACAGCACTGGCTCCCACAGCTTGCAGCCAAAGCTGGGTGTACAGTAAATCACTGAAAAAAAAATGGGCTTTGGGTTTTCTCAGATCTTCCAGGTTCCTTGGATATTTCTACTCATTCAACAAATATCTGAGCAGTTTCTATTCCATGTCAGGCTGTTCAAAAGGGTGAACCAAAAAGAAAAGTTGTCTTTTACTCATTACATAATACTATGGTTGTCACCCCCAACTTGCTTTCCTTCCTAATACAAAGTCAGAAGGCATGCACTCTCTCCAGGCAAATTTACCAAAATATTAAACATCTCACCCTAATGCCACTAGAATTACCTTATCACATTCTTGCAAATCAATGCAGTCTGAAAATGATTTCTTTGTTTAACCTGTAAACATAGGCTGGTTGGGGTCAGGGTTGTGAGGTAGGATGTTAAGCTTCCACCTGTGGTGCCAGCATCCCACATCGGCACCAGTTCAAGTATTGGCTGCTGCTCCTCTTTGAGTCAGTTCTCTGATGTTGGCCTGGGATGGCAGTGGAGGATGGCCTAAGTGCTTGGGACCCTATACCTATGTGGGCCCCTGTAACCATGTGAAAGACTCAGAAGAAGTTCCTGTATCCTGGGTTTGGATCAGTGCAGCTCCACATGTTGCAGCAAGCTGGTGAGTGAATCAGATTGTTTCTGCCTCTCTGTAAATCTTCCATTCAAATAAATAAATACTTTTTTAAAAAAGAGCCATACAAGGCCGGCGCCGCGGCTCACTAGGCTAATCCTCCACCTAGCGGCGCCGGCACACCGGGTTCTAGTCCCGGTCGGGGCGCCGGATTCTGTCCCGGTTGCCCCTCTTCCAGGCCAGCCCTCTGCTGTGGCCAGGGAGTGCAGTGGAGGATGGCCCAGGTGCTTGGGCCCTGCACCCCATGGGAGACCAGGAAAAGCACCTGGCTCCTGGCTCCTGCCATCAGATCAGCGCGGTGCGCCGGCCGCAGCGCGCCGGCCGCGGCGGCCATTGGAGGGTGAACCAACGGCAAAGGAAGACCTTTCTCTCTCTCTCTCTCTCACTGTCCACTCTGCCTGTCAAAAAAAAAAAAAAAAAAGAGCCATACAGCAAATATTTTTTTTAAAAAAATATAGTATCCTGGGGCTAGCACTGTGGCATAATGGGTAAAGCAGCCAGTTGCAGTGTTGTCATCCTATATGAGCACTGGTTCTAGTCCTGACTGCTCCACTTTTGATCCAGCTCTCTACTATGGCCTGGGAAAGCAGTGGAGGATGGTCCACGGCCCAAGTCCTTGGGACCCTGAACTGACAGGGGAGACCTGGAGAAAGCTTCTGGCAACTGGCTTCAGACTGGCACAGCTCCAGCCATTGCAGGCAATTGGTGTGTGAACCAGTGGATGGAAGACCTCTGTCTCTCCTTCTCCCTCTCCCTCTCTCTAACTCTCCTCCTCTCTCTGTATTACTCTGAATTTCAAATAAAATAATTTATTTAAATTATAATATCTAAGAGTATCAGATGAGACTCAATCATTAAATAACAAGGCTAGTCTATCTCTGTGTTACTCTGAATTTCAAATAAAATATTTTTTTAAATTCTATCTAAGAGAATCAGATGAGAATCAATCATTAAATAAAAAGGTTCTGTTTTCACTGGAGTAGGCTAATTAGAACACACTTTAAGAATAGCTTTTAAAAAGTCAAATCTAACCATTTTTCTTACTTAGAATTTGGAATACTTTTATTCCCTTGACTCATGATTCAACTATAGATTTGAATTCTCTCTCTCTCTGTGTGTGTGTGTGTATGTTTGTGAGTATGTGGGGAATGTGTTAGAAAATCTCTTGAAATTAGTTATTTTATTCTCTAAAGAGTTACAACAGTGGCTGACACTGTGGTACAGCATGTTAAGCTGCCATATGCAGTGCAGGCATCTGATATGGGTGCTGGTTTGAGTCTTGGATGCTCCATTTCTAATCTACCTCACTTCTAATGCTCCTGATAAAGCAGCAGATGATAACTCAAGTGTTTGGGCTTCGGCACTCACATGAGAAACCCAAATGAAGTTCCTCGTTCCTGGCTTCAGCCTGGCCTGGCACTGGCCATTGTTTCAGATGAGCACAGCTCCAGCCTCTCCCTCCCTCCTTCCCTCCTGCTCCCCCCCTTCTCTGCATTTCAAATGCATAAATAAAGGAATAACAATAATCTATTGGGCAGCTAGTATGGTTAAAAACATCTTTCCATGGATGAGAAAGACTTTGACACAGCAATTTTCAGGAGACTTATTGGAAAAGGCTGGCTGGAGTGGAAAGCAGAATCAGCAAATTAGAAGTTTAGCCACATTGCAATCACAACAGAAGCCTCAACTGATCTCACAAGATGATCTGAGGTTGCAATGCCCATTCAGAAAAAGCCCAATTTGAGATAAAGGTAAGACTTTGAACACCAAACAGTCCTTAGGCATAGTATCCATTAGAAGAACAGAGCCATGGCTGACATGAGAGATAATATCTAGGAGTGGACTCAGAGGAAGACCATCAAGAGCTAACACTACTGACAGGTGGCAAAATAAGGAAGAAGTCATGTTGGCTGCAAGCCACAGCACACCTTTTATTAGAGTATTCTCACAACAAGCTTAACGAAATAAATAATTCTATTATGGCCATTTTACAGATGTGAAAAATGACCTCAGAAAGTGTAAAGTTTAAATAACTTATATAATTCATACAGTGAGTTGGTAATAAGGCCAATGTTGTACTTCTTAAGTTTGTCTCCAAAGATTCCATTATTATTCATTTCCTCTGAAATGAAGAAGGAGAGGAGAAGAAAGGCCATACACAGGGGAGGGAGAGAAGGTTCTACAATATGGTACAAGGCAAGACATGCAATAGACTGAAATTTCACATTGCTGTGGCATCTATGATAGTATAACCACTTGGACAAGGCCAAGAGTTCAATTGCAAATGTGAGGCCTAATTATACACATTCCTCTTGGTTAACTTTCTTTTTTTTTAGTAAGATTGGTTTATTTATTTAAAAGTCAAAGTTATACAGAGAAGGAGAGACAGAGGGATGGGGGGGTTCCATCTGCTGGTTCACTCCTTAATTGGCTGCAACAGTCCAAAGCAAACCCAAAGCCAGGAGTCAGGAGTTTCTTCAGGGTCTCCTATGCAGGTGCAGGCGCCCAAGGACTTGGGCCATCTTGTACTGCTTTCCCAGGCCATAGCAGAGAGCTGGATTGGATGTTGAGCAGATGGGACTTGAACTGGCAACCATATGGGATACCAGCACTGCAGGCGGTGTCTTTACCCACTGTGCCACAGCACTGGCCCCTTGGTTAACTTTCAGAAGGAAGTCAACCAGACTCACAAATGGATGCCACATAGTAGTTAGAGGGCAGACAGATACTATCAACACAGACAATGAACCAGTGGGGGACTACTGAGTTATGCTTCAGAAGCTTCATTTGTATCATTGGCTTCAAATGTAAAAGTGAATGAAACCTTTCAGACACCAAAAAAGATAGTTTCCATGTCAACAATGCAAAGTTAAGGCAGAGGCACTGAGCATCTTAGAAGATACTGACAATAACTGGCAAAAGGAGGTATGACTTTGCTTAGGTTGTGGTAATCAGAAGTATGCCTCTTTCTCCAGCCTTGACAAGGGGCAAGACTGGTAAGTTATGGATACAAATTTCAGAACACAGGCTTCCAATATGTGGTGATTAACTGAAGCAACTTCTACCATGGCCTGCTTGAGTGTTGATGCTGCAGAGGTGCTGGAGGAAATGTGCAGGCTCCTCGTCAGCATACCCCATCCGTACAAAGCACTAGGCTCGGTGGAGAAGAGATATTCCAGAGTGCCCATGCCAACCAAGGTTGAGAAATGGTAAGTGAGAAGTGGGAAGGACCAATACCAGGGTTCATGGTAAAAGGAAGAGTCCTGCCTTAATATGTTGACCATGCAGGTATACTAAGGGCTTGTCTTCCTTTTTGCCAATGACCAAGCAGGGCTAGTTCATCACACTGATAAAGTAATACCTGATTCAGTGCCCAAGAGGTCACAATTATTTAGGCTATGAGCCCAGTAAACAGGTGACTGTCACCCAGAGAGGTGTCTGTGGAATGCATGAAATACTGTGCCAAGGGACCTGCTATGGAGACTATCTGGGGGGATGAGCCACATCTGTGCCGAGGAGTATCTGAAACACATGAGGTTTACCTGAAATGAGACAACTTGGGATCTCCCTTTAGCACAGCATCCAGTAGTGATCACTTGATGAGGATGGCCAGGTGTGGTACCAGCATGTGGAAAATGGATGAAGAGATGTCAGGGAGAACAGCACCTGATGCACACCTCTAGCTGCACAGTTCTGGGTGATGAGCACAACAGGAAGCTGCTGCTGTGAACACTCCATTGGGTGGATGTACATGGGTATTTTCTATGGTGTTGAGGGTCTGCACAGCTAAACTTCAGGGACTATAACCATCAGGGCCAGCAGAGTTGGTTTGGACTGCTGTAGGAGTCCTCTTAAAATAATAGAGGGATGAGCACTGGGGAACACCATGTAATATGGCTCTTTTGAGACCCACATCCTATATTAGGGTGTGTGGGTTTGAGTTCTACTCCACTTCCAATCCAGCTTCCTACTAAAGTGCACCCTACAAGGCAGCAGATAATAGCTCAAATACTTGGGTCTGTGCCACCCATACTGAGTTCTGGGATCTTTGTTTCATAAAACCTGATGTTTTCACATGACAACCTGGTTCAATCCCAGGTATTGTGAATATCTGGAGAGAGAACAGTGGGTGAGAGATCTCTGTGCCTTTAATGTGAATAAAATTAATTTTCAAAATTTAAATAAACCTCCTGCATCCATGTGGTCAGAGTGGGACCATTCCAGTTGTTCCCCTTCACTGTGGGGATGGCAGCTGCATAGACTAATTGAAAAATGCCTAAATATCTTAGTGGCCTCCTTTTCTCAGTTGCACATCATTGTTTGACATAAGGAAGTTCATGATGGAGTGTGTTATTTTCCAGATCACCAACACACACTGCAGCAAAGGAACACCTTATGTCCATCCACTTTGCATGGAGGACGCCATCAGCTCTGTTTTCCAGATGATATGTCTTTCATGTGGGTTACAGGGACCCACATACTTCAGCCATCATTCACTCCAAAAGTGAGTATTGGCAGAAAGCTGGAATTGAGAGTTGTGACTGTAACCTAGGCACACCAATATGGGATGTGGACATACTAAGCAGGGTTGTAACAGGTGCCAAATGTCGATCCTGTGATGAATTTTGGAAGTGCCTCTGTATATCCAAGGATTTCGGAGAAAGGAGACAGAGACTTCTGGGCCCTGCCCCTTTACTACATAGTTTCTGCTTCTCCCCAACATTGCACACCACTTCACATGTCTCTGCATGCTCACGCCTGAGGTCTATTCATGTGGATAGGGAAGAGCAGCAGAGCACAGAAGAGTGGGTCTGGGGGACAAGGCAGATTAGGGAAAAACTGGACTGTGACAGTTTCTGCCTGGATCCTGCCCAGTTAGAGGCACATCTTTGGAGATGCTGGGACTAGTAAGTAACACCACAGTTACCCAGTGGCTACACACTGTTTAGTGACCACATCTGAAGCAGAGGCAAATTGGACATCTACATGCCAAAAACTGAAATATCTTTATATTACGCCAGGCATGAAAGTCAACTCAAAATGAATTGAAGGCTTACATAAAAGGTCTGAGAATATAAACCCCCTTACAAATGGAAGCAGATTCCTTGATATTAGTCTCAACAATGCTTGTTTAGATATGATACTAAAAGCACAAGTGAAAAAGCAAAGGCTGCAAGAAATCTAAGAAATCTTCTTCATACGATAGGAAAAACAGAACAGATAAAGCAAGGAAGGGAAGAAAGTATTGGAAAGCCTGAGTTTGAACACAGACAACTCAAAAGCAAATACTGTAATAAAAATCGCACAAAGGATTGATCAGTTTTCCATTGAATATATACAAGTAGCCAACAGGTAACTGAAAGGGGGCTCAAAAACTGCTAACGAAGACTACAATGCTAATCAAGACCACAATGATTATCATCTCATATATGTTAAAATGAATATTATCCAAAAGTAAAAAGATAACTTTGGACCAGGGAGGAAAAAAAGGAATATAAAAATTGCTGGATAGAAAGTAAATTGGTATATCCAATATAGAAAACACTGTGTAGGTCTTCAATCAAAATTAAACATAGAACATATGACAAAGCAATCCCACTATTGCCTATGTATACAAAAGAGATAAAATCAGTACCTCAAAGAGACACGTATCTCCACATTAATGGCAGCATTATTTACAAGAAAAATATATGGAAACAACCCCATTGTCAACAGATGAGTAAAGAAAATGTGATACACACCACACACACACACACACACACACACACAGGAATCACAGTCAACCTTAAAAAGGAAATTCTTCCATTTTGTCAGAATGAGGATCCAAAAATATGAATGTGGACATTAGGCTATTTAAAATAATGCACAGAAAAATAAATGCCACACAATGTCACTCATATGTGCCATCTAAGAAAGTCACACTTAATCACAAAACAGAATGGTGGTTATCATGGGCTGAGAGTGAGGACATGGGAAAATATTAGCAGAACACACATTTGAAGCTATGAGATAACACCTCAAGACTGTGGGGAGCAACTCGGACTAGACTAAGTTACTGGAATTAAGACTTATTCTATGCATCTGCTCTCCCACAATATGGCGCTGAGAAGGGAAACAGCTTCTACCCAGCTGCCTCCAGTTCAACCAATAAACAGCAGGACCTGCTCCTGATTGGAGGAGAGCAGCGTACTCAGCGTGTGGGCAGCCGAGTTGGGATTGGCGGAGGAGGACTATAAAGGAGGAGAGAGACGGCATGCACGAGGAACATCTAAGGGGAACACCTGTGCAGCCCCCGAGAGAGCCGGCCGGCGGTGTGCCGCTCCCCCGCGGAAGTGGGGAATGTGGCAGGGGGAACCGCCCTTCCACGGAGGTGGAAGGGTCGGTAGCCCACCCGGGAAGAACCAGCAACAAACCCGGGGAGGGCCGAGCAGACAAAAGAACAGTGCAGGGTCCTGTGTCGTTCCTCCATGAAGAGGGGGAGCGACAAAGACCTTAATATTCAACACAGTAACTAGATGATTATATCACACACTCACAACTTGCTAATATCTTACGTATGCTTTAATAACATAGGGGTGTAAGGTGATCGATATGTTAGATTGTCCTAATCATTTCATAATATGTATGCACAAAAGGATTCCAGAAAGTTTATGAAAAGATGTAATCAAAAGATAATGTGAATTGTCCATAATTTTTAAGGTCCCCTCATATAGCAAAACATACCTTGAATATGCACAAATTGCGTCAGTCATACTCTGACAATCTTGAAAAAATAAAACAAGCAAAAAAACTTCCGATATTAAAATATAAATTCAAAATAACTTGGTAAACTAGACATATATTCAGGATTAGGAAGGCTTTCATGGAACAGAAATCGTTTTTAAAACACACACAAATTTGAGTAGCCAAAATTTCTATTTTGAAAGTGCAAATATAGATGGCATCTGTTAGGAGGAAGTGTAAGGGCTAAGATGACACCCAAGTACCGAATTACAGGGGCCTCCTGCCCCTCTAAAACCTGGGTAAAAACTCTGAGCCAAATAAAACTTCGGTTTCTACCTTACTCAATCTATGTTACTGCGTTACTGCAAACAGAAAACGGAGTGAGACGTCCCAGACACAGCTACGTGAAGCCAGTGCCCTGGAAAAGACCCTGCGGCCCACATATTTAGAATCTCGAGGGAACCAGGTCCGTGTGGGGAAGAGGAGGAACCGACAGCGCCTATGCATGAACCGCACACACAGAGCCTGCGTTCTCCCTAGTGACCACCCCGTCCCCGCTGCACAATCGGGGAGACGCGGAGCTGCCGCCACACAGCTGCCCGCTATAGCTCCGGGACCGAGAAGTCTCTGCGGGCAGAGAAGCGGCAGGACCTCGGGGGTCCTGGGTGCCGGCAGAGCCCTCAACCCAGGGGTCTGGGGACCGAGGGAAGCCCTATGCCAGCGCCAATATGGAGTCCACAGTGGCAGGGCCAGCGTCCTCCCGGCCTGCAGCTCCGGGTTCCCCTCTCGGACCCCCAGGCCCACACACTCACCGTGTCGCGGTGTCCGGCTCCGTAGGTGCCCAGAGTCCCCGGTGAGCGAAAGTGGAGAGAGGCAGAGGCCGACTTCACTTAGGCAGACTCACGGCAGCTGAGCTGCCTCCCCGGACCTCACTCGCTGGAACGCTAAGACGACTGTGACGTCAAGGCCCGCGTGCTGACACAGCGTGGACGGCACCGTGCCTGATTGGGCAGTTTGCCGGTCTTGCGTGCACGCAACGTCACAGAGGACGGAGCCAATCAGCATCCCTCACAGCAGGACCCCTGACGTCGGGTGTCCTGGATGGGAACAGGAGGGACAGGCCTGGGTTCAGGTCTGCAGTGGCCGCCCCCGGGCGCGCACCTCCGAGCTCCTGCCGCCCGTGGCCTCGACCTGGGTCCACGTCCTTCTCCCTGGCGGATCCTGCCTGATGCTGGCCGACCCTGCCTCAGTGAGTACAGTTCTGTGTATCCACTTCCGGAGCCTTCATTTTCCTCGTATTCCTGCTCATTTTCCTGTTGGGTCATTGGTATTGCTTTTTAATATTGATCTGAACGATACTTAAAAATATAACATAATTTAATCTTTTTTCTCTTTTCTCCTGTCAATATTTGTTGTCCACTCTGCCTATTGACCTTTCATAGGATTTGTAAAACATTGATCTTTCCCACAGCCTCTTTAAATTCATTTATCATTTATCTCCAGTCTGTTGTGAGCCTCACATTGATAGCACATCTTGAGCCAGGAACTCTGAGTCTCCTACATGGGTGGCAGGTACTTAAACTTGAACAATCCTTTTTTCTTTCCCAAGCCTATTACTGGGGAGCTGTGTTGGAAGCAGATAAGCAGGGACTCTAGCAGTCCAAAAACAGATGCCAGTTAAGCAGTGGCTTAACCCGCTTGGTCATAATGCTGGCCTCTCACTGTTTGCTTTGAAATAAAGGAAAATAAGGGAATAGTGAGGGCCATGGAATCATCATAGACCTGCCCCACTACTAGCATAGCTGGCTCAGGCCAACACTGTCACTGATTTACCATTCTTCTTTCTTGATAAGCCTGACTCAATTTTTTAAATAGGATGTAAATGTATGTGTATGTGCATGTACACATAGGTAAGTCCTAGGAGATCTATGCCTTCTTTTCAAGCTTTAGGTCCTCCCTCTTAATCAGATTTGAGTGTCACTTCCAAAAGTTCTGCCCATATATTTCTACACCCCCATCCTATTTAAAAAAATTGTCAGGCTTATCAAGAAAGAAGAATGGTAAATCAGTGACAGTGTTGGCCTTTGCCAGCTATGCTAGTAGTGGGGCAGGTCTACCATGATTCCATAGCCCTCACTATTCCTTTATTTTCCAAAATAGAGAGGAATTCAAGTTAAATTACTCTAGGTGCTGGAAGAATAATGTCCTATAATTTCAAAGGTCTGGGTCAGGTGTCTATGTCTGTTCTTCTACCACCAGGCAGGTGATTCCAGTAGAAACATATGTGAGGTGTAATTATAAATTTTTTAGTACGCATATTAAAAAAGTAAAAATAAGGAGGTAAAATTATTCTAATGACATTTTCTTCAGCCAAATAAAATATAAAAATATATTTCAACTTATTATAAAAATTATTGGTGAGGATTTTAAATTATTATTTCCAGTCTGTTGTGAGCCTCACATTGACAGCACCTCTTGGTTAATGCTAGCTGCATTTTAGGCACTGGGTAGCAATAAGTGAACTCAACATTGCAACTCTAAATCATCCAAGACAGTTTTGTCAGGGAGAGGAAATCCACTTTTTTTTTCTTTTTTGATTTTGTAAGGACATTTATATAAGATACATACTATCATTCTTATCATTTCAAAACATTTTTATAAGGTTGTGTTCTCATTTTGTGTTTATCATTTGCTTCTAAGTGTGAGTACACACTTTCATAAGTGCTGTTCAATCTCTAACACTCCTTAACCTTTCCATGTATGACCCTTACTAGGACTCTCAGAGAACTAGAGCAAGGAGTCATATCAGGATATATATATCTGAGTGAATCTTTACTATAATCTACTATAATGTAAATAAATTTTTTATATAAATGTATATAAGTATATGTACTCTTCAGTACTACCAAGTACAGATGAAATGTGATTTTCATTAAGCAATGAAAGAATTATTTTATATGCTATTTGGGATGGAATTTCAAGGTAGATATGTAAAGAAGCAGCATAAAGGTGTTCCCAGATAAGAAGAGTGGAATTGAGCAAGCATAACATCATAAATGGCAAATACAGAACAAAATATATGAAGTTTATTAAGAGAAATTAAACATAAACTTAAATCCCTAAAAGAATGCCCAGTTGCTAGTGAATTTGAGTTCTATTTTATAAATTCAGGAATTCCCTCAGTATTCTAAGCAAGGCAGAAGGAGAGTCATAGCTGTTTGTTGAAGAATTAAATTTATACCACTATAAATCAAATAAGGAGGTTGTTGAATTTCTTGAGCTCTTTATAGATTCTATTAATCCTTTATCAGTTCCTCAGTTTGCAAATATTTCCTCCCATTCTGTTGGTTGCCTCACTAACTTTCTTAGTGTTTCTTTTGCAGTGCAGAACCTTCTCAGTTTTATGTAATGCCATTTGTCAATTTTAGCTTTGTTTGCTTGTGCTCTGGGATATTTTCCAAGAAGTTTTTGCCTATGTAAAAAATATTTTATAGGGTTCCCCCAATGTTCAGTTTGATGGTATCGAGTTATGTATTAAGGGCTTTGATCACTTTGAGTGGACTTTTGTGTAAGGTGTTAGGTAGGGGTCTTGTTTCATACTTCTGCATGTATAGATCCAGTTTTATTAGGAATAAGTTTCTAAGGTGTAGGCATTTAGTCTAGTGTTCCAGATGGTTGTTTAAATATCTGTATCATACACTGGAGCACCTGGATTTGATTCCTGATTCCAGCTCATGATTTCATAATCCCGCTAATGTAGACTCAGAGAGATAGTAGTTTGGCTCAATTAATTGGGTTCCCAAAACTCACAGGATAGGCATAGATTACACTTTTTGCTCTTAGCTTCAATTCCATCCCAGTATGGCCATTGACACTATTTGGGAATGAATCAGTCAATGGATCTGCTTTTTTTTTCCTTTCTATCTGATTTTAACCTCTCTTTCTCTTCACCTCTCTGGCTTTCTGCCCTTTATTATTTACTTAATTAAAAAAGAAAAAGACCTCTTAATGCACTGTTTCTACATCCATTAAAAGTATTTTTTTGGCTTCATTCCCAGATGTGAAACTAGTAGTTTAGGTGTTTTAACATTTTATTTCAATATATTGCTTCTTTAAATTCTTGTGATGAGTTTGTTTACTTTTTCTTTAACCTCAATATCTGTATTTGAGCCTATTCATGGTGTGCCAGGTTATTATTTTTTTTTTTTTTGACAGGCAGAGTGAGAGTGAGAGACAGAGAGAAAGGTCTTCCTTTTTCTGTTGGTTCAGCCCCCAGTGGCCACTGTGGCTGGCACGCTGTGGCCAGCACACTGTGGCCGGCACACCGTGGCCGGCACAGCATGCTGATCTGAAGCCAGGAGCCAGGTGCTTCTCCTGATCTCCCATGTGGGTGCAGGGCCCAAGCACTTGGGCCACCCTCCACTGCCTTCCCAGGCCACAGCAGAGAGCTGGATTGGAAGAGGAGCAACTTGGAGTGCCAGGGTATTTTAAAAATTTCATGGAAAAACAAAATGAAATGTTTAATTTGGTGCAAAAATAATTTTATGCTTGTCACTTGCCAACTCCTAACTCTCTGGGTCTTTCCTGCTCCTGCCTGCTCCTGCCAGCTTTGCCTGACCTCCTGGCATTTAAATCTAGCCTACCTAGATTGATGACTGTTTTCTGGATTTATCAATGGAAATTGTCCTGAACAAGGCAATTCAATGTTTATTTTGTATAAGTGTATGAAAGATAAATTTCATCTATAGAATCCTAATTTCCATGTGTGTAATTCTGGAATGTCCCGTACCCTTAACATGTGAACATGCCAGCTCATGGTCCTCTGGCTATAGTCCTTGATGTGGAAAGACCCCAAGTGGTGTCAGCTGATGTATATAAGGGTGATTTCCATCCTGTCTTTATTTACTGTTGACACCGCTTATATTTTAAGTTTTTGGTGTTCTGAGGTTTCACAACAATGTGCCTAGGTGTAGATTATCTTTGCATTGTACTTGAGCTAATTTGTGCTCTCTGAATGTGATAATCCTACATCCATCATCAATTCTAGATCATTCTCAACTGTCACCTCAGCCACTGATGCCTAGTATCTCCTTATGCATCTCCAATAAGATTAACTTTAGATTTCTTGTTATTTACTTCAGATCCCTGAACAATTTGTTTATATTTACTTCTCTTTATCTTTGGTGTATTCTATTATAATATCTTCAGATGCATCTTGTACTGGCCCAATTCTCTGTTCAGCTCTGTGCACTGCCCTATTTAATCTATTCAGTAATTTTCTACTTAACTGACTATATGGGATCTCTAGAAATTTTGTTCCATTTCTTTCAAGTGTACAAGCTTGCTTTTCTATAGTATCATGTAATAATTTTATTATGGCTTGTACTTCCTTTATTTATGTAATTAAAATGCAATAAAATTTCTAAAAGTTATAATAAATGGTGCTCATGCCCTCAGAGTATCATTGCCTGAAGTGCTTCCTCATTTTTTTGAAACTCATGGTCTATTATTCAGATGTTTGTTTTTAACTAGCTGCTTAATCCAATTTTTTATTTTTATAACAATACATGCTGTAATAGATATCATTGATGTATGCCCATTCACAGAGGTGAATTAAACCACCAGATTAAATTACTAGAACTAAAATTGCTGAGTTAAAGAGCATAGGCATTCATAATTCTGATGCATATTGTCATACATATGATGTATATCCATATTTTTGTCCATTTTTTTCTGTTTGATTTTTAGATTTTTATATTGATTTGTGGCAGCTTCTTATGTAATGGAGTAATTCACCCATTATATAGAGGATTCATATCTTATAAATATTTAAGACATTCCTTATGGTTCATTTTGTGTTAAAATGTTTACTTTTGTGAATTTAAATAATTCAGTCTTTAACTCTGAGTCTGTTGAATTTACTATCAGATTTGAAGTGGCTCTACCTCACTGAAGCGTAGTATTTTGTGATTTATTCAAGCTGTGTATTATTTTACCCTGCCTCAAATGTGTGTTTTAAACACCTCCTCCCTCCAGGTGACTAGCACAGTTCCTTTAACATTTATTGCAGGCCATCTTAATTAATCTGAAATCCCACAATTATTGTACACCAAATTCTAGTAAGCATTTGGGAGATTTTTATTTATGTATGTATTTTTCTATTCTAATTCAGTGATACCTCTTATAGCATTATTTCCCATTTTTTCCCAAGAATCACTGCTGTGTATTCTTAATTGTCATTTATTAACACTTACTTCAGCTTGTTTAGTTCCTTAAAATCTTATCATTATGTTAATAAGTGTGTAATAAGTCCATTCACTGCCATGGTGTGATCATTTGAAAAAATTTTATTAAAATAAAGAGAACAGACTTCATGTTTTTCAGGTACCAGACTGTTTTGATTGTAACTGTCCTGTAGAATGTCTTAAAATCTGGTATTGTGATGCTTCCAGCTTTGTTTTTGCTGTTTAAGATTGTGTTTGCTATTTGGTGCCTCTTTGCTTACATCTGAATTTTAGCATTACTTCTTTAGATATGAGAAAATGTCCGTGGTATTTTTATTGGAATCTCATTGAATCTGTAAACTTCTTTTTGTAGTATGGACATCTTGGTGACACTAATTCCAATTTTTTCTTCTTCTATTTCTTTCTTTAAAGTTTTTATAAATTTCACATCCTTGGTTAAATTTATTTAAAGCTTTATAGATTTGAATTAGCTACTCTGAATAGTAGTGATATTTATGTTCTTTCTCAGCTGTGGCATTGTGTATTCAAAGGCAATTGATTTTTTTTAATTTTTATTTATTTATTTATTTTGACAGGCAGAATGGACAGTGAGAGAGTGAGACAGAGAGAAAGGTCTTCCTTTCCGTTGGTTCATCCCCCATAATGGCCGCTATGACTGGTGCACTGTGGCTAGCACACTGTGCCAATTTGAAGCCAGGAGCCAGGTGCTTTCTCTTGGTCTCCCATGTGGGTGCAGGGCCCAAGCACTTGGGCCATCCTCCACTGCCTTCCCAGGCCACAGCAGAGAGTTGGACTGGAAGAGGAGCAACTGGGACAGAACCAGTGCCCCAACTGGGACTGGAACCTGGGGTGCCAGCACCACAGGCAGAGGATTAGCCAAGTGAGCCACGATGCTGGCCGGCAATTGATTCTTGCGTGCTGATTTTATATCTTGCAACTTTACCTAGCTCTCTTATGAGTTCCAATAGTCTCTTAGTGTAATTTTTTTTGTTCCTCTCTATATAGAATCATGTTTCCTGTAATGAGGGAGAGTTTGACCTCTCCTTTCCAACTTGTGTCCCTATGATTTTTATTTCATGCCTAATGGCTCTGGCTAAAATCTCCAGAATTATATTAAATAGCAATTGTGAAAGTAGGCATCATTATCTGGTTTCAGATTTTAGTGGAAATGATTCAATATTTCTCAAAATCAATATAATGTTGACTGTGGGTTTGTCATAGGTGGCCTTGATCCTCATGAGGTATGTTCCTTCTGTACCCAGTTTTCTTAAGGCTTTTATCATGAAAGGATGTTATATTTTATCAAATACTCACTTTGTATGTATTGAGATGATCATGTGATTTTTGTTCTCAACTTGTTAATGTGATGTATCCTATTTATTGATTTGCATATGTTTAATCATCCCATATGTTCCATATAAATGATGTGATTTATTGTTGGATTAGATTAGCTTGTATTATATTGAGAATTTTTACACATATTTTCATCAGGAACATGGAAGTATACTTCTCTTTCTCATAGTTCTTCCTTGTTTGGGAATTAAGGTGATGCTTCCTTTTTTCTTTTCACATCCCTGAACCAGTTTAAGTTAGTGTGGCTATACCTTTTTCAGCCATGTTGAATCCAATCAGGAGTATGGAATTCTTAAGTAGAAATTTGAACAAACAATATTTTTACAAATAAAATCCTTATGTTTTCTTTTCATGAAGCATCTTCATGTAAAAGCTCAGTTTCTCCTTGATATTTATCTATCTCCAAGAGTGTGACAGGCTATCACTGAACTAATTAAAAGCATAGTTTATAACTTTTACTGTAGAAGAAATATGGCGGCCGGCACCGCGCTCACTAAGCTAATCCTCCACCTTGCGGCGCCGGCACACCAGGTTCTAGTCCCAGTTGGGGTGCTGGATTCTGTCCCAGTTGCCCCTCTTCCAGGCCAGCTCTCTGCTTTGGCCCAGGAAGTACAGTGGAGGACGGCCCAAGTGCTTGGGCCCTGCACCCCAAGCTTTTAATAGTGGCTGCTCACATTAGCTAGTGAAACAGCTACCTAGTGTTACCTTGTCTAGGGAGGGAAGATGTCCTAAGTTTTGCTTTTGTAAACTCCATTCACAAATCTGTCCTAATGAATCTGCCCCTGGTAACTCTTTTACAAACATACAAGACCCACCAACCATTGAAACTGTGGTCCTAAGTCAGGTACGCTGCAATTTAACCCTACCAATGTTGTAACAGGTAAAGCATGATGCTTATGAACCTATAAATATTGTAATAAACTTGGGATTGTTGCTCATTTTTCAGGAAATTATTCCAGCTGAGCCCACTGGCATTATAAACTGCTTGGATTCTCTACTGTCTCTGATGCTTGTTTGAATGAGGGATTTTCCCACCCCAGGTTTCTGTAACAGTACATATTACAATTTATAAGAGCTGGGCTTAGTAACCAGAATCATAAATCTTCTCCTTCTGAAGATCCATATTTCTCTTGAAAAGAGGAAATGAAGTGGGTTGCCACTTTCTTTGAAAATGAAAAATAGTGACCAAAAAGAAATAGCATGAAGTCCTTAAATGATTTCCTGATAGAGTCAGTAAGACATATTTCTTCACTGAAAACAACTTTCAGAGGGTTTCTGATCAGAAGGAAATCCCAGGCTGCTGACTGCAGCAGGCTCAGAAAGCAGCAACTGCACTGATCCTCTGGTAGCACTGAGTGTCAGGCATCTGATTCGAATCACCTGATTCTGGCTTCCATATGAACAGTTCACTAACAGCTAAACACTCTCTGGAGAGGAATAAGTAATAACATGTGAAGTGACAAAAAGCACCTACTGGGTGAAATAGAACAAAATAACAAATCTGAGTCTTATGCTAGAAAGATTTTTGTATGTCATGGTTCTAAAATGAGAAAAAGTTAATAAAGTTATAGAAATCATAAATTATGTATTAATGGTAACAATGATTATAACAACTAATATTCTGAATATCAGAATAAATATAGTAGAAGAATTAATTTACATGAAGGTGAATTGAGTGATCTGATGAGATGTCAGTTTAAAAGAGTAAATTAAAAAAAAAAAAATCCTCCAAAACTGAAACTTGCATCAAGAAAAAAAGTGAATGACTAGATGATGTTTCTAGAGCAAGGATCAAGGAACTCTGAAAATTCTGTGGCATAAAATGATTTGTTTCTATGTTGAAGGCATTCACATGATATCCTCAGTGTCTGGATAATTTGGGATGAATTAATTTTGCCCTTTACACACCCATCTGCTACCCAGTCTGGAACTTGGATTTGAACTGGAGCAGATGCAGCAAGGTCAGTTTTTTAATCCTCTGCTCACTACTTATCCTGAGTCCAGAGAGTTTTTGATGCTTGCTTACTGCTGCAGAAATGTTTCTACACACTCCCCCCATTCCTTTCCTGTATCTGTGCTCAATTGAGCAGTGATCTACCCCTCAGTATTACCTTAGCTTGTGGTCTTTTCTCATTATATGTATGCACCTGTATTTATCCCTTCCATTCATCTTCCATATTTATTTCATCGCCTTTCTGGAAAAAGAAAAACACCAAACAGTGATGCAATAAACTATTAGGACTTGATAGTGCATGATCATGACACAAGACAATCTACTGTTACAAACTGAAGGCAATAAATAGAACTGTATGATTTATATGTCCAACAATTCAGAATCTGTAAAATGCATAATTTTGGAAAATAAAAACTTTGGGAAAATTTTCTCAACTATATCTGCAAATGAACCATGACATAAATATTACAGTTGTATAACTCTGATGATTCTGTTCCCAAATTTACCATGGGGATAATGAAAATTACACAGAAATAAAGAAATATAAAACACTGTAGTATACTGTCATAGTACACAGTATATTCCTAGGAAATATACTAAACTATATGAATTTACTGTTTGGTGGAGATCCTCAGTTTGATTATGGAGACAGAGGAGAGAGAGAGAGAGAGAGAGAGAGAGAGAGAGTCTTGCATGTATAGATTCATTCCCCAGATGGCGGCAATGATTGGAGCTGGGCTAATCTGAAGCCAGGAGCCAGGAGCTTCTTCTGGGTCTTCCACATGGATGGTAGGGGGCTCAAGGACTTGGACCATCTTTTGCTGCTTTCCAAGGCACATTAGCAGGCAGTTGGACCAGAAATGGAGCACTCAGACTCAAAACAGCACCCACATGTGGTGCCCAAGTCACAAAGAGCAGCTTTATGCACTATACCACAATGCTGGCCCTAAGATCCTCATTTTTAACTTTTCTACAAAGCAAATTAACTTCAACAATTACTTGAGTGTTTAAATTAAAAAAATACACTTAAAAATGTAGCTTAATTTCTCTTAGACTTTTTAACAAGAATATCAATGAAAGTTTGAAGTTATTGATAACAGTTTAATGAAAACACCCTAACTTTTTTTAAAAAGCTGAATTGTAATGCATAAAATCTGCCCATGAATAATTTTATAGTTGTCCACTTACCATTTCATCTTATTTCTAAAAATATTATAAATATGTAAGTGCTTTGACGAACTTGAAGTTACCATGATAAAATTAAATGAGCATAAAATACAAGTCTGTACTTAAATTTTATAACATTTCTTAACATTAGTGCATCCTATAGTACAAGATTCACTGACATTTTATATTCATAAATGGGAATTGGCTCTCAGAAGAAGTTTCGGCTTTTTAATGAATATAAATTTGTAGAGGGGCCGGCGCTGTGACGCAGCGGGTTAACGCCCTGGCCTGAAGCTTCAGAATCCCATATAGGTGCTGGTTCTGGTCCCGGCTGCTCCTCTTCCTGCCCGGCTCTCTGCTATGGCCTGGGAAAGCATAGAAGATGGCCCAAGTCACTGGGCCCCTGCACCTATGTGAGAGACCCAGAAGAAGCTCCTGGCTCCTGGCTTCAGATTGGCACAGCTCTGGCTGTTGTGGCCATCTGGGAAGTGAACCATCAGATGGAAGACCTCTCTCTCTCTGCCTCTCCTCTTTTTGTGTAACCCTGACTTTCAAATAAATCTTAAAGAAATAAATTTGTAGACTGGAAAGCACCATTTCAGGCTCCAGTGTTCAGAAGGCCTGGAAATTCTAGGCATGCTTACAGGGTCTGGTTTTCTAATTCTCTGTTATTAAGTTGATAATTATGCCATGTCAAAAATTGTCAATTGGTGACACTTTGTTGTTTTGACAAGGCTCAAAATTCTAGGAGTTTAGTAACTTCATGAAAATTATTTTTCCTCTAGATATATTGGAAATATGTAATCCTATGCATGTATTATCTGTTTGAAATGAGTCTCTGTCTCTCTGTCTCTCTCTCTCTCTCTCTTTTTAGTTTCCAAGATAACAGGGCAATGCATTGATTACTTTTGCTATTCTCTATTATCTGCACATTAAAGAAAGAGTGAAGAATGTCAGTATTACCGTTATGACACTGTTTTATGCAATTTATTTGTCATCAGAGAAGTTAAAAAACCACTCTGAAGGTTTCCCACTATTTCAGATATGCAAAACACTTTATTAACTATTATATTTATGTTTTCTTTATCTAGCTTTTAGCTGATTTTAACTCAAGTGTGTGTCATTATACTTCTTATTTAAAGGAGAAACACTTCCTCTAATTGCTCTACTTTGGATAGTCTATAAAAGGGATACAAAAGTTTTACAGGATTATTTCAGAAGCAAGTGATAAATGAATACGTAAGGGAATGGTATGAAATTTTATCTTTTGTAAAACTGCTTGCTCTCCATCAGCTGACCTATCTTAGTTCCAGCAAAAGGGCAGTGGTCAGAGGCCAGGTTCTACTGCAGTGTGACACAGCTGTTAGCATGATTCCAACCTGTGTTGTTTCTGGAGTGTGAGACCCTCTCTCTGTTTATAAGAACATATGTCTTCTTCTGAGGATAACATAGCCAGCATATAGAAAAATGGGCTTTGTGCCTCATGTGCAAGCTCTCTGTATAAGAAATGCATTTGTAGTATCACTCTCCAGAGCATCTGGATAGGTAAAGATTTCACAGACGTGTCTTACACTTACACAATTGTTGAGTATAGGAGTTTAAAAATTAATGTACACTTTCCGATCTGGCTGAAAAGCCCATGAGAGTATTTCAGGCATGGAAAGCCAAGACACTCTGGCAAAAAAAAAAAAAAAAAACACCTAAATGAAAGATCTCTGTGAGTGAGATCCCAGTGGAAAGAACAGGTCTTCAAAGAAGGAGGTACCTTTCTCTGAAGGGAGGAAAGAACCTCCATTTTGACTATGACCTTGTCTAAACAAGATAAGAGTCGGTGAACTCAAAAGGCTTCCATAGCCTTGGAAACTCATGACTGGTGCATAGGGAGATTACTGATGCCATAAACAGGAGTGTCAATTTGTAAAGTCAACAACAGGAGTCACTGTGCACTTACTCCTCATGTAGGATCTCTGTCCTCAATGTGCTGTACATTGAGACTTAATGCTATAATGAGTACTCAAACAGTATATTTCGCTTTGTGTTTCTATGGGGGTGCAAACTGTTGAAATCTTTACTTAATGTATACTAAACTGATCTTCTGTTAAAAAAAAAAAGAAATTATCAATTCCCAACTTGACTCTCACTGGGATTAAACATGACAATAGGTCTGATCTGATTTCATCAGCATTTAAAAAATCATCTATTATTTTTCACTTTATGTTTGTGTGGGAGCAAACTGTTGAAATCTTTACTTAATGTATGCTAAACTGATCTTCTGTATATAAAGAGAATCAAAAATGAATCTTGATGTGAATGGAAGGGGAGAGGGAGTGGGAAAGGGGAGGGTTGCGGGTGGGAGGAACGTTATGGGGGGGAAGCCATTGTAATCCATAAGTTGTACTTTGGAAATTTATATTCATTAAATAAAAGTTAAAAAAAATTAATGTACACTTTGAAATATATGGATGATTTAAAAACATGATATTTGTGCAGTATTAGATATACTTTTCACAAATTAGTTAACAATAATTAAATTTCAAAAAGCAGTTTAGTTTGAAAGAATATGAAAAGAATGGTGATATCTCAGAAGTTGAGAGAATTTGGGAGGTGAAAGTATTGCTGTTTTTGAGTAGAATGATATAGGTTTTATTCATGAAGTGAAACTTGATTGAGGACTGTGAAATCAGATTTATGGTCCCTAAACCAGTGACTTCTTAAAGTGATACTATCTTCAGTTATACAAAAGAACGACAGGGAATATTATACTAAATGCAGATTTCTAGGCTCTGAGTCAGTCCCACTGAACCTAACATTCTATACAGGGAGATGTAAACTCTTAACTTTAAGGAATGTGCATTGTATAATTTTCTTTATATTGATTTGTTTGAGAGAGACAAAGATGGGAAGATATCTCCCATCCACTAGTTCACTTTCCAAAATGGCTTCATCAGCAATCACTAGGCCAAGCTGAGGCCAGGAGGTGGAAACTCACTGTAGATCCCCATCAGGGGTAGCAGGCACCTCAAGAAATTTATCTTTTTATTCAATTTCCATAAACTTTATGAAGTGCTCTAATATATTAACACACATTGGGTAATTTATCTTTACAAATATTTGCTGAAGAGGCTTTAGATAATTTTGATAAAATTTATGTTTAGATGTATGAATATCATTCAAAATGAGAAGTAAAATCTTCATCTTACTGCAAGACTTTACCTTGGATATACATTGCATTTTAGTTTTAAGACCCCAAGTCATGGGGCCATCACTATGGCACAGCAGGTTAAACCACCACCTGCAACTCCAGAATCCCATATGGGTGCCAATTTGCCAGATTGGGTCTTGGCTGCTCCATTTCTAATCCAGATTGATTATAATATACTAAACCCTTGGTATTCATCACTCAAAGCACACGGAATAGTCTCTTTTACTCATTGTTTGCAATTTCAATTATGAATTTTCTCCTGAATAACCTCAAAAGTTAGTGCAATACAATTTTTTAAAGAATTTTGAGCAGGTGATTGACACAGCAGTTAAGATTCCACTTTGGATATGTGTGAGATATATTGGCATACATGGTTTGAGTCCCAGCTCCATTGCTTTCTATCTCACTCCATGCTAATGTACACCCTTGGAAGCAGCAGGTAATGACTCAGGAGCCTGGATCTTTTTTAACCACATGGAAGACCAAATAGTTCTAAGTTCCTCACTTCAGTATCACTAATTCCTGGCTACTAAGGATATTTGTGGGAGTGAAACAGCTGATAGATCTTGGTCTCTCTTCTCTCTCTGCCTTTCAGATAAAGTTAAAATAAACAAAAACTTAAGAATAAAATAAAAATTCCACATGCTTTAATAAAATCTAAAGTATTTAAAAAAACAAGGGCCATAAATGATGAGGAAAAAAGTAAATGTGGAACTTGTAGTGATGTGTCCAACTAACATGGATGAAAAGGCAATAACAACTACTCAAAGGAGATCTGAAAATTCTGAATGTGGTGAGAACCCTAAGCAATAAATTAATGCAGCATCACACATGTAATATAATGAATGAATCTGCATAAAATGCTTTCTCTTAAAATAAGATACAAAGCATAGACAATTACATATAAAAAACCATTGTAGTGCTCGCTTCGGCAGCACATATACTAAAATTGGAACGATACAGAGAAGATTAGCATGGCCCCTGCGCAAGGATGACACGCAAATTCGTGAAGCGTTCCATATTTTTGGGGAGGGTTGTGGGTGGGAGGGACGGTATGGGGGGGGAAGCCGTTGTAACCCATGAGTCGTACTTTGGAAATTTATATTCATTAAATAAAAGATAAAAAATAAAAATAAAAAAATAAAGAAGAAAAAAAAAATAAATGAAGTGACTGCAATAAAAAAAAAAAAAAACCATTGTAGATTTTAGGTCTTGGTTTTCCCAAAGAAATCTTTTATTCAAGGAATACGAGTTTCATGCATTTTGTAAATACCACTTTAGGAATATAGTGATTCTTCCCACCATACCTGCCCTCCCACCCACACTCCCAACCCTCCTCCTCTGCACTTTTCCATTCCCAGTCCCATTCTCCACTAAGATTCATTTTCAATTTAATGTTTTTTTAGAGCTTTGTCCTCATGTATGCCTATTTTTGAATGCGAATCACATACAGGACTAATCTAAAACTACTTTAAGCATACTGCCTGTTGCCTCACCCCATATTTTATTTCCTTTTTAAAAATTATTAATATATCTAATGAAATTCTTGTGCATCACTGATTTATATCCTGATTTATGGATTTTGACAATAAATTTTGATGTAATTTTGTTTTAGACCCAGAATGGAGAGTTTAGAACAATGTGAGAAGTTCAGAGTACTCTTCTGCTTTTCAGTTTTATCTTATTTGACTAAAAAAATAAAATACAAGCAAACATTTCTTCTAAAGTGTTTTTTAATGAGTATTAGAAATCATGATTCAAACTATTTGCTACTTAAATAATTTCATTTGCCCACCTTTCAGAAATGAATGTGTATGTAATACTTCCATACAGGGTTGGTTAATAGACTTTGTAATGTCATTTAAAAAGCTTAATGACACCATTTGCCCTCATTTAAAAAATAAAATGTATAAAAACTAAAGATAATTGTGTGTGTGGATTATCCATGAAAACATCTGGAAAGTTTATTATCTGAAATCCAAATGAATGAGTTTTTCTCATTTGGAGTGCTTTGACATGTCTTTTTTCCCACTTAACTATGACAAACCAGTGTATATCTTGTAGATTCCCGTCTTATGTTGTTAAATGAGGTTTGGGTTAGAATAGTACTTTTCTACATAGGATTCCAGATTCTAAGTGTATATGAGAGTGCTTATGAGGATCCATGTGCTTGGGTCAGAGTATGAAAGAACTTACTTAGAATAGAGCATGCAACTAAAATATTAACATCATTGACATTAGCAGTACTGTTAAGTATATTTGAGTCTTTTTGTTTGGTGGAGGTTTATATATTGTTTATTTTACAATAAATTTCATATCTGTGCACAATGCTGGTTTTTCTTTTTCTTTTTCTTTTTTCTTTTTGACAGGCAGAGTGGACAGTGAGAGAGACAGAGAGAAAGGTCTTCCTTTTTCCGTTGGTTCACCCTCCAATGGCCACCATGGCTGGTGCACTGCGGCCAGCGCACCACGCTGATCCGATGGCAGTAGCCAGGTACTTATCCTGGTCTCCCATGGGGTGCAGGGCCCAAGCACTTAGGCCATCCTCCACTGCACTCCTGGGCCACAGCAGAGAGCTGGCCTGGAAGAGGGGCAACCGGGACTGAATCCGGCGCCCCAACCGGGACTAGAACCCGGTGTGCGCCTGCAGCACTGGTATTTCTTTTGCTTTATTTTTAAGTACAATCAAATTTCACAAGGAGGAAACATCTGTCAATGGATGCATCTCAGCATAGACAGCAATCCAAATAGTAAAGTTGGGAACTCTGGGTTTATGTGTAAACAGTGCCAGATATCTATGAGAGAATGGATGATAAAAATCTTTTTAAAAAGATTTTGTTGATTTTATTTGAGAATTAGAGTTACAGACAGTGGGAGGGAGAGACAGAGAGAAAGGTCTCCCTTCCATTGGTTCACTCCACAAATGGCTGCAATGGCCAGAGCTGTGCATATCAGAAGCCAGGAGCCAGGCACTTCTGCCTGGTTTCCCATGTGGGTGCAGGGGACCAAGGACTTGGGCCATCTTCTACTGTTTCTCCAGGCTGTTGCAGAGAGTTGGACTGGAAGTGGGGCTGTCGGGACTAGAACCAGCACCTATATGGGATGCCACACCACAGGCGGAAGATTAACCTACTGCACCACGGCGCCAGCCCTGGACTGATCAAAACCTTTAATGTCCACTCAATTAAATTTCTGATTTCAATATTCCAAATTTTGGGTCGGCAATGTGGCATGATGATAAATCTGCAACCTGTGGTACCAACATCCTATAGGTATACTAGTTTGAATCCCAACTGCTCCACTTTTGATACAGCTCTCTGCTAATTCACTGGGGAAAGCAGTGGAAGCTGGTCCAAATACTTGGACACCTGCATTCACATGGGAGACCCAAAAGAAGTTGTTGGATTCTGGTATCAGATTGGCCAGTCTCAGGCCATTATGGGGAGTAAACCAGGGGATGGAAAATATTCTTTCTCTCTTTCTCTCTTTCTCTCTTTCTCTCTCTCTCTCTCTCTCTCTCTCTCTCTCTCTCCATCTCTTAACTCTGCCTTTCAGATAAATAAATCTTTAAAAACAAAAATGTACACAATTTAACAACTGCAGGTGTGATGGTTTAATTCTTTTTAGTAATAATGTACAAGCTTAGAAAAAGTAAGTTAAGAATCGCTTTGAATACTAGGTGATAAAAAAGCATCAGAAGATTGCATAACTTATATGCACAAGGGCACATTGAGACTATCCATATGGGATGCTAGTACTGCAGGTGCCCCACAAAGCATTATTATTCTTAAATTGATCACATATGAAAATGCAATAGATTAATTACAAGCAAGATAAATAATTTTTAAAAACCAAGTTAAGTTTCCCAAACAATTAAGTGAAAAGGACAAAAAAACCCACATAATTTATGTGTTAAAAAGAACTTAATAAAACTCAGTATTTATTTATTAATTATAACTATTATTTAATAAATATAAATTTCCAAAGTACAACTTAGGATTATAGCGGCATTTCTCCCCATTACCTCCCTCCCATCTGTAACTACCCCATATCCCACTCCCTCTCCCATCCCATTTTTTATCAAGATTAATTTTCAATTATCTTTATATACAGAAGATCAACTTAGTATATACTAAGTAAAGATTCAACAGACTGCACCCACACAGACACCAAAGTATAGAGTACTGTTTGAGTAGTAGTTTTACCATGAATTTGCATAGTACAACACATTAAGAAGAGAGAGTCTACATGGGGAGTAGGTGCACAGTGACTCCTGTTGTTGATTTAACAATTGACACTCTTATTTATGGTGTCAGTAATCATCCTAGGCTCTTGTCATGAGCTGCCAAGGCTATGGAAGCCTCTTGAGTTTACAAACTGCAATGTTATTTAGGCAAGGCCATAGTCAAAGTGGAAGTTCTCTCCTCCCTTCAGAGAAAGGTACCTCCTTCTTTGATGGCCCATTCTTTCCTCTGGGATCTCACTCACAAAGTTCTTATTTTAGATCATTTTTTGGGGGGGCACAGTGTCTTGGCTTTCTGTGCCTGAAATACTCTCATGAGCTTTTTAGCCAGATCAAAATGCCTTAAGGGCTGATTCTAAGGCCAGAGTGCTGTTTAGGACATCTGCCATTCTATGAGTCTGCTGTGTATCCTGCTTCCCATGTTGGATCGCTCTCTCCTTTTTAATTCTATCAGGTATTAATAGCTGACACTAGTCTTGTTTATGTGACCCCTTTGACTCTTAATACTATCATTATGATCAATTATGAAACGAAACTGATAACTTTGACTAGTGAGATGGCATTGGTACATGCCACCTTGATGGGATTGAATTGGAATCCCCAGGCACGTTTCTAAATCTACCATTAGGGGTAAGTCTGGGTGAGCATGTGCTGAACTGTATATTTCCTCCCTCTCTTATTCCCACTCTTATATTAAAAAGGATGACTTCCTTTCAGTTAATTCTAAACACCTAAGAATAATTGTGTGTTAATTAGAGTTCAACCAATGGTATTAAGTAGAACAAAAAATTATTTAAAGGAATAAAATAGTAAGTTGTTCCTCGACAGTCAGTACAAGAGTTGATCAAGTCATTGCGTCTCATAGTGAACATTTCACTTCAAAAGGTTTCCTTTTATGTGCTCAGTTAGTTGTCACAAATCAGGGAGAACATATGATATTTGTGCCTTTGGGATGGGCTTATTTCACTCAGCATGATGTTTTCCAGAATCCTCCATTTTGTTGCAAAAAATGGATTTCATTTTTTACTGCTGTATAGTATTCTATAGAGTACATGTCCCATAATTTCTTTTTCCAGTCTTCTGTTAATTGGCATTTAGATTGATTCCAAGCCTTAGCTATTGTGAATTGAGCTGCAATAAACATTAATGTGCAGACAGCTTTTTATTTGCCTATTTAATTTCCTTTGGGTAAATTCCAAGGAGTGGAATGGCTGGGTTGAATGGTAGGGTTATATGCAGGTTTCTGAGGAATCTCCAAACTGTCATCCATAGTGGCTTTACCAGTTTTCATTCTCACCAACAGTGGATTAGTGAGCCTTTTTCCCCACATCCTCGCCAGCATCTGTTGTTAGTTGATTTCTGTGTGTAAGCCAGTCTGACTGGGATGAGATGAAACCTCATTGTGATTTTGATTTGCATTTTCCTGATGGCTAGTGATCCTGACCATTTTTTCATGTGTCTGTTGGCTGTTTGGATTTCTTCTTTTGAAAAATGTCTATTTAGGTCCTTGGCCCATCTCTTAAATGGGTTGTTTGTTCTGTTGGGAATTTTCTTGATCTCTTTGTAGATTCTGGTTATTAATACTTTATCAATTGCATAATTTGCAAATATTTTCCCATTCTGTTGGTTGCCTCTTCACTTTCCTGTTTCTTTTGCAGTACAGAAAAATCTCAATTTGATGTGATCCTAATTGTTAATTTTAGCTTTGACTGCCTGTGTCTCTGGGGTCTTTTCCAAGGAGTCTTTGCTTGTGCCTATATCTTGCACGGTTTCTCCAATGTTCTCTAATAATTTGATGGTGTTGGATCATAGATTTAGATCTTTAATCCATGTTGAGGGGATTTTTGTGTGAGGTATACGGTAGAGGTCTTGCTTAATGCTTCTGCATGTGGTAATCCAGTTTTACCAACACCATTTGTTGAATAGACTGTCCTTGCTCCAGGAATTGGTTCAAGATCTTTGATCAAATATAAGTTGGCTATGGATGTATGGATTGATTTCTGGTGTTTCTATTCTGTTCCATTGGTCTATCCATCTGTTTCTGTACCAGCACCATGCTGTTTTGTTCATAACTGCCCTGTAATATGTCTTGAAATATTGTATTGTGTTGCCTCCAGCTTTCTTTTCATTGTACAAGATTGCTTTAGTATTCAAATTCTCTTGTGCCTCCATATGAATTTCAGCATCATTTTTTCCATATCTTAGTAGAATGTCTTTGGTATTTTAATTGATATCTCATTGAATCTATAAATTTTTTGGGAGAATGGACATTTTGATGATATTGATTCTTCCAATCCATAAGCATAGAAGATTTTTCCATTTTTTGGTATCCTCTTCTACTTCTTTATTTAAGATTTTGTAATTTTCATTGTAGAAACCTTGGACATCCTTGGTTAAGTATTCCAAGGTATTTGATTATTTTTGTCACTACTGTGAATGGGCTTGAACTTAGGAGTTCTTTCTCAGCCATGGCATTGTCTGTGTATAAAAAAGCTATAGATTTTTATGCATTGATTTTATATCCTGCTACTTTGCCAAAATATTCTATGAGTTCCAATAGTCTCTTTGTGGAATTCTGTGGATCCCCTAAAAAGAATCATATCTTCTGCAGAGAGGGGTAGTTTGACTTCTTCCTTCCAATTTGTATTCCTTTAATTTTTTTTGCTTCCCTGATAGCTCTGGCTACAACTTCCAGAACTATATTGAATAGCAATGGTGAGAGTGGGCATCCCTTTCTAGTACCAGATCTCAGTGGAAATGCTTCTGACTTTTCCGCATTCAATACGATGCTGGCCATTGGTTTTAGATAAATTGCCTTAATTTTACTGAGGAATATTCCTTCTATACCCAATTTTCTTAGAGTTTTCATCATGAAAGGGTGTTGTATTTTATCAAATGCTTCCTCTGCATCTGTCCTGGTCACTCCTCTTCCAGGCCAGCTCTCTGCTGTGGCCCAGAAGTGCAGTGGAGGATGGCCCAAGTCCTTGGGCCCTGTACCCCATAGGAGACCAGGAGAAGCACCTGGCTCCTGCCTTCCGATCAGCGCAGTGCTGCAGCTGCAGTGTGCCAGCTGCAGCAGCCATTGGAGGGTGAACCAATGGCAAAGGAAGACCTTTCTCTCTGTCTCTCTCACTGTCCACTCTGCCTGTCAAAAAAATAAAAAAATGAAAGGTAGAGTTACAGAGAGTCAGAGGCAGAAAGATAGAGGTCTTGCATCCACTGATTCACTCCCCAGATGGTCACAGTGGCCAGAACAGCACTGAACCAAAGCCAGGAACCAGGAGCTTCTTCTGAATCTCCCACATGCATGTAGGGACCCAAGGAGTTGGGCTATCTTGTACGGATTTCCATAGCAGAGAGTTGGGTCAGAAGTGGAGCAGCCAAGACTTGAACCAGTGTCCATATGGGTTGCCAGCACTGCAGGTAGTAGCTCTACCTGCTATGCCACAGGGCCAGCCCCTATTTCTTTTCAGCTTCCTACTGGAATTCCTAGGGAATTCAAACATTCCTACTGGAATTCCTAGGGAATTCAAACATCAAAAAAGAACTATAAGGTGTAATTTTCAGTACATATGATAGAATATAGTGAGATAATACATAAAATCTACAAATAAATACAACTTTAAAAATATCATGCTGCAGTGGCCTGGGGTTTGCATGTCAGCCAGGCAGGGTTAGCTGCAGTATGTGAGGCCTCTGCAAAAGAGCTAGTGGCAGGCCAGGGTGACCAAGATGTGGAGGCTTTCTGGGCTGTGTTATGTCTTGGATATTCTCTACAAGAGTAAGGGAAAGTCACTAAAACTTTTGAACATCAATGGCAAATGTGCAGTCACCCCCCAACCAGTGAGTGTCAGTCTAGTGGTGCCCCCATTCCTCCAGATATCAGAGAGAGCTCCTTGGATATTGAGAAAAACCCACACCCCTGCCCAGGTGTTCAGTGTAGGGGTACAGCTAGCATGGGCAGCCTCACTTGCTCTGCCTTCCTGGGGCAGGGCCTAGAATTCACAGGGAATGTGTGTGTGCACCCAATCAGCTATACCACCCCAGTGACTTCTGGCTCTGGGGTGTTCAGAGGAGGATAAGAATGGTGAAAGAAGTTGTAGGGCTGGGCAAGTACAGGAGCAAACTGGACAGGAGAGTCTTCCTCAACAAGATAGATCTCAAAGTGAGGCAAAGTGTCCATTGTAATTCTTAACTGGCTAGTGTTGCACAGTATTAAAATGGTCCCCAGTGTCCTTACTCACAGGGTCCACAGTCAGGAATTCTTGGCCATCTGCCTGGTGCCCAGGTTCCCATGAGTATGGAGATCAGGGAGAGCCAGGGAGTCCAGAGGTTCAGTTGGACAAACCAACAACATAATGAGCCTAAATTTCCTCACCTGTGAAGTGGGTCAGGTTAGCCAACAAAGTCCCTGTGAAATCAGTTTGCTTCTGATCCACCTGCCTACCCATCTCCCCTCTCCATCCCCTTCCAAGTGGGCACTAACCCTTCAAGCCCACAACTCACTTTCCAGCTCACTAATAGTTCAGACCCATTGGGGCCCAGCCACTCTCAAAGTTAGAAATTATTGAATGCAAGATCATAATTATTTTAAACACAAACACCAACCACAAACATAAGGCACCAGCAATACATATATATTTTACCCCGCCTCCTAGGTCCTAAACATCTTCATTACTGTTTCTAAAAGGCTCAGTTAAGATTCATGAGGAATTGAGAACCTGGTGTCCAGGCCTTCATTCTCTGCTGTCTGCCATAATCTGGCCTAGTACAGTTTGGGAAACAGAAACACAGTGTCCTCTCTAACCATCTGTTTATAAGCCACTTACATCAGTCAGGGAGCAGTGTGTGTGTAACATTGCAACCCAGGTAGTACGTATATCACATTGTTCCATAGTGACATAGCTGGAAACAGACCTCACAGCACACTCATTTGTGCCATCATCTTGGATCTTTTCCCAGTTTCTCTTTGTTTTTAAATTTGAGAAATAAAACAATGAGAAATTGTATCACAATAAGTAAAAAATTCAGGTCCTGGAAAATAATGTTTTCCTTCATTTCAAAGCATTCTTTATTAGTAATAGATTTGAAAAAAAGTGGCTTAATATTTTGAGTGACTGAAATAAGAAAATGCTTGCTTCAGTCTCTTTTTATGAAAAAAAGAATTAAAATTATTTTTTGTGATATAAGCAGCAAAAGTAGGTTTCTTATTATGAAATTTGTTTTACTGTAAAGTAGTTCATTTGTTGAAAAAAAAGAAAATTTTTTGAGATATAAGCAACAAAAGAAAGTTAGATTTATTATGCAGTTTCTTTTACTATAAAGTGGTTGGTCTGTTTTTTAATTTGAACAAATAAAAGAAGTTTGTCTACTTGCTGGACATGCTTCAGTATAACCAGCCATGAGTATTGGCTGCAAGGTTTTGGAAACCTGGATCTCAGAGTCACTTGGGGATTCTAAAGTGTTCCAAAATCCACTGCTTTCCAGGTACATTAGCAGAGGGCTGTATCATAAGTGGATCAGCCAGTACTCAGACTGGCACTCCTATAACAGATGCCTGAGTCCCAAATACTGTATCACAATGCCTACAATTTTATAAAAGAAACATGTAATAGGAATTCTAAAGTAATAATGAGTATTGCAGCCAAAATACCACTTCTTTTATTATTTGGAATTGCATTAAATCTTTGGTGGATTTTTCTAAGAGCCAAAGAAAATGTCATTGATTTTTTAAATATTAGTCTTGGGATTAGTTTGTATGAGACACCTCACTGAAACAGTACATCAACATTTCATAATCCTTCAAAGTAGAAAAATCCTGGCTCCTGATTGATTTGTAGGAAAATTCTATAAAATAGGGAAATTTGTACCAACTTTTTAATATTTTTCCAGAAAATTGTCAGAATACATGGTCTGAGGCTAGCCTTCCAGTACCATGAAACAACTCAGCAAGAATACAGCAAAAGAAATTACAGACCAATATCTCCTTTGAGCATACAGGCAGATATACTTAACATAATATTCTTAATTGAATCCAAAATGAATGAAAATTGTGATATTTCATATACATCTGTATTGCAGATATTCAAGATGTGAAAAAATAAAAAGTTTTAATTTGATCCATCAATTACATCAACAGACCAAAAGAGAAACATAATTTGGTCAATTTAATAGATCAGTAAATAAATCCAATAGATCAACAGAAAAAAAGACTTGAAAAAATGTAACACACCACTGATCTTGAAGTAAATGAAAAAATATATGAAAATTGTCAGCAGCTAGAATAGGGGAGTAATTTTTCCCTCGATTGATAAAATTTCTAAAATCAAGGCTAATTTATATTCTATAAATTATATTAAAATGTAGATATGATGGTATTTGGTGAAAACATTAATTGCAACTAAATTGAAGTGAATGTAAAACTATAAAAAACAATGATGTATAAAAAGCAGCAATATATCTACTGGAATAGTTTTATGATAAAGTGTGAAGAATAGTACTGGAAATTTTCATTGATAACTTTGGAGTCATAAAAATCAAAGAAGGCAAAAGTTACCTTAGACAAACAGAAATTTACAAAAATTTGAGTGGGCTGATGACATCACAATGAAAATGGAAACCAAGACTGCCACAGATTCACAATATCACTACTGTTTTACTAAGATGTTAGTGATACACACAGGTTACAGGAGTAGACTAAAAAACAAAACAATAATAAAAAGGGATGCGCATGTTATGGAATGGGAAACACTATGAATACTGTGAGAACCAAGAAGTGCTTTTTGAAAGGAACAATGGTGGTATTAAAAGCAGATATAGGGAACTTTGTTAGTAGTTACATTAATATTGGAAAATACAAAAATATCTCAGAAACTTAAACAAAACAAAACCATGCCAGATTTTACAACATATAAAGAATAAATTAAAATGTCTAGAGTTATACTATCGAAGCTTTAAAATCAAAGGCAAACTTACAGTTCCATAAACATCCAGAGTTACCTGAATATAGTGAATGAACACAGCAGACTAACATCTCCATGAAGCTCTGCAAATGGCAGTTTCCAGGAAACCTACAGGATTCTTAGTTGCTGACTTGACAATCAAAATGCTAGCGAAGCAATCCAGTTTCATGGCTCTGGGTTGGCTTAGATTAAGATATTGCATATATGTGCTAGTTAAAGATATAATATCAACAGAATAAGGACATGCAGTTGTGAAAAACTATTGTTATTACTAAGAAAAAGTTAATAATTGGGAGGGGAGATAATGAAAAGAGTAGATAAAGGCAAATTGGCTGAAAACCACACAATTACAATTACATTACAAATGAATATAAAAGAAAAAAATTCTAGAGTTTTAACAATCAAAGATCATGCCATCTATTACAAAGTTGAAGATGCAAAATGGCAAGTTGATTTAGTCACTGTCTGAGATTCCCTTTTCCCATATTGGAGCACCTGGCTTTAGTACCATCCGTTCAGAAATAATGATCCACCTTACTGCTAATATACCTTGGAGGCACTAAGTACTTAATTTCCTGCCTTCCATATGAGAGACCCATGTGGAGTTCTGTTTACTGGCTTTGGACTGTCTCAATACCAGTAGTTATGGAATTTAGGTGGGCATCAAGTGGATGGAATACATCTCTCTCTGTGTTCTAAACTCTCATTTGTACACTCTGCCCTTAAAATTCTTTTTCATATTTCATTATTTATAACAGCTCAGGGAAACCATTTTGAATTTGTCTTTTTTTTGTATTTTCTTATTTCAATATTATAAGGGTTTCCACAGATGCATCCATTTTTTTGCAAAAGAAAAGATGCCATTATTTTTATGGCTGAGCAATATTCCAACACACAAATATTAAGAGAGTACAAAAATATAATGTATATGAGTAAAATTGATATTTTGAGAATTTATTCTTTTTTACAGCCTTTGTCTCTACTGTTGTGGAACAGGTTTTTTGTGTATTTTTTTTTTTTTTGGTCTTACTATCTGTTGAATTCTTTACTTAATGGATGGTTAATGTAACTAGTATAATATAAACTAAAAATATGTCATTGTACAATTAAAGAATAAGAAATGAAGGAGGAAGGAGGGTGAGAATGTGGGCAGGAGGTAGGGTTAAGGTGGGAAGTATCACTATGCTCTTAAATAAAGACATTTGTCCACCTTATATAGATAAATAAAATAATAAGCTAAAATAAGATCCATAACATAGATATTAAAACAACTCATTTCCATTATCCAGAACTATCACACACTTTCAAAATTAAATGGTAAACAAGTCTTATAAAAATCAACAACAAAATCTGTAAAATATGTTATCTGGAAAGAGTGAATGATCAGGTATTACCTAAATTTTATCTGAACAATTGCATTCATAAAAGTTGCAAACATAGGGTTACATAATTGCAGGGAGGTTACAATATATTATAATAAAGCCAACATAGATGTTCCGCAGCCTCACAGTACCAGGATTAGCTTGAACTAGATATTATGATACACAAAAGTGGTTATGATTTCAACGGCAGAAACAAAATGGTAAGTGGATGAAAATGCTGATATACATATTGTGATGACTGTGAAAAAATAAGTGGTTTGTTAAAAGCAACAGTCGACTGACAAGCCAGTTTCAGATAAAGTGCTGAAAAATAGTTATTTATAATTATAATAGTGCTGGTCACAGTCTCTCTCAAGCACTCAGCATACACTGCTTCAGAAGCAGGAGGCATGAAGCTGTAGCAGTTTGAATATACACAACATACTGAAATCTCTCAAGCATAAAAACTGCACCTAATTTGTCATAATAGTTTCTTTCTTCAAGTATTTGGATCTGAACTCAAGCAAAGAAAATAATGAACACCAATGATTTTCATACTATGAAAATATAAGCAGGTTAACAGTTGTAAAAATCTTGAAAAATATGGAGTTTATGAGAATGAGAAATGCATTTCATAAAAAAAGGCCATAGTGGATCTATTTCATTGGGGCTGTATTTGTTTTTTTAATTTAAGATCTCTGTCTCTTTTTCTTCCCCCTCCCTCTTTGTAACTCTGCCTTTCAATTAAGTAAGTAAACCAATCTTTAAAAAAGATGAACAGATGTGGCTGCACATACCCAAAGGAATAAATATACAAAGGGAGAATGTTGGATACATGTAGTCTCCAAGTGCAGGATTTGACTGATACTGAATAATCAGTGGTAGGATGACAGCTGCACTGCAGTTATTTTCAGATCAGTGGCAACCCTCAATTCCACAATCCAACTTGCAAAATTTAGAATTTAGAATTCTCTTTTCCCACTCAAGGATTACCTGAGCCACACGTACTGAAAAGGAACTAAGAGGCAGGGTCTTCAAGCACATGTAGTCATCATTCAATTTCAAAGTCAGAGCTTTAAATGCTAAGGTTAGTCTGAAAGATATCAGGCCCTTTTAGCTTCTTAGGGAACACACACTATATCTATTTTTTGAGAAGGCTTTTATTTAATAAATATAAATTTCATAGGTACAACTTTTGGAATATAGCAATTCTTCCCCCCATACCCACCCTCCCAACCCCAGGTCATCCCACTTCCTACTGCCTCTCCCATCCCATTCATCATTAAGATTAATTTTTAATTATCTTTATATACAGAAGATCAACTCCATACTAAGTAAAGATTTTAACAGTTTGCACCCACACAGACACACAAAGTACAAAGTAATGTTTGAAGACAAGTTTTACCTTTAATTCTCATCATACAATTCATTAAGGACAGAAGTCCTATATGTAGAGCAAATGCACAGTGACTCCTATTGTTGATTGAACAATTGGCACTTTTATTTATGATGTCAGTGATCACCCGAGGCTCTTGTCATGAGCTGCCAAGGCTATGGAAGCCTTTTGAGTCCACAAACTCCGTCAATATTTAGACAGGGCTGTAAGCAAAGTGGAAGTTCTCTCCTCCCTTAAGAGAAAAGTACATCCTTCTTTGATGGCCCCTTCTTTCTACTGGGATCTCACAGAGATTCTTCATGTAGATCATTTTTTTTGCCACAGTGTCTTTGCTTTCCATGCCCGAAATGCTCTCATTGGGTTTTCAGCAGCTCTATGTTTTTAAGAATTATAATTCTCGGGGCCAGCGCTTTGGCGCAGTGGGTTAATGCCCTGGCCTGAAGCGCCGGCATCCCATATGGGTGCCAATTCAGGTCTCGGCTGCTCCACTTCCAATCCAGCTCTCTGCTGTGGCCTGGGAAAGCAGTAGAAGATGGCCCCCGCACCCATTGGCAGACCAGAGGAAGCTCCTGGCTCCTGGCTTCAGATCGGCACAGCTCCAGCTGCAGTGGCCATCTAGGGAGTGAACCAGTGGACGGAAGACCTTTCTCTCTGTTTCTCCTTCTCACTGTCTGTAACTCTAACTCTCAAATAAATAAAATCTTTAAAAAAGAATTATAATTGTCTATACACAGCTGCAAGTAAAGCCAGAACAAGCCTGTGACAACATCTGAGAAAATTTATACTATGAGGTTCCTGAGTTAAAGGGATTAAAGTAAATAGATGTGGTTGATTTCCAATGAATCTTTATTTACAAAAAAAGGTGAATCTTTTTTTTTCAGAATATCTTGAATGAATGTTATTACCCATTGTACGGATACCAATGTGTGCCACACCACAAATTTTTCAAGTGGGACTTCAAATAAAACTTTCAAATGTTTAATTACAAAATAAGATTTCTTTCTGCTTTTTTCTTTTATTTTTTAAGTAATTCAAAATTTAAATATGATTAAGAAATTTTATACTTGACTAGGGTAGAATTACCAAGTCTTTAAGATTTTCAAACATTTTATGGTATCCACAAATCTAAGCAAGATGATAGTGACCAGCACTATTCAGATTGAACAGTCGAAATACAAAACCTGGGGTTCAGCACGTGCAGTTCTTGCACCTCTATCTCTGTCGTGCTCACTGTCACAAATAAGAAGCAGTTCCAGACAGGCTCTGATTCCTGAATTGCTGCAATATGATGGTCTTAGCCTGATTTCTTCTGTGGTGAGGACTCCCTTCTCTCCTCTTTGGAGTTTCCAATCATCAGTTATCATTTTCCTTGTATCTGTTACTATTATTATTTACTTATTTGAGAGGCAGAGTTTTAGACAGAGAGAAGAGAGAGGCAGCTCTTCCATCATCTGGTCCATTTCCCAAATGGCCACAATGGCCAGAGCTGGGCCAATCCCAAGCCAGGAGCCAGGATCTCCTCTGGGTCTTCCATGAGTGCAGGGGCCCATGCACCTGAACCATCTCCACTGCTTTTATAGGCCATTATCAGGGAGCTTGATTAGAAGTGGAGTAACCAGGACACCAACCAATGCCCATATGAGTACCACAGGAGGAGGATTAGCTTCCTATACCATAGTGCCAGTCCCATCTCCTTGTCTCTTAATCCAGTCTATCTGCTAAATGGGAAACAGAATATTTCCAGTTTAATGTCATCTCAACAGTCATTCAAAAAATTGTCATGTAACATTATTTTTTTATTGTTACATGCCTTTTAAATCTATAGCCTGGGGGCCAGCATTGTGGCATAGTGGGTAAAGAAACTGCCTGTGACACCAGCATCCCTTATGGGTGCTGGTTCAAGACCTAGCTGCTCCAATTCCAATTCATCTCCCTGCTAATATGCCCAGAAATGCAGTGGAGGATGGTCCATGTGCTTGGGCCCCTGTACCCATGTGAGGGATTTGAAACTCCTGACTCCTGGTTCCAGCCAGAGCATTGTGGCCATTTGAGGTGTGAAACAGTGGAAAGAAGATCTCTTGCTCTCTTTCTCTCTTTCTCTGTGTAACTCTGACTTTCAAATAAATAAATAATTATTTTAAAAAATCTTAAATCCACAGATAAAAGTAAATAAAATACTCTTCATATATTGTATGTATTTTAAAAAATATGGATAAGAGGAGCTGGCAGGTCTAGTAGTTACATGCCTAAATCCTACATTACAGTGCATAAGTTTATATCTTCATCCAGAACCATACTCCAGTTTCCTGTTACTGCAGGCCCTGGAAACCAATGGTGATGGTTCAACTAACTGGGTTCCTGTGACCCATTTGGGAAACCTATATAAAGTCCTTACCCCACCTTAAGTATTGGCACAATCTTGACCATTGCAGATATTTGGGGAGTGGACCAGTGACAGGGAGCTTTAAGCCTAATAGTCGATTTTATTCTGCAGCCAGTCTTTTACAACTACTTTGACACACAGAAATCTTTTCAAAACCAGACCATCCCTGAAATCTTTAGTTTGCATGCTCACACGCTGATGCTTAGCTGTTCCAATATCTAATTTGGTCACAGTAGTCTGGATAACCAAGGTTACATGTTGGGGTGTGCAAATGAAAGGAACAACAGGACATGGGGTCTCTTCCTCCAGAAGGTGTGCACAGACTAACCAGGTGTGGTTTCTTTACTGATAAGGATTACAATAGCCTACTGTAGAGAATATGCATGTGTTCATAGAACTAAGATTTCTCTGAAACACGTTTAGCAAGATATAGTAGATAAACATTGTGAGAGTCCTGAATCCACGCTGGCCTGAGGTGTCTCCCCCACTCTTTCCTGGCATCAGGAAAGCAAAAACACAGAGGTGTTGTGCTTATGGAGAGCCTCATCATTACCACAAATCAGGCCTGAGAGACTTTCTGTGCCTCACTGTTCCCACAACTGCCCCCAGTTATAAATCAGGCAGACACCCTGTGCCTCCTGGTATCAGGTATCTTCTCCAGCTGCTCCAGCCCACATCCTACATCCCTTTCTTTGGCCTCTCCAACCTATCTCCCACCTCCCTTGGGAAAAGTTCCCTATGAAACCCCAGCCCTACACCTGAGCCCAGAGCGCCTCTCCCTCTGAGGATACTCCTGGCAGTTCTTCGCCCTAAAACTTTTTCTTTGTTCAGCATGGTCTTGGTTGTAGTTCCCAGTCATGGTTGCAAACCCTAACAAACATGTCTGAGAAAGCAGCTGCATGTTCTTGTGAAGTCTACATTCTCACAAGGGCTCAATGCTCTTCTTGTTAGTAGGTCATAAGCTATCCTAATCAGTACCTGAGGTCACACTCTGTGTACTAGGAAGAAAATGTCTTCACTAAGAGTGCTCTGGCAGAAATCTTATTCTCCACAGTCACACTTTATCATCTTTACAAACCTGCCTGGGAACAACCAGGTTGACCAGATCTGAGTCCACTGTGTGTGTGTGAATGAACGTGACTGTTTGCTTCATATCTAATGCTGTTCTTCTATTTTGCATTGCATATATGTTTGTGGGCTTATGCTTTGATTCATAGTAATTCCTCATGTTATGGAATTTATTTGCATTGAACACAAACTGCAAATAAAATAAATGAAATGTTGAAAAAAAGAATTTATCCAAATATTCCTATACATCCAATAATTTTTTTAAGTTTAAATTGGTGAACACAAATGAATAACTCCATCTTGCTCTTCTATCCAACCCTCTCATTTCTCCCTCACTCAATGTTGTTCAACCTCTCCCAGTCCCTCTAACACTGATTGTGCTCACTGCAGGAGTGTCTGCCTCCCCACTGCACTATGAGCTTCTGCCTTCACTCAGCTCTATCTCCTGTGTGCACCGCTCACTTAGATTCACTTCGATCACTCCAATGGTTAATGAGGGAATTATTTCCTTAGCAGTTCCATGACATAGAAGAGAAAAATCACAGTCTTTCATGTTTTTTCTCTGTAGGAAAATTCTTCATGGAGAAAGAAATGTTAATGTAAATATTGGAAAGATATTATTGATCATCCTCTGGCGTGATACACTTGGACAAAGGTCCTACAAAAATGAAACTAGAACTATGTTTATTGGATGCATTTCAAAGTCTCAGGCTAAGATGAGAGGCTGCCCATTTTCTTACAAAGGAGGATCCATTCATAGGACTGAACTGCAGTTGCATCATCATAAACTCAGCAGAGACTGGTGTATCTTCCTGTATTCTCACCCAAAGAGAGTGTGATAACTAAGGAGACCAAACTGGAGAGAAAGGAGACATCATTGCAGTCTTCCCAACATTCCTAGATAACACCAGTCATGAATCTCCACTCTTTTGGGAATAGCCTGCCACCAGCCCTACTCACAAGCACCCAAAGAGTGACCAAAGACCAACAGAGGGAGCCCTTTTCTTATCCAGGGTCAGGTAGAAGAGGGCTTGAGTACTGTATCTCACAAGGGCAGCTGTCATTCTAAGGTAAATGACATATACATGTGTCTACACACACACACACCAGATCTCTAGGATTTTTTTTATCTAAAAATTCCATTTCTACTGAATAGCATATCCTTCTACCATCCATAACCACTCTTCTACTTTCTGTTTCTAGTATTCTGGCTATTTTATTTATTTTAAAGATTTATTTTATTTACTTGAAAGACAGAGTTAGAGAGTGGTAGAGCCAGAGAGAGAGGTCTTTCATCCACTGGTTCACTCCCCAAAATGCTGAGATAACCAAAGCTGAGCCATTCTGAAGCCAGGAGCCAGGAGTTTCTTCCAGGCTTACCACTCGGATGCAGGGGCCCAAGGTCTTGGGCCATCTTCTCCTGCTTTCCCAGGAATATCAGAGTTCTGGATCAGAAGTGGAGCAGCCAGGACTAGAACCAGCAACCCTATGGGATGCTGGCACTGTAGGCAAGAGCTTAAACCCACTGCCCCACAGTGCAGGTCCCTCTAGCTACTTTATTTATTTCATATGATTAGAATCTTGCAGTATTTTTCCTTTGGGGATGATATTTGTGGCTAATTTCATTTAGCAAAATATATTCAAGGTTCATCCATGTCACAGGATTTCCTTTTCTTCTGTGCCTGCATAACTTTTCACTGAGTACAGGCTACACTAGAAATCTTGGCTACAGTGAATTATGCTGTGTTGAATAGTATTTATACTTTGCTTATATTGAATTTTCAATACTTTTAGATGTATACTCAGAAGTGAGAGTATCAGATCACATAAAAATTCCATTTTTAATTTAATTAAGAGACACTATTTTCTGTGGTGATTGTGTCATTTTACATTACCACAAACAATGCACATGTGGCTGAAAATCTTTGTATCTTCACCAACACAATTGGGTGTTCTGTCGCTCCCCCTCTTCATGGAGGAACGACACAGGACCCTGCGCTGTTCTTTCGTCTGCTCGGCCCTCCCCGGGTTTGCTGCTGGTTCTTCCCGGGTTGGCTACCATCCCTTCCACCTCCGTGGAAGGGCGGTTCCCCCTGCCACTTTCCCCACTTCCGCGGGGGAGCGGCACACCGCCGGCCGGCTCTCTCGGGGGCTGCTCAGGTGTTCCTTCAGATAGATGTTCCTGGTGCATGTTGTCTCTCTCCTCCTTTATAGTCCTCTTCCACCAATCCCAACTCTGCTACCCACAAGCCGAGTATGCTGCTCTCCTCCAATCAGGAGCAGGTCCTACAGTTTATTGGTTGAACTGGAGGCAGCTGTGTAGAAGCTGTTTCCTCCTCTCCCAGCGCCATATTGTGGGAGAGCAGATGCATAGAATAAGTCTTAATTCTAGTAACAGTCTAGTCTGAGTTGCTCCCCACAGTGTTCCATTTTTTAAAAGAACAGGAGCAGGAGATCTTATTGGCCATTTCCAGGCCATGGTTATGAAGATCTCTTTGCATGTGCACTCAAAGTGATTCAGCATTGGGTTTCATTGTCAGTGTGGTGCAATTGCTCCTCACCCAGGGAGAAGTATACGACTCTGTTAAGTACATTTTCAACTTCATGCAATGGTTCTGTTATTTAAAAAAAGATCTAATTATTTCTTTATTTGAAAGTCAATTACACAAAGAAAGGAGAAGCAGAGAGGGAGAGAGAGGTCTTCCATCTGATGGTTCACTCCCCAATTGGCCCTAATGGCTGGAGCTGCACTGATCCAAAGCTGTGAGCCAGGAGCTTCTTCCAGGTTTCCCAAGTGGGTGCAGGGGCCCAAGGACTTTGGCCATCTTTCACTGCTTTCCCAGGCCATAGCAGAGAGCTGGATGGGAAGTGGAGCAGCCAGGACTTGAACCAGCATCCATATGGGATGCCAGCACTTCAGGCCAGGGCATTAACCCACTGTGCCACAGCACTGGCCCCTGTGCAATGGTTCTAAAGGTAGGTCTGGTGGTATCATAACACCATCTGGCTATCAATACTGTTTCTTTTTTTTTTCTGTTTATTCTTTTTATTAACCAAAATTGTATTGGAGTACATTGTACATAGGGGAAAGTACACAAAGGGAACATGCATTTGTCACCAACACCCAGATCAAGTAACAGCTTATTTTGAGAATGCAAGAAGTTTGTTTCATGTACTTAGAGCCCAAGAAAGACCATGACCATGACTTCCAATATCATAGATTGATTTACATATTTATGAATCCAATATTAATAAAATAATTGTGTTTCATTTTATACTTATATATCTATATTTATTTATACCATAGCCACTCTTTTTCTTTTGGTCAGTGTTGTAAGATTCATCCATGTAGTTGTATATAGTTTCAGTTCCATCATTTTCTTGGAAATATAAGCTTATCATGGAATGAGTACATATCAATTTGCATATATTCATTCTCCCATGGTAGAAACTTTGGTGATTTACAGTTTATGAATATTGTGAGTAGTGTATCTTTGGACATTATTGTATATATTTTTATGAACATAATCTTTACATTTCCATAGAGTAAATACCTTGGAGTCAAAAGATGGGTTTGCAAGGCTTAGCTCTAGCAGATACAGTCTTCTCAAGTGACTGGTTTTTTTTTTTTTAACTTTTATTTAATGAATATAAATTTCCAAAGTACGACTTATGGATTACAATGGCTTCCCCCCCATACCGTCCCTCCCACCCACAACCCTCCCCTTTCCCACTCCCTCTCCCCTTCCATTCACATCAAGATTCATTTTCGATTATCTTAATATACAGAAGATCAGCTTAGTATACATTGAGTATGGATTTCAACAGTTTGCTCCCACACAGAAACATAAAGTGAAAAATAATAGATGATTTTTTTTAAATGATGATGAAATCAGAGCAGACCTGTTGTCATGTTTAATCCCAGTGAGGGTCAAGTTGGGAATTGATAATTTCTTTTTTTTTTTTTTTTTTTTTTTTACAGAGGATCAGTTTAGTATGCATTAAGTAAAGATTTCAACAGTTTGCATACTAAGAGGGATAATGTATTAAGTTGTTCATTAACAGTCAGGGCTATGCTGATCAAGTCACCGTTTCCCATAGTGTCCATTTCACTTCAACAGGTTTCCTTTTTGGTGTTCAGTCAGTTGTCACCGATCAGGGAGAACATATGGTATTTGTCCCTTTGGGACTGGCTTATTTCACTCAGCATGATATTTTCCAGATTCCTCCATTTTGTTGCAAATGACTGGATTTCATTGTTTCTTACTGCGGTATAGTATTCTAAAGAGTACATATCCCATAATTTCTTTATCCAGTCTACCGTTGATGGGCATTTAGGTTGGTTCCAGGTCTTAGCTATTGGGAATTGAGCTGCAATAAACATTAGGGTGCAGACCTCTTTTTTGTTTGCCAATTTAAATTCCTTTGGGTAAATTCCAAGGAGTGGGATGGCTGGGTCGAACGGTAGGGTTATCTTCAGGTTTCTGAGGAATCTCCAGACTGACTTCCATAGTGGCTTGACCAGTTTGCATTCCCACCAACAGTGGGTTAGTGTCCCTTTTTCCCCACATCCTTGCCAGCATCTGTTGTTGGTAGATTTCTGCATGTGAGCCATTCTAACTGGGGTGAGGTGAAACCTCATTGTGGTTTTGATTTGCATTTCCCTGATTGCTAATGACCTTGAACATTTTTTCATGTGCCTGTTGGCCATTTGGATTTCCTCTTTTGAAAAATGTCTATTGAGGTCCTTGGCCCATCTCTTAAGTGGGTTGTTGGTTTTGTTTTTGTGGGGTTTCTTGATCTTTTTGTAGATTCTGGTTATTAACCCTTTATCTGTTGCATAGTTTGCAAATATTTTTTCCCATTCTGTCGGTTGTCTCTTCACTCTCCTGACTGTTTCTTTTGCAGTACAGAAACTTCTCAATTTGATGCAATCCCAATAGTTGATTTTGGCTTTGACTGCCTGTGCCTCCTGGGTCTTTTCCAGAAATTCTTTGCCTGTGCCAATATCTTGAAGGGTTTCTCCAATGTTCTCTAGTAACTTGATGGTGTCAGGTCGTAGATTTAGGTCTTTAATCCATGTTGAGTGGATTTTTGTGTAAGGTGTAAGGTAGGGGTCTTGCTTCATGCTTCTGCACGTGGAAATCCAGTTTTCCCAGCACCATTTATTGAATAGACTGTCCTTGCTCCAGGAATTAGTTTTAGATCCTTGATCAAATATAAGTTGGCTGTATATGTTTGGGTTGATTTCTGGTGATTTAATTCTGTTCCATTGGTCTATCCATCTGTTTCTGTACCAGTACCATGCTGTTTTGATTACAACTGCCCTGTAGTATGTCCTGAAATCTGGTATTGCGATGCCTCCGGCTTTGTTTTTGTTGTACAAGATTGCTTTAGCTATTCGAGGTCTCTTGTGCCTCCATATGAATTTCAGCACCATTTTTTCCAGATCTGAGAAGAATGTCTTCGGTATCTTGATTGGTATTGCATTGAATCTATAAATTGCTTTTGGGAGAATGGACATTTTGATGATGTTGATTCTTCCAATCCATGAGCATGGAAGATTTTTCCATTTCTTGGTATCCTCTTCTATTTCTTTCTTTAAGGTTTTGTAATTTTCATCGTAGAGATCTTTAACGTCCTTGGTTAAGTTTATTCCAAGGTATTTGATTGTTTTTGTAGCTATTGTGAATGGGATTGATCTTAGAAGTTCTTCCTCAGCCATGGCATTGTCTGTGTATACAAAGGCTGTTGATTTTTGTGCATTGATTTTATACCCTGCTACTTTGCCAAACTCTTCTATGAGTTCCAATAGTCTCTTAGTAGAGTTCTTTGGGTCCCCTAAAGAATCATGTCATCTGCAAAGAGGGATAGTTTGAGTTCTTCCTTCCCAATTTGTATCCCTTTAATTTCCTTTTCTTGCCTAATAGCTCTGGCTAGAACCTCCAGAACTATATTGAATAGCAGTGGTGAGAGTGGACATCCCTGTCTGGTACAAGATCTCAGTGGAAATGCTTCCAACTTTTCCCCATTCAATAGGATGTTGGCTGTGGGTTTTTCATAGATTGCTTTGATTGTATTGAGGAATGTTCCTTCTATACCCAATTTGCTTAGAGTTTTCATCATGAACAGGTGTTGTATTTTATCAAATGCTTTCTCGGCATCTATTGAGATAATCATTTGGTTTTTCTTCTGCAGTCTGTTAATGTGGTGTATCACATTGATTGTCTTGCGCACATTAAACCATCCCTGCATACCAGGGATAAATCCCACTTGGTCTGGGTGGATGATCTTTCTGATGTGTTGTTGCATTCTATTGGCGAGAATTTTATTGAGGATTTTTGCATCTATGTTCATCAGGGATATTGGTCTGTAATTCTCTTTCAGTGCTGCATCTTTTTCCGGCTTAGGAATTAAGGTGATGCTGGCTTCATAGAAAGAATTTGGGAGGATTCCCTCTTCTTCGATTGTTCTGAATAGTTTGAGAAGAATTGGAGTTAGTTCTTCTTTAAATGTCTGGTAGAATTCAGCAGTGAATCCATCTGGTCCTGGGCTTTTCTTTGTTGGGAGGGCCTTTATTACTGTTTCAATTTCTGTGTCAGTTATGGGTCTGTTTAGGTTTTCGATGTCTTCCTGGTTCAATTTAGGCAGGTTGCATGTGTCCAGGAATCTATCCATTTCTGATAGATTCCCTGTTTGCTGGCATACAAGTCCTTGTAGTAATTTCTGATGATTCTTTTTATTTCTGTGGTGTCTGTTGTTACATTTCCTTTTTCATCTCTGATTTTATTGATTTGGGTCTTTTCTCTTCTTTTTTAGTTAGTTGTCAATACTGTTTCTGTTCCAGGTAACTTTCTGTTAGCAAAGCCAAACAGATTTCTGCCTGAACATTTCTCTAGCTTAGGATTCACATAAAAGATGAGCACCATCTCATCATTCTTCCCATTCTGTCTGCCATGACCTAGAGTGTAGACATAACAGGCTGACCCATATTTTAACTCTTCCAATAAATTGTTCCTATGTGGGACAGAATACCCTACATGAGGCTCCCAAACACACACACAAAATGGGAAGTAGTGTTGCAATGCCCAAGTGGGATCAGAGTGGTGACCTTGCCTAGAGTTTCCTTCTTTGGGACAACCCATGTCACCATGGGGTCCTTCCTGCCCAAATGTCTGAGGTATCAATAGTGAGAGCTGAGTCAATATCTGCAGAATTTCTTGAGTCTGGGCACCTGGAGAGTCAGGACAGAAGAGCAGAACACATGGCTTTCTCCAGTGGGTCTTCAGCAAAGAAAGCTTGACAACCTGAGTTCCAGGTCCAATTATAGACTTCCATCAAAAAATTGATTTCAGTTTTTGGGATCCACTTTCATGCGATTCCTCAGCAGAAAAGACCTCTCCAAAGTCTCATCCTCCATCTGCCTCATGCCATGTCCATAATCACACACATGTGTGCCATGTAGCCTAATCCAAAAACCTCAGGGAGTACCTGGGTACAATCAAGACCCAGCTTTGCAGAGACAGAACTGAGTTCCAACATGGTTCCCTCTACCCTCTCAGTTATATGACCCTGAAAAATCACTGCACCTCCTAAAGACTCTGTAGCCTGAGCAATGGCAAGTAGAATGGCAGTTACTTGGAGTTAGGGATGGTGGAATTATAAGAAATTTTTAAGCCGGCACCACGGCTCAATAGGATAATCCTCTGCCTTGTGGCACCAGCACACCAGGTTCTAATCCCAGTCGGGGTGCCGGATTCTGTCCCGGTTGCTCCTCTTCCAGGCCAGCTCTCTGCTGTGGCCAGGGAGTGCAGTGGAGGATGGCCCAAGTGCTTGGGCTCTGCACCCGCATGGGAGACCAGGAGAAGCACCTGGCTCCTGCCATTGGATCAGCGTGGTGTGCAGGCACACCGACCATTAGAGGGTGAACCAATGGCAAAGGAAGACCTTTCTCTCTGTTTCTCTCTCTCTCACTGTCCACTCTGCCTATCAAAAAAAAAAAAATTTATTCATTGGGTAGAGAATTTCAGTCTCATAAGGAAAAACAGTTCTGAATATTAGTCACACAGCAATTTGCTTATACTCAACACTACTCAACATACACTTAGAAATGCTTAAATGATAAAATTCATCAGCTGTATTTTGTTTTATCAGTACCACACTAACAGTACATTTAAAAAGTGATCAAATAGGGGCTGGAGCTGTGGCACAGCTCCAGCCTGTGATGCCTACATCTTATATGGCTGCCGGTTTGAGTCTTGGGTGCTCCACTTTCCATCCAACTCTTCACTAATGTGCCTGGGAAAACAGTGGAAAGTGTCTCAAGTGCTTGGCCCAGCACCCACATGGGGTACCTGGAAGAAACTCCTGGCTCTTGGCTTCACATTGGCCCAGCTCAGGCCATTGTGGCCATTTGGGGAGTAACCAGTGGATGGAAGATCTCTCTGTCTCTACCTCTCTACCTCTGTTTGAAATAAATAAGACAAATCTTTAAAACAAAAAAGAACTCTTGATGTGAAAAAAGTCAAATAGACATCTCATAAAAGTTAACATGTTATGCTTTCTCAGAAGTGCAGTTAATAGTGATTATTTTTGTACCATGTCTTATATTTGCCCATTTCCACAATAACATTTCTGATTCCATTTTGCTGAGCTGCTATGTTGATTTTTTTTTTAAATAGGAATGAGCAGATGCCTTCTTCTCTCACTAAAGACACTGATGACAGAGTGCAGAAGCCATGCTCAATGTGAGTGAGGCCTGGGTTCCCTCCCTCCTGGCTGTGTTTGAGGGAAACATAATTTGTTCACCGCTGGGCATCTTACACTTAGGCGGAAGCAGGTGTGCCTTGTTATGAAGATAGGGACCGTTTGTTCATAGCCAGGGCTAAATCATGGAACCTGTGCATTTCCTCAAAAGATGTGCACACTTGAGCCCCAATTCCTCATGTACCAAAAATTCCACAGCAGGAAGAACAAGCATGACCCTTGCCCCTGTAGCAGGAGTTAGTACTATCCTCACTTCACACTTGCACTGATGGGATGGATCACTCCCTGAAGAAGTCCTGGGACAATGTTCTCAGTAGAAGACATGGTTTTATGCCAGGAAAATGCATCAGAGCTTGAGGATCATACAAATCCAACCTCATTTCTGCATAACAAAATTATTCTTCTGTTGTATTTCCTTGGAGTAGAAGTTTTTATTTTTTTTTTCTTTTTATTCACCATTTTCTACCTCTTGAAAATTGATTGATTCTTCTTCATGGTTCTATGTATATTTTAAATTCCTCATTTTGTTCCCATATTATTCTTGATATTCTTGAGTTGTTCACCTGAACAAGCTGTATACTCAACCTCAGAACACTACAATATATAAAGCAAATGTTGACAGCTCTGAAGGGATAAACAGCAATGGAACAAACAAAAGAGGTCAATACTGGACTTTCAAAATAAAAGAGAATATCTAGGTAGGAAATCAATAGAGAGTGGTAGATTTATTTGAACAACACTGTAAATCAACTTTTCCTAACAGTTACACAGAGAGCATTCTACCCAACAGCAGCAGAACATGTGTTCTTCTCAATAGCTGTCAAAAATTCTCCAGGTGGGATCATCTGTTAATTCAGAAAATATGGGTCATCAATTTTCAGAAAATTGAAGTCTTACCATTGTCCTTCATATCTCCATTAGAATAAAAATCAAAATCTATTCTAGAAAAACTGGAAAAGTCACATATGTTGATCTCAATCCATACTGTCAAATAGCCATTGGCTTGAAGAAGAAATAAAAAAGAAAATCAAAAATATTTCAGTGGGTTCATTTTGAAGTTTTTTTCAAAGATTTATTTATTTATTTTAAAGGCAGAGTTACACAGAGAAAGAAGAAGAGGCAGAGAGGCAGGTCTTCCATCTGCTGGTTCATTCCCCAGATGGCTAAAATGGCCGGAGCTGAGCCAATCCAAAGCCAGGAGCCAGGAGCTTCTTCCGGATTTCCCACATGGGTACAGGGGCCCGAGAACCTGTACCATCTTTTGCTGCTTTCTCAGGCCACAGTAGAGAGTTAGATCAGAAGTGGAGCAGCCGGGACTCGAACTGGTACCCATATGGAAAGCCAGCAGTATAGTTGGTGGCTTTACCCACTACACCACAGTGCCAGCCCCCATTCTGAGTTTTGAGCTGGGATCTATATCAACAAACACAATCCTTAAGTCAAGACTTAGATACAGAGAAACCAGGTGGACATGGAAGGTTACCAGTAGAAAAGATCTTTGAATACAGAGAACCAAGGGGACCTTTAAGCAGAGCAGACAGAAATCTTCTTACTGCCCACAACAAATTTAGGAGACCAGGATGCTGATGCTTATGACCAAGTTCAAAGGCAGACTGCAAAGTCATATATATTTTATATAAAATATAAACGTTCCATAGTCTGCTGAGCTTTATTTTATAAATGGATTGATTATACGTGAGCTCCCCCATAACATTTAGTAAATAGCTAAGTTTGCTCATTCAGCAAATGTTCTTTACATGTCAGGCACTAGACACTATTCTAAATATATGGGATGGAGCAGCAAAAAGACACAATCAGGAAGGCTGCTTTTTAATAGGTCACAGACTAGATACAAGAAAATGAATGAAAACACACTGATGGCATAATAAGTGCTATAAAAATGTAAGTGTGGGATATAAAAAAGCTGCTTTGAGCACTCTGAACAAATCAATCCATTTCCTGCTAAAGTGTCATATCCCCAAATGCTTGATCATGATGGGAGATTTTATTTTGCTGAAAGAGTGACAGGGAAGGAGATTCACATACATGAAAGAGGAGCAAAGAGAGAGAGAGATTTCCATTCACTGGTTCCCTCCCCTAAATGGCTGCAACAGTTGGGCCTGGGCCAGACTGAAGCTAGCAGTCAGGAACCCCATCTGATTATTTCATCTGGGTGGCAAGGAGTCAAGCCATTATCTGCTAATTCCTAGGCACAGGTTAGGAGATTGGATCAGAAAGAACCCAGCAAGGATTCAAGTTGGCACTCTGATAGGAGATACAGGCATCATAAGTGATAGTTTAATGTGCTGTACCACAATGCCAGTCCCAGCAAGTGAGTTTTATGTTCATGTTCTTGATGATTATTTCCTATTCCATATTTGCACTGGAACCTGTGAACTAAACTGCAGTAGAAGGCAGAGAAAAATTTATTTTCCTGAGAACAAATGTAGGTTTCACTCAGACTTGTTCCTGGAGGCTATTTAACACATCTCAGGTTGTTTCTTTGGTTGACTTTTCTTCTAGATGTTCCAGTGTCTCAGGGTCTTTCACATATTAGTCTCCTTGTGTTCCATCATGACCAATAGAAATCTGTGAAAATCATGGCCAGCACTATGGTGGAAATATTAGGCCTCAACCTGCAATGCCAGCATCTTGTATGAGCATTCTTTGAGTCCTTACTGCTCCTCTTCCAATCCAACACCCTATAAATACATGTTGGAAAGCAGTGGAGTCATCACCCAAGTACTTGGGCCCCTACACCCACATGGGAGACCTGAATGGAGTTCCAGGCTCCTGGATTTGTTCTGGTTCAGCCTCAGCTATTGTGGCCATTTGGAGAGTAGACTAATAGATGGAAGATCTCTCTCTCTCTCTCTCTTTCAACTATCTATCTTTCTCCTTCTCTGTCACTCAGACTTCTATATTTTAAAGATTCATTTGTTTCTTTTGAAAGTCAGAGTTGTACAGAGAGAGGAAGAGACAGAGACAGAGGGAGAAATCGTCCATCTGCTTGTTCACTCCCTCCAGATGGCTACAATGGCTGGTGTCAGTTCAGGCTAAAGCCATGAGTCAGGAGATTCTTCCAGTCTCCGTGCAAGTGGCTGGAGCTCAAACACTTGTGCCATCCTCTGTTGCTTTTCCCAGGCCATTAGCAGGGAGCTGGACTGGAAATGGAGCAGCCAGAACATAAACATATAAGATGGCAGCATCACAGGTGCTAACTTTACCCATTACCCCTCAAAGCCAGCCCTCTGCCTTTCAAATAAATAAATAAATCTATTTTTAAAAAATAAATCTTTGAGTATCTTCCTGGTTGTGTCTGAAATCATCTAGCCAATGAATGCAATGGTGTGATAACATCACTACAATGAACAGGGACCCAGACACTGGGAACTGATCCTGTGCCCAGCATGTAGAATGTTTGGTAGGTTGTTTTCTAAGTCTTTTTAAAAATCTATTTATTTGAAATAGAGCTACAGAGAGAAGAGACACACACACACACACAGAGAGAGAGAGAGAGAGAGAGAGAGAGAGAAAGACCTTCCTCTCACTGGTTCACTCCACAAATGCCTGCAATATCCAGAGATGGGCTGAGCTGAAGCCAGAAGCCAGGAGCTTCATCCAGGCCTCCCACATGGCAGGCAGGGGCCCAACTCCTTGGGCCATCTTCTTTTTTTAAGATTTATTTTGCTTATTTGGAAATCAGGGTTACACAGAGAGAAAAGGAGAGGCAGAGAGAGAGAGAGAAAGGTCTTCCATCCACTGGTTTACTCCCCAGTTGGCCACAATGGCCGGAGCTGCACCCATCTGAAGCCAGGAGCCAGGAGCTTCCTGCAGGTCTTCCCATGTGGGTGCAGGAGCCCAAGGACTTGGGTCATTTTCCACTGCTTTTCCAGGCCATAGCAGAGAGCTGGATCAGAAGTGGAGCTTCCAGGACTCAAACTGATGCCTATACAGGATGCCAGCACTGCAGGCTGTGGCTTCACCTGCTATGCCACAGCACTGGTCCCTGGGCCATCTTCTGATGCTTTCCAAGGCATGCTAGTATTGAACTGGATCAGAAATGGAGCAGTCAAGTCTCAAACTGGCATCCACATGGGATGCTAGCATCACTGGAAGTGGCTTAAGCCACTATGTCACAACAATGTCCCCCCCCCCCCAATGTTTTGAGAGTGCTCCTGGGATGGCAAGCATTTGTCAAGGGGTTTGTATGTGTCAGACTCTACAGTACCTCAACATGTTATAAGTGTCCCTTGTATTCAGAAACCGAGCCACCACTCCTCCAAACCTGTTTCCTCTGAGACTGAGTTTCTGAACAGGACACTGTACCACAAGAGCCCATCCATCCTCCAGGTCACAAGGGATGCTGAGATGACAGCAGCTGTCAGGTAGCAAGGGGTCATAGAACACTTCAGCACTGGCTGGGGGTGCAAAAGAACATTTCAATTTTGTAGAGACCTGAAATCTGGGGCCTGATCCCAGAGGAGTGAAGCAGCCTCTGTGCTAGTGGGAGGAAACATCACAAGATTTCCCTGCTGGGACCCCAAGTTACAGAAAGATGCTGCTGCTCCCTTTTCTGAACCTCCAAATGACAGGTTTGTCAGCTGCAGTCTTTGCAGCCTTCCTGTGCTCCCTTAACCCACATGAGTAGGCACAAGACCCAACAGACAGGTGCCAACCAATCACTGGATTTGGAGTTTTACTGCACATCACTATTGCTCCCTAGAGAGTCCAGTTGACGCACTTCAGTAATTTCTCATGTGGAACACTCGAAGCAAGTTTACTCATCAGTGCCGTGTATAAGCCCTCTGAGAGTGGTTCTGAATTGGAGTGCTGAGGAGCCATTGATGTTTAGCTCTACCCAAAAGGTAAGGATGAACCCTGGGATGTATGTCATTTACCTGTGTGTTTACCTATTCAAATATCCCCAAGATATCAAGCATTACAGTTATTAAAAATATATCTTGGGTCCTGTCTGAAATGATGACACCCTATATAGGCACTGCTTCATGTACTAACTGCTACACTTCTTTCTTTTTTTTAAAGATTTATTTACTTATTCAAAAGGCAGAGCTACAGAGAGGGAGAAACAGAGAAAAAGAGGTCTTCCATCCATTGATTCACTCTCCAGACGGCTGTAATGGATGGAGCTGAGCTGATCTGAAGCCAGGAGCTAGGAACTCTCTCTGGATCTCCCACTCAAGGGTAGCTGCCTGATGACTTGGGCCATCTTCTACTGCTTTCCCAGTCAGAGAGCAGGATCAGAAGTGGAGCAGCCAGGACTCAAACTGGCATCCATATGGGATGCTGGCACTGTAGGTGGTGGCTTTACCTGCTACACCACAGCGCCAGCCCCTTCTGCACTTCTGATCTAGTTCCCTGCTAATAGGCCTGAGAATGCAGTGAAAGATGACCCAAGGCTTTGGGCCTCTGCACCCTTGTGGAAGACCCAGATGGAGTTCAAGCCTCCTGCTTCAATCTGTCACAGACCTAGCCATCACCGATAGATTCTGTGTGTGTGTGTGTGTGTTTGTGTGTATGTTTGTAATTCTGCCTTTCAAATATATATATGTATGTATGTATGTAAATATATATATATAGTACATCAAGCTACTGCCTAAAAAAAAAAAAAGAAAAGAAAAATACTCAAAATCAATGGCTCCCCTTGTGGCACAGTGGGTTAACCCACCAGCTGTGATGCTGGAGTCCCATATCAGAGTGCTAGATTAAATTCTGAATGATTGACATTTTCCCAGTTCCCTGCTGTTCCACCTGGGAAAGCAGCAGAAAATGGCCCAAATACTGAGTCTCTGACACTCATGTGTGAGATCCAGCTAGTATTCCTGTCTGATGGCTTCAGCTAAGTCCAGCTTGGTTGTTGTCATCCAATGAGATGTGAACCAATGGATGAAAGTCTCTATCAGTATGCCTTTCAAATAAATCATTAAAAATAAAAGAATAAAATCCATAAATATTTAAGCTTAATGCTAGAAAGCATTTGATTAAATTCAGCATCTAAGCTTTAAAGAAACTTAGCAGAGAAGTAAAATATCAGAATTTTTTATTATAATTAAAATTGTCTCTGAGGAGCCTATAACAACCAGTATCATTAAGATAAGACAATGAAAGCTCTTTTCCTGGGAGTTTACCCTGACAAAGCTACCTCCTCCCATTCTATTTCTGCAACATTGTACTAGAAGTGTAGTAAGGAAAATGAAACAACAAAATAGAAGCATCAGATAAATGGATCAAATTTTAAACAACAAAATTTTATTTTGTTTTTAGAAAACTTTTATTTAATAAATACAAATTTTGAAAATACAACTTTTGGATTATAGCAGTTTTTCTCCCCAAAATCACCCTCCCACCTGCAGAACATCCCATCTCCTACTCCTCCCATCCCATTCTTCATTAAGATTCATTTTTAATTATCTTTATATACAGTATATACTTATTATATACTAACGAAAGATTTCAACAGATTGCACATGCACAGACACACAAAGTGTAAAGTATTGTTTGAATACTAGTCTTACCATTAATTCACATAGCACAAAACATTAAGGACACAGATATTACATGGGAAGTAAGTGCAGGGTGACTCCTGTTGTTGATTTAACAATTGGCACTCTTATTTATGATGTCAGTTATCACCCGAGCCTCTTGTCATGAGCTGCCAAGGCTATGGAAATCTCTTGAGTTCACAAACTCTGACCTTATGTAGACAAGGCCATAATCAAAGTGGAAGTTCTCTCTTCCCTTCAGAGAAAGGTACCTCCTTCTTTGATGGCCTGTTCTTTCCACAGGAATCTCACTCACAAAGATTGTTCATTTAGGTCATTTTTTTGCCACAGTGTCTTGGCTTTCCATGCCTGAGAAACTCTCATGGGCTTTTTAGCCAAATCTGAATGCCTTAAGGGCTGATTCTGAGGCCAGAGTGCTGTTTAGGGCATTTGTGATTCTGAGTCTGCTGTGTATCCTGCTTCCCATGTTGGATCATTCTCTCCTTTTTAATTTTTTCAATTATTTTTAGCAGGCACTTATCTTATTTATGTGATCCCTTTGACAATTAATCCCATCTTTATGATCAATTATGAATTTAAACTGATCACTTTGACTAGTAATATGGCATTGGTACATGCCAACTTAATGGGATTTGGAGCCCCATGGCATGTTTCTAGCTCTACCATTAGGGGTAAGTCCAAGTGAGCATCTGCCAAAATGTACCTCTCTTATTCCCACTCTTATTTTTGACAAGGATCAATTTTCAGTTGAATTTAAACACCTAAGAATAATTGTATGTTAATTAAAGTGTTCAATCAATGGTATTAAGTAGAAAAAGGAAATACTAAAAAGAATAAAATAGTAAGCTACTCCTAAACAGTCAGGACAAGGGCTGACCAAGTCATTGTTTCTCATCGTGTCAGTTTCACTTCTACAGGCTTCCTTTTAGGTGCTCAGTTAGTTGTCACAGATCAGGGAGAACATATGATATTTGTCGCTTTGGGACTGGCTTATTTCACTAAGCATGATGTTTTCCAGATTCCTCCATTTTGTTGCAAATGACTGGATTTTTAAAAAATTGCTGTGTAGTATTCTATAGAGTGCATATCCCATAATTTATTTATCCAGTCTTCTGCTGATGGGCATTTAGGTTGATTCCATGTCTTAGCTATTGTGAATTGAGCTGCAATAAACACTGAGGTACAGATAGCTCTTTTATTTACAAATTTAATTTCCCTTGGGTAAATTCCAAGGAGTGGGATGGCTGGGTCATGTGGTAGGGCTATATTCAGATTTCTGAGGAATCTCCAAAGTGTCTTACGTAATGGCTTTACCAGTTCACCTTCCCACCAACCATAGATTAGTGTGCTTTTTTTCCCACATCCTCACCAGCATCTGTTCATTGATGTCTGTATGAAAGCCCTTCTAACTGGGGCAAGGTGAAACCTCATTGTGGTTTTGATTTGCATTTCCCTGATGGCTAGTGATCCTGAACATTTTTTCATGTGTTGGCCATTTGGATTTCCTCTTTTGAAAAATGTCTGCTTAGGTCTTTGGCCCATCTCTTAACTGGGTTGTTTGTTTTGTTGTTGTGGAGTTTTTTGATCTCTTCATAGATTCTGGTTATTAATCCTTTATCAGTTGCATAATTTGCAAACATTTTTTCCCATTCTGTTGGTTGCCTCTTTAATTTTCTGACTGTTTCTTTTGCAGTACAGAAACTTCTCAATTTGCTGTAATCCCAATTGTTAATTTTAGCATTGACTGCCTGTGCCTCTAGGGTTTTCCCAAGAAGTCTGCCTGTGCCTATATCTTGCAGGGTTTCTCCCATGTTCTCTAATAATTTGATGGTGTCGGGTAGTAAGCATAGATCTTTAATCTAAGTTGAGTGGATTTTTGTGTAAGGTGTAAGGTGTGGTTTTGCTTCATACTTCTGCATGTGGAAATCCAGTTTTCCTAGCACAATTTGTTGAACAAACTGTCCTTGCTCCAGGAATTGGTTTTAGCTCCTTGATCAAATATAAGTTGGCTGTACATGTTTGGACTGATTTCTGGTGTTTCTATTCTGTTCCACTGGTCTATCCATGTGTTTGCACCAGTACCATGCTGTTTCGATTACAACTGCCCTGTAGTATGTCATGATATCTGGTATTGTGATGCCTCCAGCTCTGTTTTTGTGTACAAGATTGCTTTAGCTATTTGAGGTCTCCTGTGCCTCCATATGAATTTCAGCATCATTTTTTTCCAGATCTGAGAACAATGTCTTTGGTATTTTGATTGGCATCATATTGAATGCATAAATCGCTTTTGGAAGAATGGACATTTTGAAGATATTGATTCTTCTAATCCATGAACATGGAAGATTTTTCCATTTCTTGGTATCCTCTTCTATTTCTTTCTTTAAAGTTTTGTAATTCTCATCATAGAGATCTTTGACATCCATGGTTAAGTTTATTTCAAGGTATTTGTTTTTGTGGCTATTGTGAGTAGTATTGATCTTAGAAGTTCTTTCACAGCCATGGCATTGCCTGTGTATACAAAGGCTGTTGATTTTTGTGCACTGATTTTATATCCTGCAACTTTGCCAAACTCTTCTATGAGTTCCAATAGTCTCTTAGTAGAGTTCTTTGGATCCCCTAAATAAAGAATCATATTGTCTGCAAAGAGGGATAGTTTGAGTTCTTCCTTCCCAATTTGTATCCCTGTAATTTCTTTTTCTTGCCAAATGGCTCTGGCAAAAACTTCCAGTACTATATTGAATAGCAGTGATGAGAGTGGGCATCGCTGTCTGGTACCAGATCTCAGTGTGTTGTGTTCCAGATTGCCCAGATAGAAAGAACCAGTGAGACTCACCGTAATGCAAAGAACTAAGGGACTTTATTTGTAGGTCCAGCATGCTGGGGCCCCAGCCTCCCATGCAATGCAGTGCTGGGAGACCAAGACCCCCTTCTCTTTGTTCTCAGGGTTTTATAGTTCCCAGGCAAACAAGTATTACATCTGCATTCCTTCCTTCCCCTGGGCCTGCAGGAGCAAGGTTGGCCCACCTTATTGGTTGCCTCCACCTGGTCCTGCAGACAGGACCAAGGACTGCCCGGTGTCAGGTTTCATCTTCTCATACCAGGGGCATCTTGGGCCTAGTCAGTTTTTTTGTCTTGTGAGAAGCCTGTCATGGCATGGCTCTGGCCTCTCACAAGTGGAAATGCTTCCAACCTCTCCCCATTCGCTATGATGCTGCCTGTGGTTTTTTCATAAATTGCCTTGATTGTATTAAAGAATGTCCCTTCTACACCCAATTAAATAACAAAAATTTCAATATATGTGGTTGACTCTACAATCTACAGAGGTAATCCAAAACAAACTATAAACTGACAAGATAATTAAGTGATATTAGTGAGTATAAGATCAATATATATCAAGTGGCTTTCCATGTAGCAGCAGGGAAAAATAGAAAGCCATTTTAAAGGACAAAATACAGACTAGAAAACTTCTATAGAGTATATTTAAATATTTTTCAAATCATTAAAAAAGCAAAATGACCTAAAACAAAATTAAGTCAAAAAAGTGAAGAAAATGAAAAGCTCAGAATTCATTAAATTTTGAGTAAATTTCATCTCTTGTAAAGGAGTTTATTGGAAGCTCCAGGTCGTAAGATCCCAGCAGAATCACAGACATTGGAGGGTGGGAGAGATCCCCACTCTCATGTGGTTCAGTCATCAGGAAGGTGATAGCAGCCCCTGCTCTTAGGAGAGCGAGGCCCCAGGAGGGTGAGCACCTCCAGACCTGAGCCCAAGACTCAAAACCTCACTACCCCTTCCAGCCACAGCCTGGATGAATGGCACCCCTTCTCCCCAACTGTCACAGAAATCTAGTAGGTGTGACTCTGATTGGCTGCATCTTCTCTGACATGATGCCTGCTCACTGGCTCAGCAAACTGTCCAATCAGACACACTGAATCAACAATGAAGAGCAACATGGGGTCTTTTTCTTCATGCTGCTAAATACAGCTTCTCCAGTCTGCTGCTTATAGTGGTTCCACAAGGCTCGTTCTTTGTCATCTGTGAAGTTCTCTCACTACAAGAGCCATCAGAAGGATGCCTGGAATCTGGAATATGGTGAGTTTGTGGGGTTAGTTGTCTCCTGCTTGCAGGATGGTATCTGGCATGGGACACTGGCTATCTTCTCATTCCTGAATGTGATGACTTTGGCTCAGCCCTAGAGCTCTGTATTTTTCCAAATTGTGTGGTTAGGATGCACAGGTTCTCAGGGAGAATCCAGATTTCATGCATGAAATTTGGGGGAGAACCCATGATTTGTGGGATCCCCTGGCCCTTCTTTTTCCTCCTGGATAGGAGGAAACAGTTTCCTCAGTTAGGAAACAGGTCACTAAATCCACAACCCAGTCCTCCTGGCACTGCTCTTCCTAAGGGAGTGAGGCTCTCATATTGTGGTTGTTGGATATGAGCTGACCCTGGGGCAGAGAGCTGGATTAGAAGTGGAGCAGCCAGGTCTCAAACCGGTGCTCATATGGGATGCCAGCGCTTCAGGCCAGGGCATTAACCTGCTGTGCCACAGCACCGGCCCCTGTACTGTTTGCTTTTTAAAAATTGTAAAAGACAATGGACTTTTTTGTTTACATAAATAATTGATATAAGACAAACCATTTTAGACTACTTAAAAATAATTTGAAATTCTACATGTTCTTTTATTAAAATACTTTGCTCTTATTTTACAGGATTTTTAGGATTATTTCAAAATGCAAATTAAGGAACCAATAGATAGGGAAGAGAAAAATGAGAATGATAATGTGTCTTGGCACCCAAGATGTGTTCCAAATAACAAATTGGTAGCTTTGGGATCCACAAGAGAGAAGGCCCACACTTCCAGGAACAAAAAGTCCTTTCCAAGGTCCCGCCTGCACCTAAAGGTCAACCAATGAGGATCAGAGGCATCTCAACCTTTAACCCCCATGCCCTGTATCTATAAAAGGAGCCCTCCCAACCTCTGAAGCATGACTTCCTTGGTCCCCACTCTGTTGGAACTGGTGAACCTTGCCCAGGAGGGGAATCCCAATAAATACCTGTAAACTGATTCATTTGGCTGGGAAGATTTGTTACACACTGGACACCTTGCACAAAGAATGCAAGTGATCTTTGTCCTAACATGACATAAAACTGGTGTTTGGCAAGGAGAGAGAGGAACAAAGCAGAACAAATAACTTAAGGAATATAAGGGAATATAAGAATGTTACAGATTTGTAGCAGATAACTTTGTGTGAGGTTGCTTTGGCTGAGATTAGAAGGAAATTATTTCTATGAGTTTCTCATGTTATATAAGTGCCAAGACAGAACTATGGATTTGGGCAACATGCTAAAGCAATAAAGTTATTTAGTTACAGATATATATATATATGTGTGTATATATATATCTGTAATAAGATACATATATGTGTATATGTATGTATATATATCTGTAATAAGTCATATATATACTTTATATATACATATATATGTATATATATACATATAAGTCTTAATGTTTCATTTTGAAATCTATTTTTAATGCAATTTCCCTTTTAGTAATTTCTACTTAATTGCTGATTTTCTTTGTCAAATTTCTAGGCATCTCCTGTAAGTTATTTCTTCCTCCTTGGTTCTGACTGTTGTGACCTGACATTAAAACTGTTTTATTTAGAAACCTAAGGTTATGCCTACTTCACTAGGATAACTTGATTCTTCTGTCTTTTTGTTAGGTAAGAAGTCAGAAATTAACCTGTGTGTGTGACAAGGGCCTAAGGAAAGGGACATCTACAGCAGTCCAGCATTCGCATTTCAAAGTCACCCAATAACATTGCAGGTGCTGTCCAGTATCTGCACTGCAAAGTCCTGCCCTCAGACCCTGATAACCTTCCAGGGGGCCCTGCCCCTTCTACCTGGCCTGATAAGCATCCTTCCTCTAAGGCAGGCACCCTAGAGAGAAACCCCTTGGCTAAGCTAGCCAGGCTTCACCTGTCTGACTTCAGTGGGAAACTCAGAAAGGAATGTTTTGTATTTACACCCAAGAAGTCCTTTGTTCTGGAGAAGAAGGAGACAGCAAAAAGGTGGAAAGGCAAGACCCAGCCCCTTAAAAGCCCCAGCCTAAATGTGAACTAGGCACTCTCTCTGGTTTGTCTGGAGAGGTGCCCATCTGTTCTTACATACGTCCCAACCCTAATAAACTTTGCTACTTTGCTTTCCACTGTTCTCTGTCTCACACCTGAGTTCTTTCTTGCATAAATACAAGGACCCTTAGCTTCTTCTCCAGTGACATTTCCTTAATGTATTTAATTTTTCCCATGTAATCAGACAATTCCTTCAGCTTTTGATTCTAAGGGTATTCTTCTATCAAAGGCTTTCATGTTCTTCAATAATGTTTTTAGATAGGAAGATAGAAGTTAGCCTATGTGTGTGAAAGCAGCCATGGGAAACAAAACACGTGCCCCACAGAAGTTATGCAGTAGTCTTAGAAGCATGTGCAGGCCAGCAGCACCAGTCAAACAGAACCTGAAGGGGGCAGTGGGAATGAAAAGAGGGACAAGGGTCAGAGAATGGAGCCAAGACAAGGCTCCTTTATTCCAGTGTCTCAGCGATATTTATACATAACCAGCTATAGCTCAAGGCAACACAGAGGATAACACCATACACAAGCAACTTATCGGGCTTTCTGCAACACAGTCATAACAGTTAATTTTAGCAGAGTGTTCTTGTTTAATCATTCCCCTTCAACATGGGAGTATGTGACTTTTTTATCTCAGGAATTCCACAAGCTGAGATGGACCTTGACTTGTCTATGACTTCTTTATGGGCTGTCTACAGCCCAGTATTTTATGCTACAAAGTCCTGCCTTATCCCAATAACTTCATAGGTGGTTCTAGTCTTCCCCTCCAATAAACACACACCCAGAAAACACTGTTTGCTTGGTGCAAGGAAGGCTACTGAGTCTGATAACATTACCTAATTTTGTACCTGGGAAATCTTTTGTCCAGGAGAGGAGTGTGTATGTGTGTGTGTGTGTGTGTGTATGTGTGTGTAGAAACAGTGAGAAGTAGACACCCAGCTCTTAGAAATCCCACTAGGCTAATCCTCTGCCTGTGGCACCAGCACCCCGGGTTCTAGTCCCAGTCAGGGCACCGGATTCTGTCCCAGTTGCTCCTCTTCCAGTCCAGCTCTCTGCTGTGGCCTGGGAAGGCAGTGGAGAATGGCCCAAGTGTTTGGGTCCTGCACCCATGGGAGACTGTTAGGTAGAAAGTCAGTTATGAGCTTATGTGTGTGTGACATAAAGGCCTAAAGAGAAAACATCTATGTCCAGCATATGCATCTGCATCTCAGTCATCCTGACAATGTTTCACTGGCAGCCTGGCCTTTGCATCCTGCCCTGCCCCCTTCTACCTGATAACCTGCCAGGTGGGGGTCCCCACCCCTCCTGCCTGACAAATCTTCCACAATCTCCCAGATGCAGCCCAGTATCTGCATTTCAAACACCCTGCTCCAGGATCCCCATTCTCTAGGGGGTCTTGCTCACCCTCCCTCTAAACTCAGGTTGGGGCCAGCTAGGCTTCCTCCAGTTTGATAC